>NC_080790.1:112537583-112845583 GCF_028018385.1 Neofelis nebulosa
CGTCCGACTCCGGCTCAGGTCGTGATCTCGCGGTCCATGAGTTCGAGCCCCGCATCGGGCTCTGTGCTGATGGCTCAGAGCCTGGAGCCTGCTTCGGATTCTGTGTCTCCCTCTCTCTCTGCCCCTGCTTTCTTTGCACTCTGTCTCGCTCTCTCTCAAAAATAAATAATAAACCATTAAAAAAAATTTTTTTAAACCACTGATAACATCTGTTAATAAGAGGAAGTAGTTTAGGGAAAAATGTGCTCGATAGTAGGAAGTTTATTAAATTGTGGCAGATCTACACAGGCCGATATTAGAAAGATGTCGATGTTTATGTATTTGACATGGAAAGATGTCCATTGATACGTTCAGTAAAAACCAAAACTGGGTGTAAGAATGAACATATTTAAAGAAACGTATGCGGGGCGCTTGGGTGGCTCAGTCAGTTAAGCATCTGACTCTTGACCTCGGGTCAGGTCTTCATCTCAGGGTCGTGAGGTCAAGGCCCATGTTGGGCTCCATGCTGGGCGTGAAACCAAATAAATAAATAAATAAATAAATAAATAAATAAATAAAAAAGAAAGAAAGAAAGAATGTGATACATATACATATACTTGCTGTCACAGGAAAAAATCTACTACATTCAGTATATTGAACACTATACTACAATGTAAACAGTGGTCTCTGTGTCGTGATTGAAAGAAAATCTTGACGCTTTATGCGACTCCATATTCTCTCAATGTTTACAAATCATATTATAAACCATATCACACATCTTTACAATAAAAAAACCAAATTTCAAATTCTCATTTAAAACAAGTGACCAGATTGGGGCGCCTGGGTGGCTCAGTCGGTTAAACGTCCGACTTCAGCTCAGGTCATGATCTCGCAGTCTGTGAGTTCGAGTCCCGTGACGGGCTCTGTGCTGACAGCTCAGAGCCTGGAGCCTGCTTCTCCCTCTCTCTCTGCCCCAACCCACTCACATTCTGTCTCTGTCTCTCTCAAAAATAAATAAACATTAAAAAATGTGAAAAAAAAAAGGTGACCAGATAATCACGGATGTTAACGATTTATTGAGATATAAAAGTAGATGGGGCACCTGGGTGACTCAGTCAGTTGAGCTTCTGACCCTTTATTTCAGCTCAGGTCACGATACCTGGGTTGTGGGATCGAGACCTGCGCTGGGCTCTGTGCTAGACGTGGAGCCTGCTTGAGATTCTGTCTCTCTCTTCCTTTGCCCCTTTCCCCCACTCATGCGCTGTCTCTCTCTCTCTCTCTCTCAAATAAAAAGTAAAAATAAATGAAAAAAAAAGAAATATAAAAGTAGATTCAAAACTATGTATAGGATGATTCCATTTTGGTGCATCTTTTTTTAAAATTGCTTTTTAATGTTTATTTTTGAGAGAGAGAGAGAGACAGAATGCCCCTTGGTGCATCTTATAACAAATGTAGGAATTTTATTTTATTACTATTTTTTAATGTTTATTTATTTATTAGGGGGGAACACAAGTGGAGGAAGGGCAAAGAGAGAGAGAGGGAGACACAGAACCGAAGCAGGTTCCAGGCTCTGAGCTGTCAGCACACTTGGCTTGAACCCGCAAACCATAAGATCATGAGTTGAGCCGAAGTCGGACACTTAACCGACTGAGCCACCCAAGCACGCGCCAGTGTAGGAATTTTAAAAGCCTAGAATGCTGTACAATACAATGCAAAGGGTTTGTATTCCTGATTTTGTTTTGCTGTATTGTCTGGTGTCCATATATATATATGTATATATATATATATGTATGTATATTACATATACATATATACATATACATACATATATACATATTACATATACATATATACATATATTATGTATATAATACACATATATAAAATATGTATATTATTTATTTATATATGTATATTTTTATAGATACATATATATAAAATGTAACAAAAAAGAAAAGGAAGTTTTTAGTTTTCTAAGAAAGTACTAATAAAATACTGGGGCGCCTGGGTGGCTCAGTCGGTTGAGCGTCCGACTTCGGCTCAGGTCACGATCTCGCGGTCCATGAGTTCGAGCCCCGCGTCAGGCTCTGTGCTGACGGCTCTGAGCCTGGAGCCTGCTTCCGATTCTGTGTCTCCCTCTCTCTCGGCCCCTTCCCCACTCACGCTCTCTTTTTCTCTCTCTCGAAAATATATAAACATTTTTTAAAAAGTAAAACTAAAATAAACTAGAGTCCCTGCCTTTAAAGAGCTACAATTCAACAGAGGAGGTGACAGCAGGATATACTTGACCGAAGTAGGCACCAAGATTCTGTAGGTTTGCCTTCTGTCACAGGCGAATAACCAAAATGGGATAAGAAAAGATGTATGGAAGAGAGAACATTTGGGCCGTGGCTTCCAAGGTCCACATGAACAAACAAAAACTGGAGGAAAGGCATCCTCAGCTGCGGAAAGGCCGCACTGGATCAACTCTTCCTTATAAGCTGCCTGCCAAGCCCCCGCGAACATCAGGCTTCATCACCAAGTGAGCGTGCGTCTTTTCAGACAAGGCAGCCATGAATGAGTGTGGAGGGTCCCCTTTCCATTCTGATTTGATCTTGGTACACATTGAATAGCTAAGTAAAAATCGATTCAGCCCTAGATGGCTTACGAGCGAATTATTTCAGTTTGAGTCTTGGCTCTTGGTTGCATTTGATTGGCAGTTGGGGTCTTTATGAAATTTATTCAACTTCTTTCATTCTCAAGGGCGAGGAGGGATATCCCGTGCAGTAGATTGAGATCTTAGTTTCATGCACCCGTAAAGAAAGCTGTAAGACTTGTCCTGGCATAACATGGGCCTTCATAGCAAAGAGGTTAATAACTTTGCCCTGGCAGAATGGCTTGCAAATGATGCTAGAAATCTCCGGGTCCCGGAAGAGTTGGGATAACCGGAAGGCTGGGGGGTGGGGGTGGGGGAGGTGGGAGTGGAGTTCTGAGAATGGCTTTGTTCACCTCTCTGGAACGTAAAGGTCTGGAAAGTCCAAATAAGTCTTGCTGTTAGAGATGTGGCAATATTCATACGACGCGTGCGGAGGGACAGGAAATGGAATTATTCAGTCGAGGCAGTCCCAACAGGCCCCAAATACTTGGCCCCTCTTCACCTTCTGCCCTGCAGCAAAGCAGCCAGGAGGACTTCCTCAGGCTCGGAGTCTCTGTCCTCAATGCTTGCATTTGGGTGAAAAAGAAGCCTGGAATTAGATGCCTGGAAATATAGGTTCTAGTCCTGGCTCTGTCACTTATCTCACTTGGAGCCCACGGAAAATGAGGAGTTTGGTCGAAATCAGAAGTGCTCAACCTCTTCTTCTGCCCACACACTCATCAAAACGCTTCTTATTAGACACAGCGATTGTCAACCAGCGTGGCTAACTCCACTCATTCTCTGACCGCCACTGAGAATCTCTGAACAAAATCATCTTTGTATGTTTCAGACCCCCCCCCCCCACTCTTAGCTTTTAGGAATCTAGACTTAAATTATCATCAGAAGAGCCCTGAAAAAAATAGACACGTACACAATCACATCTGCATTTTCGTGCATGTCCGCAGACAGTATCTGGAAGGATCTAGAAGAAGATACTAACAGTGGTTTTTCTTTGGGGAAAGGACCCAAGAACCTGGTAGTTAAAGAAATGAAGAGGCTGACTTTTTACTGTATACTCATCGCTTGTTTGTTTTTTTTTTTTCCTGGATACATATTCAGTTAGGAATATGTACATACATATTCAATAACTATGTATTCAATGAATACATATTCAATTGACTGTGGGTAAAGGAGGAATGGTGACTTAAGCAAACACGTGGTTTTATTTTTCCTACTAAATGAAAAGTCTGGGGCCAGGTGTCTGGAGCTGGTATAATGTAGTTAAAGATTCAGACTCTTGCAACAATCTGTCCCACCCTCCCGAGATTGTGGCCAGCATCTGGCCCCAGGCTCACGAATTGTTTCTATACCTCCAGGCAGGACGCCTGTCTTTGAGGCCACGAGGTGGAAGGGCAAAGAGCATTGCCTGCAGATTACAGCCCCTTTCGAGAGCTTTTCTGGAAGTTCATCTCAGCAACACACAGCCTCTCCCATTATCAACATCCCCCACCAAAGGGGACATTTGTTGCAATGGATGCACCCATACTAACATGTCATAATCACCCAAAGCCCATAGGGCTCACTCTTGGTGTTGTAGAGTCTATGCATTTGGACAAATGTAGAATAACACGTATCCACCATTACGGTATCATACAGTCTTTTCACATCCCTGAAAGTCCTCTGTGCTCCATCTACTCAACTGCATCTCCCCAAGCCCTGGCAACCACTGATCGTTTTTCTGTCTCCGTTGTTTTGTCTCTTCCAGAATGTCATGTAATTGGAATCGTACAGTATGCAGACTTTTTAGACTGACTTCTTTCACTTGCTAATATGCGTTTAAAATTCTCCCATATCTTTTCATGGCTTGACAGCTCATTTCTTTTTAGCGTGGAATAATATTCCCTTGTCTGGAGGTACCGCCATTTATTTATCCATTCACTGATTGAAGGACGTCTTTGTTTCTTCCAAGTTTTGGTAGCTACGCATAGAGTTGCTATAAACATCCCTGGGCAGGTTTTGGTGGACGTAAGTTTTTGGTTACTTTAGGTAAATACCAAGGAGAAAAAGTCACACTGTGAGGAGTGAGTGTATAAATGGCAGAATGGGAAACTCAATCGACTCCTACCATGAGACAACCATTGCACTGTGGAAAATTATAGACCATTTAAAGTCCCTGGAAATCATTCTAAAGCCGTATGGAAAATTGAAAAACATTTATTTACAAAACTCTACTGAATTTCAGTAGGAACAGTAGAGTCTGTGACGTTTGAGCCCTCTTCTCCCCACTGGTTTCATGTGATGAGAGATCTCCTCCAGGCGGCTGATTCTTCCACCAGTGCCCATTCATTTGCATCATGGAGCTACTGGGTCCTTGACCTTCAGGAGTATGGATTTGAGAAGTATTTAGTCTCAGGGCTTTTGTTTTTGTTTTGTCTTTAATAGCAGAGCCTACTTTTAAAGATGCATTTTGATCCTTCCAGGACTGTAAAGCCCAGATGTCCCAGTTTGGCAGAAAGCAAGGAAACAGGACCAGGAATCTTTTAGTGTAAGGATCTTACCTGTTTTCTTGGGCAAGTCACTTCCTCTTTCTGGATTCCCACTTCCTTGAGAGAGAGGAAACGAAAAATGCCCATTTAGGAAACCGGAAGACAACTCAGTACCGTCCCAAAGACTCAAAAGTCCTGACTGGACTCTACTGTCCCCACAACCTTCCCCTCCTAGGTTGTGTTCTCTCCTCCATAAGTAACTCTTCTCTCCCTCTCTCTCTGTCTCTCTACCTCTGTTTCTCTCATGTCTGTTACAAAGTTTATCTCTCGAAAAGCTCTGGGAGCCATTTTGGAGTGTGTTAGACATGAGTACTAAGTAGAAGTGGTTAGAGCTTTGGATACCTGAAGATATCTGAGGGCTTAAGGCAAAAAAAAAATGTCCAGGTGGGAGAGCTAAGAGCCAGATCGGGGAGGAAACACAGGTAAGGGAAACAACTGTACATAAAGGCAAACTTGGAACCAGGAGAGTAGGGCTGAAGTAGAATTATAAGTTAAGTACGTAGATGAGTAAGTAGGTTTGCTCCCCCCTCATTCCTCCCTTCCTTTCCTAGTCTCTTTCCCTTCCAGTCCCCCCCCCCAAAAAGGAGGAAATGACCCTCAGTGCTCCTGTATTAACTCCTCCGAGTTTCCCGTACTTCAGCCACTCACATGGCATGTTCATGGGTCTTGCCTTATCCACACACCAGCTCTACCATTATTTACTTAATATTTTTCTTTAGGTCAACTCTCTTTTCTTTTTTTTCTTTGACTTACATGTTTACTTTAGCCTTGTGCCTATCAATAACGTCTACAAAAGGGCTTGGTTTGTTACTTTTCTAATGTATATTTATTTTTTTTTATTAAACATTTTTTTTAACGTTTTTTTATTTATTTTTGAGACAGAGAGAGACAGAGCATGAACGGGGGAGGGGCAGAGAGAGAGGGAGACACAGAATCGGAAGCAGGCTCCAGGCTCCGAGCCGTCAGCCCAGAGCCCGACGCGGGGCTCGAACTCACGGACCACGAGATCATGACCTGAGCCGAAGTCAGACGCCCAACCGACGGAGCCACCCAGGCACCCCTCTAATGTATATTTAAATCAACACTGAACTATTAGAATTGAAAAATGTTTGTCCCCATGTCAGGGTTACATGTGCCACACTTCAGGATGCATCTAGATGAGCTCATTTGGTCTTCCCAACTATCCTAGGAAGTGGGGGTGATTGCTTATCCTACACATGAGAAAACTCATGTCCAGAAGGGTCCAGCAACATGCCCAATGTCATGAAACTAGCAAAGACGAAATTAAGACTTGAAGCCACTTATGTCTCTAAGGTCCGGGTTCCACTGCCCAACAGCAGGAAAGGAGGAAGAAAGAGTGGCACAAAAACAAGACCCGTCCAAAGAGATTCCAATGCGTTTGCTACAACCAGCTTAATCAGTCTCCACAGAGCCAAGCCCCGTTGCCCATTCTTGCCTCCCTGGCAGACTCCTGGTTTCCTCCTCCACACTCAAGCCTCGTGTCTGGTACAAATCTGGTGCTTGACGTGTGTCTGTCAAGCGGTGGCTTTGTGCCAAGGGCAGGTCCTCCAATCGCTGTCCCAGTGCCAAGCCTCCTAGAAGCCATCCCGAGCCCTGCCCTTTGCACATGCCATTACTCAGGTCACCACTGTGGTTTCAGTTTCTTGCCCAGGCAAACGAGCCAAGGCTCTGCCTTCAAGTTGGGGCTTGGGCAGAGTTTGCTATTTCTAGTAGCACATTTATGACAGTGGGTGTTCATCCTGGAACAGTTTGAAAGCCTTCTTTCATTTTTTCTTTTTCCCGACAGCATCTGGTCGGCCTGCACAGACAACTGGTTTGGCGAAGAAGGGCAAGATTCTCTGCCACCTCCCCCTCGGCCCCTTGGTCTTAGCCCTGCTGGGGTGCGGTACTTCCGTGAAACTGAGAGAACACGGTCAGGGTCACGGGACGAAGACCTGGACTCGGCGTGCCCATCTGCTACGTTCTCTGCCCCACTCGTGGCTGGCTCTGGGTTTGGGGGGCATGGGGTAAGAAGGTGAAAGAAGAGTGTCAGGAGTAACGGGGCAAAGGGACTAGTATTTCTTGTAGGCTTATCGTTTATCAAACACTATACTAGGTACTTGATATCTGTTATCTCATTTGATACTTTCAACAGCCTACAAGCTATTATCGGGCTCATTTTACAAATGAGGAAATCTATGTCTGGAAAATTAAGTCACTTGTTGAAGGCCACACTGCCACTAAAAGGCAGAGCCAAGATTCGAACCCAGGGCTATCGGCCTCGAAAGCCCACAGTCTTTTCACCATACCGGGGGACATCTTCTCTAGATGAGCTATAGTTTACAAGGGATGGAAAATCATTTAGTTTACGATTCCCAAGGCTGCTGGCTTCACAATTCCAGCTCCTCAGAGAGAAGGAGGAGGCCAGATGTACTGTGGAGAAAGCTTATTTAAATAGAATTAAATAAATGTCTTTACTGTAGGACTGTGGGAGTCTTCTATTCTGAGCACACGAATCTCCAAGAGGTAGCTACAGCGTGCCGCAAATTACCCAAGGAGACTGTTTATTTTCCTAAAAAATACCCAAGAAACCAGGATGTTACAGACCGGTTTGGAAATGAGTCATCAAATCAGACCCCTGTAAGCGTAAAAAAAGGGGGCAGGAGACTTGCCCAAGTAATATGACAAGCCAAAGCAAGCACCCCACAACCTCACTCCTGTCCTGCCTTCTCGTCTCCATAGAGAGATGCTCTGCCTACTTCATCAGTCGTTAGGGACGAGGTAAATATCCACCACGTGCCAGGCACTGGGGTAAACAAGACACCGTGGAGAGGCAGCCCACGGCAGTGCGGAGACAGTGCTGTGGATGGCCCTGCCCTGGAACCAAGCTTGGGGGTCTGGGAGGTTTCCTTGAAGACTGAGCAAGTCCAAGGACTCTGCTCCTGTTGGGTACCAGCATCCTACACGAGAATCTGGAGCGTCTGCCCCTGACCGCCCCCTTCTTCACGGCCACACCCACGCATTATGGATAGAAGGGCCATTTCAGGACTTTGCCTCCTGTCACCTCCTCAAAGCCCTTCCTTCTTTGTTGACTTTAAAAGCAGCGATTGGCAAAAAAAAGAAAAAGAAAAAAAGAAAACAAAAAGCAATTGGCAGAGATATAGACTCCTTATGAATTCCACTAACTCTGCAACGGAAGCTAAACAAGTCCCTGGGGTGCCTGGCCTCAGAACAACCCCAGAAAATCAGAGCTGGAAGAGATCTTGGTGTCTGGTTAATCCCCACCACGCTACAAATGCGCAAAGCGAAACCCGGAAGCTGAGGCCTCACGGCCATTGAGATCCAACATGGCGCCCCACTCTCTTTGTCAACCCATGCTTTCCATTCAGGGGGAGGTGGGAACTCAAAATGTAGTGTTGGTGAGCCCAAGTCCCATCTGTGCCAAATGGGTGAAGGAAGGGAAGCACGCACGTTAAGCACCCTCTCACAAGGGAGCCTTCATGGAAGGTCCTAGAAAAAATAAGACTGGCTGCTCCAGCTTCTAGGAAGTGGGTCCTGGGTCCTTCTCAGCCTCTGCTTCCACAGTGCTGTGTGCCCTCGGGTGGGTGTCACTTCCCTTCTGCGGACCTGTTTCCTCATGTACGAGAAGGAGGAGAGGACGTTTCTTTCAGCTCTATAGTTCTGTGATTGTGCCACGGGAGGGAACTTCATGTCAAAGGCCAAAGTGTGGCTGACACCTGACTGCCTCTCAAGGCCCCTGCTCTATGGTCTCACCCTCTTTTATTTTTAATTTTTAAAAAATGTTTATTTATTTTTAAGAGAGAGAGAGAGAGACAAAGAGCACTAGTGGGGGAGGGACAGAGACAGAGACAGAGAGGGAGACACAGAATCTGAAGCAGGCTCCAGGCTCTGAGCTGTCAGCACGGAGCCTGACGCGGGGCTCGGACCCATGAACTGTGAGATCATGACTTGAGCTGAAGTCGGACACTTAACTGAGCCACCCAGGTGCCTGGGTCTCACCCTCTTTCTTTATGCTTATTTATTTATTTATTCTGAGAGAGAGAGTGTGTATGAGAGCAGGGGGGAGGGGCAGAGAGAGGGGGAGAGAGAATCCCAAGCAGGCTCTGCATTGTCAGTGTAGCGCCCAACGCAGGGTTCATTCTCACGAATCGTGCGATCATGACCTGAGCCAAAATCAAGAGTCGGACGCTTAAGCAACTGAACCACCCAGGCACCCCAAGCCTCACCCTTTTAATCTCTGTACATGTACTGAGCACTTTTTCTTTCTTGAGGTTATAGAACCTGGATCTGAGAGACTTAAGGCCCGGGACGGGCAGGTTGTGCTCCTGGCAGAGTATATAAATGACAAGCAACTTGTTGTGACAAGAGTGGCCTGATAAGGCTGCTGCCTGAGCTGCAGGGAGGGAGGGTCTGCCTGCCCCTGAGGGATCCTTTGGAGAATGCGGTCCTACCTACCCCTCTGCTGGGCCCACAGCCAGGGGTGGCGCAAGCCAAGGCCAAGCCCCGATACGGTGCCGAGCTTTGACATGCCGATGCCTGTTGCCTTGACAACCCAGAACGGTTCTGGGCCGCGGACCCCACTCGTTCTAAAGCTCCCAGCCCCAAGATCAGGGACCATCCTTCCATCCTACACAGTCTCCCTGCTTAGTAGGCCTTTTCCTGAGGTCACAGGTAGATGTCGAGTAACTATCTTAAAGGAAGTATCCTCTGCAGTTCCCGCTACCTCTGGTATTTTCCAGAACTCAGATACAGACAAAGAGTAGATCCAGGGATCTACTGGATCCTAGTGGTTTGTCCACCACTGAAGGACACATGGAGTCTTGATGACGGGGACAGGAATGTTTTGGAGACAGTTGAAAGACCAGCCAGCGTCAAGGGCATTGTGCTAGATGGTCAGCGTAAGGTCCCTTTCAATTTGGAGGTGTGATTTCTGGAAAGCTCCTGAGAAGAAGATACTTGCCCTTCTGGGAAGAGGTTGCCCAGCCATGGCTGAATCCTTCCTGAAAGAACACAATGTGTACACCTCTCCAAATACTCTCTGGATTGATAGAAACTGCATCTTTCCCCTGACCAATAGCTCTATCATTCCTCCCTTGGGACTTAATAACAAATGCCTGGAGTTCTAAACATCTAATGTTTCTCTTTTAACTTGAAATTCTTGGGGAATAAAGAAGCACTATCTCTCTGTTGAGACATCTGTCCCATAAGTGGGGTTTTAGTACCTGGTGCTATTTGAGGGTGTGTGTGTACGTGTGTGTGTGTGTGTGTGTGTGTGTGTGTGTGTGTATTTTTCCACTTTCTTTGCCAAGCTGCCATTACTTTATACTTGTGATTGATGGCTCATCAATTAACCCTTCTGCTCTGGTTTCTTGATGAGATGATTAGAAATTTGGCTACAGTTCACTGCTGTCTTCACTCTGCCTTGGGCTGTTCGGGAGGTGGAATGTTAATTTGGTGTTTTTACTGCTGTTCCAGACGGAGTGAAGGATGATTTAATTTATATAAATGTAAGTGATTAGGAATGATTGGAGAGACCTGAGGTACTCTTAAATCCTTATTTCATGAAAAATATGACTCTTTTCCCCAGTGATATTCCATGATGCATGTTCAGAAACCAGATCTCAAGGAAGAATTCATGTAAGAACATGATGAGACTAAACTCAGAAGATGCGGGGTGTAGGGGCGCCTGGACGGCTTAGTCAGTTAGGCGCCTGACCCTTGATTTCGGCTCAGGTCATGATCTCCCGGTTCATGAGATCGAGCCCTGTGGTGGACTCTTCACTAACAGCGTGGAGCCTGCTTGGGATTCTCTCTATACCCTCTCTCTCTCTCAAAATGAATAGATAAACCTAAAAAAAACCCAAAACATTAAAAAAAAAGATTTTAAGAGGATATGGGTTTTAGTCATGGTTTCCTCACTGGGACACCACTCACTCTCATTGGATCTCATTTTTCTCATCTGCAAAATGGATATTCATTCATTCATTCATTCATTCACTCACTCAACAAAGCACCGTATGCAAGAGATAATAGCTGTTCTCCATTTGTGGAAATTGCTACACATATGAATGGATGGAGATGTCTGGGGAAAGTCTCATAAATTATAAAGTGCAGTGAGAAGAGAAGGGGTTGTATCTTATATATAAGATGGGATCTAGGGTATTTTTTCCCTTCTAATAAAGCCCATTATGTTTAGTTCTAGGGAAGTGTTTCTTAGGAGTGATCCTATTCCTTTTGTGGCTGATACCCCTGGAAATACAGTGGATGAGAACAGCTATTTTCCTTTCTTTCCATCCTGTCCAAAGTGAAAAGTCTCATGCATTTATGCAAGAATGCATTTCTATGCTCGGGTTCTCTTCAGTTAGCTGAAAGTCTATTGAACTGCTGGGACCCCTCTAGACACGCCCTTTTTTAAGAAGCACCACACACGTCTGAAGGCACGCAAGGCATCAGGGCCACTTTCCAGTTCTGGGGAAGCTTGGGAAGGCAGCAAGATGTGGTGATGAAAAACAAAAATAACAATTCACCACTTACAGACATCTTCGCCATGCACTGAAAGCCTCTGCCCCATTAATCTGTAAAATAAGGATCATCACACACGGCAGAGCTGTTGTCATTCTCCAATGGGACACTGTCCCATTTCACAGCACTCCGTGAAAGCACTTTGCAAACCTAAAAGGCCATGTACCAATGTCAGGGATGATTTTTCGGTGCTTACCACCTGAACGTGCATTAACAATGGCAGCCTGGGCTGCAACCTCAAGTGATGATATCGGATTTTATGATCATTATCTCTTTAATGTTGCCCACACTTCTATTTTCTAAGAGTCATTCTCTCTCTAAATGCCTGTATAGAATCATTCGCCCAGCACAGAAGTTGAAAACTGACTTCACCCGACAGTCCAGCTCTATGGCTAACGCCGACCTGTTTCCAAGAAGTATAACTCCATTTTATTTTTCTATTTCAGCTGCAGTCACTCCCAAGTCATGGCCACCCACGAGTTAATGAATGTGATTTTATTTCCAAGCCTTCCAGACACCTCCTATCTTCCCACAGTTAAATCTACTGATAGACAGGAATGATTACTTGGCATTTACGAAGCACTTGGTGTCACAGAGGAATTTATGACTTGTTTTATTAGTTCTCCCTAAGAAACTCCCTGCAAGGATGGTCAACAAGACACTGGTGAAGAAACTGGGGTCAGTATGACAAATCCGTTTCTATAGATAAGACTTGTGTGATTAATTCTTCCAGTTAAACCCTATGGGGTTGATCAAGCTGTGCCATTAATAATAAAGGGGTTGGGAGAGGTCCATCAACACTATCAATGAAAGCGATTGGTTCTGATGGCCTTTCAAAACTCCAGCAGTAAGCTCATGGCTTCCAGGTGCAGATTCCCCCCAGCTGGCACCAAGATTTCTCTCTTTCCTATAGGGGTATCTTCATTTTCTCAGAGGTGCAACAGGGAGCCTGAGGCCCTGAGAAGTGACTCGTCCAAAGTCATTGAATGGGTTGGCTGTGAAGCTAAGACCGTAGCATGTGGCACAAAGTAGGTGTTCAATAAACACTTGAAGAATGAGTGACTGAATGAACCCAGATCTGGTACTCGTTTTTCTCCCTTCACTATACCCTACAAGGAGCTCTTTAGAGTCCTGTCACATTTTCTACTTTTCAGAAATGAAGTTCATTTCCTCAAGCCTAACCAAGTTCTAGTTCTAGTCCTACACTGTCCAACGCGGCAGCCACAGGCCACATGCAGCTGTGGAGCCCCTGAAATGTGGTGGGCCCGCATTGAGATGGGCTATACATAAATCTCAAATTCTCAAGTTTTCATGTAAAAAAATATCGTCAGATGTCCCAAGGGTTATTTTTCATACTGACCACACATTGAAATGATAACAGTTGGGTTATGCTGGGTTAAAGAAAATGTTAAAATTACTCACTTGTTTCTTTTTACTTTCTTCAGGTGGCTACTAAAATTTCCCCCCCCCCTTTTTTTTTATTTAAATTTTAGTCAACATACAGTGCAATATTGATTTCAGGAGTGGAATTCAGTGATTCATCCCTTCCATACAACACCCAGTGTTCATCACAAGTGGCTCCTTAGTACCCATCACCCATCTAGCCCATTCCCCACCCACTGCCCTCTTTCAACCCATAGTTTGTTCTCTATCCTCAAGAGTCTCTTGTGGTTTGTTTCCCTCTCTTCTCTTCCCCCTCCCCCATAAGTTCTTCTGTTTTGTTTCTTAAATTCCACGTATGTGTGAACTTCTGTGGTATTTGTCTTTCTCTGATGGACTTATGTCACTTAGCATAATACATTCTAGCTCCATCCACGTCATTGCAAATGGCAAGATTTCATACACACACACACACACACACACACACACACACATACACACACACACATACATACAATGTCTTCTTTATCCCTTCATTGGTCAGTGGACATTTGGGCTCTCTCCACAGTTGGACTATTGTTGATAATGCTGTATAAACATTGGGATACACGTACCCCTTCGAACCTGTACTTTTGTATCCTTTGGGTAGATACCTAATAGTGTCATTGCTGGATCACAGGGTAGTTCTAGTTTTAGCTGTTACTAAAAACTTTTTAATTCTATTTACTGCTTACATTTGTGGCTTCCAATATAGTTCTATTGCACGACCCTGTAGTCTGCAGAACTTTTAGAAAAATAATTATGCATGAGTTTTTAACTCTTCAATAAAAATGATTTCTTCAGGCTAGCCGAGAACTTAGGAAACAAAGGGAAGGTTAATTAACTTTCTTTTGCAATAAAGAAAGAAACATTCCTCCCTCTTTTTTCCCCTACCTAAAGCCTTTCCCTCAAGTTCCCAGTGCATTCTCCTTAACCACACACTTGGAAACCTGGGACGCCCGGAGCTGGCTGGGCAGCTGGCCAGCCAACCCAGGAAGCAAGGTGCTAATCAGAGAAGCAGCTATCTCCACCTGACTGCCACAGGCACAGTAGGTCACCCTTGGGACCGGGGACGTGTTTTTGGAGTAAACTCTTGGTGAACAAGTTTTAAGAAAAAGGACTACCATAACAATGGACACTTTGCAAATAAATTGCACTTTGCAATTTATAAAATACTTCGACATTTACCACCTCACTCGATTCTCAGAACAGATCCATTTATATGGACATGATTAAGATACCCTTTAACAGATAAAGGTGCAAACCTCAGACAGGCTGAGAGGCTCACTCACAGCCACACAGCTAGGACGTGGTAGATGTGGTTTTAAAGCCTGGTCTCCTGTGACAGGGGTTAGATCTCATCTTAGGGCTCGCCAGAACCCAGCAGGGGAGCCCTGACGGATGGACCCAGGGCTCAGTGGCCCCCAGGTTTTCTTCGGCGCCTCTCTAGCACAGACCAACAGCAGGGGAGGAAAGGAAAGATGGGCAGAAGCAGTAGAGAAGAAAGAAATCCAGGTAAGGGGATTCCACGTGTAATATCTTGAAGAGAAACTTCCCTAGTTTCACTGTAGTTCACCTTTATGCCCAGACATAAAAGGAAGTGCTGTCGTGGCTAAATCCTTATTAGCAGAAATCCTACCTACTGTCGGGCGGAAGGGGGTGTTATTATCTCCATCTGAGAGACGAGGAAGCTGAGGCTCAAACATTCAATGTCCATTCCACTGCCCTAAGTTGGCTTGTACATCAATATATAAATCACATGGGGGCGCCTGTCTGACTCGTTCGGTAGAGCATGCAACTCTTCTTTTTTTTTAAGTTTATTTATTTATTTTGAGAGAGAGAGGGGCAGGGGTAGAGGCATAGAGGGGAGAGAGAAAATCCCAAGCAGGCTCCTCTGTGCTATCAATGCAGAGCCTGACGAGGGGCTTGATCTCACGAACCACGAGATCACGGCCTGAGCTGAAATCAAGAGATGGATGCTTAACTGACTGAGCCACCCAGGCGCCCCAGAGCATGTGACTCTTGATCTCAGGGTCATGAGTTCAAGCCCCATGTTGGGTGTAGAGCCTACTTAAAAAAATAAAGTAAATATATAAAATATGTATATAAATCATATGTATTTTTATTGTTGCCATTTATTTTTTGTCTTTATTCATTGACTATTCAATAACTATCTTGATTATTTATATCCTCGTTTCTTAGGGTTTACTTTGTTTTCTTCTCCTGGCTTTTAAAATAGAACACTTTAGGTTCTTAAAAAAAAAAAAATCTTTGTGTTCTAATAAATGCACTTAAGATCATGAATTCCAACCCCCCCCCCCCCGCCCCCGCCAAGTACGTCTTTCATTGCATCCGGGGTTTTTGCTTACTTCCATTACGTATGATAGTATCGAAATCCATTGTATTACTGCTGTTTCCTTAATAATTTCATTATTAGCCAGATCTAAATATTTTAGAATTTTCCTTGGCTTTCCTCTTTAACCCATGGATCATTGGAAGTATCTATTTTTTATATCTATGTTTTGTGTCTCTTTTTTGAATTGATAGAAAAAAATATATCTGTTTTTTGAATAGATAGTATGTACCAATGGTACAAAATTTAGGAGGTACAAAAAAATGTACAGTGAAAAATCTCTCAAAAGCTACAGCTGTATGGTTCCACTTATGCAACATAACAGAAAAGGCAAAACTATAGGGACAGAAAACAGATCAGGAGTTGTCAGGGCTGAGGGTGTTTGGCTATCCAGAGACAAGAGAAAATCTGGAGGACGAAGGGGTCGTTTTATACCGGCTTTGTGTTGGTAGGTACAGGCTGTATGCATTTGTCAAAAGCTGGAGAAAGGTATAGCGAAAATAACAAATTCACTAGATGCAAATTACACCTTAATTTAAAAAAAAAAAAAATTAAAGTCTCTCTTCCCTCTCCGGAACTTAACGGTAGTTTTCCCGTTTGTCTGAAATTTGCAGTCGTGGTTTTTCTCTTTATACCACAGCAGTCTCTATTGTAGTTACAAAGAAATTTCTAAAGCTATCGTTCTGAAAGCTGCCTCACAGAATAACATTCTCAGCTAGGGCATATCGTTCACAGATCTCTGCGTTCTCCTGGGATTCCCTGGGAATAAATCACCTTGAATGCACTCACCCTTATACCTGGGAGCTACCATCGCTGTTAGAACCTTCCAGCACTTCCTGGAAAGCTTAGGCGTGCCGGCGAAGTTCAGTATCCACCTGTCTGGGTCACTGCTGGAAAGCTAGCTGAAAGGTCAAGTCGACATTATACTTAAAGCCTTGTCTCTGCCATGACATCTTCTGAGTTAGCGTTAAGTGGCCACAGGAGAAGCTTGCTAAGATCGCATGTTATAATTATCCATAGCCAAACTCAAACAATCTAATTGTCATTAATATTGCTGGCTTGTGATAGCCAAACATCTAGGATAAAGCAGGGAGTGGGTGAGGTACATCATCAATCATCATCACCACCATCATGTACAATAATAATCATCCCTCCCTGAAGTCTGTATATAGCAGGCAGATGGGACAAAAGAAAGCCCTAATTCGGGAGGACTGTTTATTAATGTATTTTTCACCTTAAGCCACAGGGTATATTTAAAGATGTCGAGTCCTTACTTAGCCATTATGTATAAGAGTATTGATGGAGAAGTCAATTTCTTTAAGCCTCGGCTTTCCCCCTCTATAAAAGAGAGAAAATTCTCTCCACTTTGCAAGTTACCAGAGAGACTGAGGGAGATACTAGGCAGAGATACCATCCAGAGAAGATTCTTTCAGTAACCTCTGTGTTGGGCGAACGGAGGCCCCCAATCCGCCTTCTATAATGATGAGGCTAGCCTTCTGTCTCTGTCCCTCAGAGAATGCCCAGAAGAAAGTATCAATCTGTGAATTTCCCCAAGAGAGTCATAGCAACACGAAATGAAATAATAAATGGACAGGGGCTTTAGATTTTGTAAAACACAGTAAACAGCATCGCTACCTCCCTTACCCACACACCCCTTTCTTTCTACCTGGATAATTCAAACCCGTCCTTCAAAACTCAGCTCAAGGGCCAACTCCTCCAGGAAGTCTTCCGGATGGATCATCGGGAGCCTTAATGGCCCTCCTCTGGGCTCCCAGAGTCTCTCACACTACACCACGATTGCACGTACCCTTGTCTGTCACGTCCTCTGATCTGGAGGTTACAGATCAAAGTGCACCTCCTTATCTGCATCCCGTGGGAAGGGCAGAGACGGGCACAGGCACAGGGTGGGCGTGCTTAGGTGTTTGTTGGCAAATTCTCACTGACGAAATGCAAGGCGTTATTCTTTTTTTTTCACGTTTGTTTATCTTTGAGAGAGACAGAGACCGAGCACAAGTGGGGGAGGGGCAGCGAGAGGGAGACACAGAGCCCGCCGTGGGGCTCGAACCCATGAACCGCGAGATCATGACCTGAGCCGAAGTCGGACGTTCAACCAACTGAGTCACCCAGGCGCCCCCGAAAGGTAAGATGTTATTAAGGCTTATCTCATGAACTACTGCTTTCCCAAAGTCTCCCTCATCTCTTGACCGGGCATTATCTCGCTTTATTCAGAATGACCCAGAGTTATTTCCTGTTTTCTTCCCTCACAGGGCTTGGGAGGGGTCACCTCACCCCCACCCCGTGGGCCAGACAAAAGCCGCAGTGAGGAGCCCTGAGGAACAGACACAGGGGGCAGTTACTCTGAAGGGGCTGAGGGAGAGGCGCTAACAGTCTTCAGGCTCAAGCTGCTGCTTCCTTTCCCCTCCCTGTCCCTTTCCTGTGACCCCAGGAGCACATCTTAGGGCCTGAGTCAGGATGACCCCTCAGCCAGGCATTCACTTCCCTCCCTGCTCTGGAATGCCTGACTCCTCTGATCTCTTCTGTGGAGGCCACCGATCCTTCCCACTGGCTTCCTGTGGGTGACACCTACCTTGGTGATTTCCTAGGGTCCTCAAGACAGTGGTTCCCGGCCCTCGCTGCCCACGGGGATCACTGGAGAGTGTTCCAGGTCCTTCTCTGTCGCCCCGCACCGCAGAGTCTGACGGGACCCAGCTTAGCCAGGACCCCTGTGGGAGGGACTAGTGTATCATGTGGAAAGTCGGACTCAGCAGTCCCCAGAATGCTGGTAGCTGTGACCCTGCGTGTCTATGCACCTTCCCTACTCCCCTGACGTGCGAAAGCTCGGCAGTCAACGGGCCCAGCCCCCTCGTTCTCAGATCGGGAAGCTGAGGCCCAGAGAAGGTCTGTGAGGGGGGCAGGGCCAGGACCTGAAGCCGGCTCTCCTAACCCAGGTTAGCGATTCTTCGGTGACCCGGGCTGCCTTCTGGGACAGTGCTGAGCTCTCTGCATCAGGGGGTTGGGTGGGGAGGTTCTTAGCACTTCTTTCAAATGAACTGCCAAGGCTCAGAATAAATCTACACCAACCCCTGCAGAAGCCTACCTCTTTTGTGCACTTTGGCCAAAGCCGTTCAGGTCTACCGTCCAGACAATGACGAACAGGAAGATTCTGAAATCGAGGGGATCAGGAAGGTGTCAAACGGGGATGGGCTGAGCCCGGCCCTATCACGTATGAGCTGACTGACCTTGGGTGAGTTATTTCTGGGGGCCTCGGTTCCCTCACGTGGGCGGGCTGGGCGGACGGTGGTGGCCGTGATGGCCCGGACGAAACCTGGGAGTCACGCTGGGTTCCCCCAGCTCCCCACCCCGCACAGCCCATCGGGCATCAGGTGCTGACCACCCCCACCCCACCCCCGCCCTGGTACTCTCCCAGTTCAGGCTACTGTCCTCCCTGCCGTGCATCTAGCCATGGCCCCTGGCTGACCTCCCCGCTTCCTGCCCTGTGCACCCTCCACACCAAAGCCAAAGCCTTCTTTAGGACAGGGACGTTCGATGCTGTCATCCCATCTCTTGGAACCTTTCCTCCCGTCTTGGGATGATCCGGAACGTCTTACCAGGACTTCCAAGCTCTGAAATCTGCCTCCTCGGAGGGCCTGGTTTCTCATCTTCCTGCCACCCCTCCCCAGGCCCCCATCCTCACATCGCTGCCCCAGTCACCCGGGCCCTTTCACTTCCTCCAGGAAGCCCTCCCTGATTTCTCCAAGTCTGATTAGGACCCATCTATGTGCTCCCGCACAGTCCGAACTTCCCCTGTTATAGCCGCAGAATGCACTGCAATCACCCCTTTGCCTCACTCTCCTCCACAGCCCGTGCAGGGCCATGCCCGCCTGTCTTCAGTGTATCCCTAGTGCCAAGGACCGTGCTGGGCACTGGGGGAGGCTCTTCCGTCTTCATTTTTGGAAGCGTGAATGGATGTGTAAAACGATGGGATATCGATTTAACAGGATTGTCACACAGGGTAAACGAGGTAACCCCTGCACAAAACCTTCACGGTGTCTGATGTCAGGCAGCATTACAGCATCACATAGCAGTGATCGATAATCAGCTTTCCCCACCCCTGAAACCCTTCCCGTGTTTACATCCACGTTCTGGGTCTAAATTTTGCCTCTAACCAGTTACTTGGCTTCTCTGGTTCTTTGTTTTCTTCCCATTAATGTGACAATATGGTTCCAAAGAACAAAACAGGAAGGAAGGAAGGAAGGAAGGAAGGAAGGAAGGAAGGAAGGAAGGAAAAAAAAGAAAGAAAAAAGGAAAGAAAGAAAGGGAGGAAGGAAGGAAAAAGGAAAGGAAAGGAAAGAAAAAAGAAAAGAAAGAAAAGGAAAGGAAAAAAAGAGAAGAAAAAAGGAAAGAAAAGAAAAGAAAATTCTAGAAGTCTGTGAGCTCTCTTTCCTTCCCCCCCTTCTGGCTCATCTTTTCTCCCTCCAAGAATCAGAAGTGGGGAAGGACACAGTCTATGCTCCTCCCCAGCCCTTCTATGTTTATTGCAAGGACTATTATCAGGCTGTTAGAAAAGATTATATTCTCGGGGCGCCTGGGTGGCTCAGTTGGTTAAGTGACTGACTCTTGATTTCTGCTCAGGTCGTGATCTCACCGTTCATGAGATCGAGCCCTGCGTCGGGCTCCACACTGACAGTGTGGAGACTGCTTGGGATTCTCTCTCTCCCTCTGTCTCTCTGTCCTTCCCCCACTCATGCTCTCTCCCCCTCTCTCAAAATAAACAAACATTAAAAAGAGAGAGAGAGAGAGAGAGAGAGAGAGAGAGATTGTATTTGTTCAAGTTCAAAGAAATTCCTTCTGAGGCCAGACCTGCTCCCTTCATGGGCATAGGATCATGGGCTTGTGGATTTTGGCATTTGTCAGCCCTGGCGACATTAAGTACCTCTTTGTTCCAAGGCTGAGCCCTGCCTGAGTGATGACAGGTGAAGTTTCCCCCACACCCGGTGCCACTGTGTGATCACCCTGAGTGTCGGGAGGGTGGGGGGGAGAGAGTGGGCAGGGCAGGGGCGACGGTAAGGGAAGCCTGCACACACCCTTGCAGCTCGTGTCATGCTTCTGTGGCTGCCAGCTCAGGACCTGGGGCCCTCGGGCAAGAAGCAAGAAGCAGGAAGGAAGGAAGCAGGAGAGGGGCCACCCTTCCCCCCAGTGTACTTAGTCTCCCAGTCAACCTTCGCTCACCTGCCCTGGTGCAAGAGTCCCCAGACTTTCTTCTATAACCCTGACCTCACAGCAGCTCTGGAATCTACCCCGGCCCAACACGCAGAAGCAGAAGCAGGAGAGAGGTCGGCCACCAGCTCTGGCCGTGCTGGGGACCTGCAGTGCAGCTACCCAGGCGTCCTACCAAGGAAAGTCCATTCTGGGGTCTCCTCCTCTGTGTGTGACAATTCTGGGGCCCGGGAGCCCACTCCGGGTCCGGGTGCCTCAGTCGGTTAAGCATGCGACCCCCATCTCATAGCTTCTACAACTCAACCCATGGATCAAAAGATTGATTCTGGGGGCGCCTGGGTGGCTCAGTCGGTTAAGCATCCGACTTCCGCTCAGGTCATGATCTCAAGGTTCGTGAGTTCAAGCCTTGCGTCAGCCTCTGCGTTGACAGCTCAGGGCCTGGAGCCTGCTTTGGATTCTGTGTCTGCCTCTCTCTCTGCCCCATCCCCACTTGCGCACGCTCTCTCTCTCCCTCTCTCTCAAAAATAAATAAACATGAAAAAAATTAAAAAAAAAAAAAAAAAAGATTGATTCTGGCTGAAAAGATCAGAAAGTTTTCACAAAAGAAACCACATCTGAGCCAGACCCTAAAGGAAGAGCTGAATTCTTATGAGTGAAGACGTTCTCATTGGCTCTGTTGAGTTAAGACTGGGTTAGCTTGACGTGGAAAAAAGTCTCTGGGTTCCAGTAAAGTGTGCTCCTAGTCTCTACTGCTATGTTGGAGACTTTGGTCAAAGGACTGTTCTGCCGTGTGTCTTTAGACAATCACCTTATCTCCCTGGGCTTCAGATTCCTCTCTTTGTTTGTAAGATCGGATTCAGCTGTGTGCCCTGCTTCTCTTGCCCTCCCTCTTGTCCTCGTTACAGTCCATGCCCCACGAAAGCATCCTTTTTTTTTTTTTCCTCAATGTTTATTTTTGGAAGAAAGAGAGGGTGAGCAGGTGAGGTGCAGAGAGAGAGACGGGGCCGAGAATCCCAAGCAGGCTCCGTGCTGACCGCAGAGAGCCCGATGTGGGGCCTGATCTCTCGAACTGTGAGATTATGACCTGAGCCAAAGGCGGGCACTCAACCGACTGAGCCACCCAGGTGACGCCCCACAAAAGTATTCTTAAAAAAGAATTTATAGGGGTTCCTGGGTGGCTCAGTCGGTTAAGCAGCCGATTCGGCTCAGGTCATGATCTCGCGGTCTGTGCCTTCGAGTCCCGCGTCGGGCTCTGTGCTGACAGCTCAGAGCCTGGAGCCTGTTTCAGATTCTGTGTCTCCCTCTCTCTGACTCTCCCCCATTCATGCTCTGTCTCTCTCTGTCTCAAAAATAAATAAACGTTAAAAAAAATTAAAAAAAGAATTTATAATTGGAGTGTTGGGTTCCTTCTCCAGTTAACATTGCACCTTCTCCTAGGACTCCAGCACATTTCTCCTTAAAAATAATAATAATAATAATAATAGAAAAAATAATAAGGAAGCAGTGGATTTGTACCTGGAAGAAGGTTTGTTACAAAAAATGGCTTTTCCATTACCGTGGTGGAGAAAATTACTATTTTAAAAGCAGATCAAAATGGCGGACAACCCAACAGAGAAATGGGAAAAAGGCTTGAACAAACCTTTCATAAAAGAGATATGCCAAATGGCAAGTAAGCATATAAAAAGGTGCTCAATTTCGTTAGTCATCAGGAAATGCAAATTAAAACCACCATGGAATACCACTCCCACCCTCCGAAATGGCTAAAATGAAAAGGACTATAGCAGATATTAGGCAACTAAACTCTCTCACACACACTGCTTGTGGGTGTGTAAAACAGAATGACTACTTGGGAATAATGTTCGGCAGCATCTAGTAAAATGAACACAGACATACCCAAAGACTTAGCAATTCCACTCCCAGATGTGTACCCAACAGAATTACAGGCACATGTTCACCAGAAGATACACTAGAATGTTCACAGCAAAGACTGGAAACAACCCAGATTTCCACCGACAAGTTGTGATTCATCTACGCCACTAGAACTCCACATAACACGCTATGCACAAATCACGGACGAATTTCGCCTGCAGCACGATGAATGAAAAGCGCCAGACACAACAGGGAACACGCAACAGAATTCCACCTGGTGTGTGAGGTCGGAGAACAGGCGAAACAAATTAGGGCGTTAGAAGTCACAAGTGTGGTCACCCTTGGGGGAGATAGATCGATGACCGGAAGGGGACACAAGTGGGGCTTTCGGAATTCCGGGAAACTTCTTTCTTTTCAGGTTCTTTCATTTATTTTTTTTTTATTAACATACAGGTGGCACGCAATGTCCCGGGAGTTTCAGGTGTACAACTTAGTGATTTGTTCTCTCTCCCTTTCTCCAGAGGTAAATCGTATCATTTATTGAGTTACAATGCACAGGCAACAAAATTCACCAGTTTTAAATGTAGAATGTGATGAGTTTTGAAGTTTTCAGTAGTGTACCTGTTACCACAATGATGATCTAGAATATTTCCATTACCCCCGAAGGGTTCCCTCACTTTCTACAGTTGATCCCTTCTCTTTACCCCTGGCCACCACTGATCTGCTTTTGAAAGAAACTTCACTGTGGGTTTTTTTTTTTTTTCCCTTTTCTAGTGGAGTGTTACCATATTCTCTTTAAAATGATTTCCTCTGAACACGACAACATACAGTTGGTTGGTAAGGTCCCGCTGTCACCTGCATTTGTCCCTTATTACCACGCCATCTACCCTGACGAAACGCACAAGGCCCTTCACGAATGTCCAATGTCAAAATGGAATTGGCTAGTTGGAATTGGCTGGCTGAAGGCTGCACAGCCTAAACCCAAAGAAGGATTATGGGAGAGATGAGGTATACCGCAGGTAGCCCCAGAGGTCAAAGCCAAGACCCGGGGGGTGGTGGCATGGGAGGCAGTAGTCGGCAGCTTAAAAAAAGGAAGATTTCTCCAAAAGCTAACATTTATCAAACCTTGAATGTGCTGAGCCCAAGACAAATCAGCTCCCTGTCCAGAATGGACAGAACAACAATATGGTTGGGTTAAGCATCCAGGTGTGAGAAAGAGGATTCCGGCAGGCAATTGGACTCAGTGGCTTCTAATGCCTATTCCAAATCTTATAATCCCATTACAGCTAATCGGGCTCTAAAGCAAATCACAAAATATTTTTACATCTAGTAGGATAAAACAAAAAACTACATTTGTCATACATTCATTTTACAGCAAGACCGGACCCTTCAGCTACTGCAAAGGGACATAACTCAAGGCCAGGGAAGCTTACTGGGTGGGACAAAAACCCAAGAAATAGTTGTAATTAGAAGATAAGGAGGCCACCTTTTTTTTTTTTTTTCCCCCATCTGTTTTATGAACAGCTTCCAGGCTCTGAAATGAAGGAGGAGGCAGAAGAGATGTTTTCCAAAGCGATGTCTCAGCGCTTTGCTAAGACTCTGATCTCCTCTGTGCAATTAACACGTGGGGCAGTTCAAAAACTAAGCAGATGCACAACACCAGTCCGGGCCAGCCCAGGAACAGCGCAAATTCCCATGAGAGCAGAAGACAAGTTAAGGCTTGTAGGGGAATCGGTTGGCTCACCTTGGACCCGAAGAACAGGCTGATTGATGGTCAACGAGGAAATACAACATCCTCATGGCGTGCATGGAAGAAGGTTCCGAAAGCCAGACCACTTGCTTATTTATTTTTTGTCTCTCGTGAGAATGAGCGGCCCCATCTGGAAACGTTACGAGGCAATGTTGGCTTTCGTTCATTTTGTGCAGGAGGCGCTTAGGGGCATTTACTGAAAACAGTAACGTTAGCGACAAAATGAGCTGGGACTCCAAATAAATGGGTTCTGTATCTAAGATGGCAAGACCTTGGCTGAGCCTTGCGTTTACTATCTGGAAAAATAAATGAGATTGTCCGGAATCAATGGTTTCCACCACGGTTTTGATTGGAATGGCAGGAGTAGGAGGGGGCAGGGAGGTGACCCCCCCACTCACTCAGCACACAGGGCCTCCACTTTTGTGCCTTGATTGGACTTCGTTTGAATAAAGAGTTTGTTCCTCCGAAAAGTTAAAATATAGGCCTCACTAAATAAGTCATTGGGCTTGTCCTGCACCCAGAGTCTGGGCCTTGAATGGTTGATCTTCTCCAAGTAGAAGTTCAGGACATTCTGTGATTTAACGCATGTCTTTCTTTTTCTTCATTATGATATTATTATACAACAGTTTGTTTTCTAGCCATTTTTCTGGCCTCAGACTTAAAGTTTTCTTCTTTTCCTCTTCTGCTCCACTCTTTTCTCCTGTCGTATTATTTTTTGCTCTCTTGTCTCTTTTATTTAACCATGCACTTTCCTTTCTTTTTAGGTAGAAAGGAGTTCGTGTCTGAGATCACCACCTTTAGAAACACCTGCTTGAGGAGCCGGCCCTTGGCTGATGTCTGGGAACTTAGATCTGGGGAGGGGTCCCCCCATTCCCTAAATGATGAGACGCTCGCTGTGCTAAACCGTATAAACCAGGTGGTGAAAGCTTTCCTTCTGGGAGTCTGGAGTTTCGGCCCACGCTAGCGAGGGCTGCCTATGTGACCGACCCCCGCTAAAACCTTGGGCTCCTGGATGCAGGTAAGGGTCCCTGTAGACAACATTTCAGGGCTGCTGTGGCAGTCCCACGCTGGAGGAATTAAACACGTCCTGCACGACTTCCCTGGGCGACTCAGAGGCTGACACGTGGTCCCTTCTGCCCTCCCCCCCACCCCCCCGCCCCTGCATGCCTTTTCCCTTCACCGATTTTACTCTGTGTCTGTTCATGGCTGTGAGGACGGTCCTCGGGAGTCCTGCTAAGTCAGGCAGTGAACCTGCGTGGAGGGGACTTGGGGACCCCGGCCGTGGGTCAGAAAGACCCTGCTCCTGAAATACCTTTTGGGGAAAAGGATAAAAGGGCAGCAGATGAAAAGCGTAAAACAGTGGCCGAGCTGCTGCCTGTCGCGAGGAGTCGAGCCCCGGGTCAGGCTCTGTGCTTGCCAGCTCGGAGCCCAGAGCCTGCTTCGGATGCTGTGTCTCCCTCTCTCTCTGCCCCTCCCCCGCTCACGCCCTGTCTCTGTCTCTGTCTCTCTCCATCAAAAAATGAATAAACACTTTAAAAACTTTAAAAAGTAAATAAATCGATCCAAGGAGAAGGAAGGGGAGGGGGGGCAGGGGCGATCCAGCCACTTCTTCAGGCCCAAGCCCATCTTGCATTCCAGCCAAGATCCCTGGCGGCTGTTACGGTTAATCTGTCAATGCTGGATTTACTGCTTAAGATTTGAATCTACTACTTGCAATGATAGAAAACAAAAAACAAAAAAACAAACAAAAAAAAACAACGGAGAGGGGCGTTTTAAAAATGGCTTTGTATCTTGCAGTTACGGCATTTGGATGTGTGGACAAAAGTGGGGCAGAGTGTTACGGGCTGGCAATTTCATAAAGGCCAGAGGGATCATTCCAATCAGGGAAACTGAAAACAGCAACAAAAAAAGAGGTAAGACCAACATCCTTGCTTTTTTGGTCACCGATACGCAAATTAGAATTTAAACTCTTTGGGTGTTAAAACAGAGTCAGTCCCCATACTGATGATTTTTACTATAAGTTTTGCTATTGGAGCCGCTGGGTTAATGCAACTAATATGAAAAGAGGCACTCGCCAGCTGAACGCACACTTTGGAGTTTTAAAAAGCCATTTTTAGCAGCTAATGACCTCCTGTGAATCATACCCGATGTTGGAAATGCTGCCCCTCCCAGGCTGGTGATTTTCTGGCCGACTGTGCGTGTGTTTGAGTAGGTCAACTTGAACTCTATGACGATAAGCCAGAAATCAAGCCTGCTTGTCACCTGGGCTGGGAGGGAACCCAGCCCTCTGGCCCTCCAGGGTCTGCCTTTTCTGCTTGCCATAGAAATGCCTGGGGCCTGCTGGGCGTCCTCCATTCACTGATCCTAATTGCCTGGGTCAGACCGGGACCTGAAAGCTGATTCCGTCCGCTGTGGGCCATTTCGGCCTCAACCGAGCTGAACTAAACGCTGGAACAGGCCCCAAGAGCAGGACCTCACTGCTGGGGCTGCCTTGGGTAGAGGACACCCCTCTGGGACCCTAAACCATCGGGATGTCATGGATGCTGGCTGGGCTAGCTGGGTCACACACAAATGTCCCCAGGAAAGGATTTAGGCTTTGATAGGGATCATCCGAAATGGAGCTGCCGATAGGATCTGCAGGTCTGATACAGAGACCGGGCTGCATTGTAACGTGAGATTACTGCTACAAGGCGGGGGAGGGCACATCAGAGGGCCTGTGACCCCTTTGCCCTCTTCTGACAGCTGGGACCCTGGACCACCTCCGGGAGAGGCCCCGCTGCTGCTGCTTATCAGACTCAGCTTGCAACCGTGCACCTGCCGCCTGACTCCTCTCCCCGCCAGCCCCCGGGGCACACACCTTGTGAGGCAGTTTGATGAAACTGCTCCAGAAAAGTCTGCTCTCTGGAGAGAAGAGGAGGATAAGAGGAAGGGAGGTTACAGAAACCCATTTAGAAAGTTGTTGAAAAATCCAGGATGTCATTGCGGCCAGTCCCTGAACAGGATCATCTTTTCTGGTTCGGTTGCGCAAAAACATTTTTCCGTGAGCCATGCGTCTGTCCCTCCTGCGTACCACCCTTCGAGGCGACGTTTCGGATGCTACAGGGGATGATTTTTAAAACGTAAAGTTGGGGCGCCTGGGTGGCTTGGTCGGTTAAGCAGCCGACTTCGGCTCAGGTCATGATCTCACGGTCCGGGAGTTCGAGCCCTGCGCTGGGCTCTGTGCTGACAGCTCAGAGCCTGGAGCCTGTTTCAGATTCTGTGTCTCCCTCTCTCTCTGGCCCTCCCCCGTTCATGCTCTGTCTCTCTCTGTCTCAAAAATAAATAAACGTTAAAACATAAAGTTGCGGTCGTTCAGCGGGACACCCTGAGTTTTGAAACGGCAGCCGAGAAAAAGAAACAAACCAAAAACCCCCCAAGAAACAAACGTCCCAGCATCCGGGGAGGTTTGGCGAGCACTCACGCTCTGTGTTTTTGGAACTGTCTCCGGAAGCTTCCCCCTCTTCCTGAAGGAGAACTCCCTGGAGCTGCCTTTGCAAGCTGCCGGGAAGCTTTCAACTCACGCGGCCTGCTGAGCGTCTGATCGCAGCCGACAGCCTGACTGGGACAGCAACGGGTGGCGGCCCGCACTTGCCGTGCTTCCAGACGCTTCCAGATGCGTCTACGCTCCAGCTGGAGTCACAGACAGCAAGCCTTTGGTAACTGACAGCCTCAGGCAGTCCCTCTGAATCCAGGGACTGAACCGAATTAATTGGCTGGGGCTGGGAGCCTGTGGCCAGAGTTCCCGGGATCAGAGACCACCCTGGGGTTCCTGTTAACTGAGCTACCTGGCTCATGAGTGTCCTATAATTGTCGGCTCTTTCTTTCCAGGGGGACCAGGTGCTATACCTTGGGCCAGTCCAAAAAGTTCATACTAAAACATAAGGAGAAGGCCACTTGGTTTTGAACGATAGACCTTTATGGTTTTGTCTTTTTTTTTTTTTAAGTTTATTTATGTATTTTGAGAGAGACAGAGAGAGCATGAGCAAGGGGAGGGGCAGAGAGGGAGAGAGAATCCCAAGCAGTCTCCTCACTGTCAGCACAGAGCCCCATGGGGGGCTCGAACCCACAAAACCGCGAGATCACGACTTGAGTCCAAATCAAGAGTCGATCGCTTCACCGACCTAACCCCCCCGGGGCGCCCCTGGTTTTGTCTTAACGAGCAAAGACCAGAACCCCTAAAGGGCACGACTGAGTTTGGTAATGCAAGGTGGTCTCTCCCTGCTGCATGCGCTCTCGGTGAGCATAATTTTGCTGCAAAGACGCTTTGGCCAAGGGCCGAGGAGGTGAGCTGGGCAGAACAGAGTGAACAGAGCAGACGCGAGACTGCCACGTGTAGAAAGACCTCGCAAGTTTAGTCCTGGGCTGGCCCTGGAAACACGGATTTCAGGGGAACAGAGTGACCAGCACTCTCAACTCTATCCCGGGCACACAAGCAGAAACCATCATTCTTTACAGGATGCACAGGACCTGAGAGCTTCTGCGCAGGGTGCTGAACTTCCGGAACCACGGAAGACAGGACAAGCATTATCATTGCTCTGAATTCGCAGAGTGTTTCAAGGCTTCCTGCTCCTAGAATCAAAACTGTCCCCACCTGATTGCACTTCTTTGATAAACCTTTCCCTGATCTGCCATGTATGTTGGCTCCCTGTGCACATTTGTCTTTTCTCCTGGACTCTGATTTCCTTTAAAAGGGGCATCGGGGGGCGCCTGGGTGGCTCAGTCGGTTGAGCGTCCGACTTCGGCTCAGGTCATGATCTCACGGTTCGTGGGTTCGAGCCCCGCGTCGGGCTCTGTGCTGACAGCTCAGAGCCTGGAGCCTGCTTCGGATTCTGTGTCTCCCTCTCTCTCTGACCCTCCCCCGTTCATGCTCTGTCTCTCTCTGTCTCAAAAATAAATAAACGTTAAAAAAATAAAAAATAAAAGGTGCATCGGTTTTTTGAGTGAGGGAGGGGATAATCTTTTCTCAGGATCAATGCATCGTGGGAAGATAATGAAAATAAAACATAATAAAAACCATATGCAATCTCTATTTTAGTCATGTCCGTATTCCACCCAGATTCGAGAATAACCTGGCACGAAGGAGGTGTTCAGTCAACAATTCATCGATCTATTGTTAGCTAGAAGTTCTGGTCACGACAACACCTGCCTCGTGGGGCTCTCAGGAGGATTAAATGAGATCATGGATAAAGGGGAACGTTATAAACTGCAAAGCCCTCTGTGGATCTAAAGTATTATTAGATCTAATAATAATGCATCATCAAATTTATGTTCATTTAAAAAAAAAAAAAACTTGGGGCGCCTGGGTGGCGCAGTCGGTTAAGCGTCCGACTTCAGCCAGGTCACGATCTCGCGGTCCGTGAGTTCGAGCCCCGCATCAGGCTCTGGGCTGGGCTGATGGCCCAGAGCCTGGAGCTCGTTTCCGATTCTGTGTCTCCCTCTCTCTCTGACCCTTCCCCGTTCATGCTATGTCTCTCTCTGTCCCAAAAATAAATTAAAAAGTTGAAAAAAAAAAAATTTAATAAAAAAAAAAAAAACTTTGAGAAAATGCCTGCGTTTTCCAAGTACGTTGATGGTCTATACCGCTTTCCGGGGCCTGAGTCTCCCATTTATAGGTAAGACAACGGAGGGGCGGAGAGTTCTAGAGACTTACACAAGGTCATAAGTTTGTACCTGTGTTGACCTGTGGTTTCTCCTCAGTCATGAGACTTGACTTTGCAGTTTGTTTTCACTTAATTTCCAAGTAACGTCGTAATAGTTTTAACATTATCAGTAGCCTTTTCTCTGCCCTATTGTTTCTTCTTTTTGTTTGCCAAAATTGTCACAAAGCTTTAACGCCCAGAAAAGGCATGGCGTCTCTTTATGGGGAGGTGGACAGGACGTCAGCATTGGAATCAGACTTGGGTTTGAATCCAGGCTCTCTGCTTCTTTCTAGGCTGGCAACCTTGAACAATTTGACTGAATTTCCACGAGATTTACTCATCTGCAAACTGGGATACTTACAGCCACTTTCCAAAGTGATGAAGATTAAAGACGATGTATGTGGAGCCTCTAGCTCAGGCCTGGCAGCTAAGAGACACTGCAAATACTAAGAGTTGAGTACCCGTGTCATTGTCACTGCTATTATGAATATGTTGCAACAGGAGAAAGAAGAATTACAAATTTTGGCTTCGAGAACCCTAGTGAGACTGGTCTAGCAGGTCCCTTGTGAAACTAACCTCAAAAGGTCTTCCCCCCACCCCCCGCCACCCCCCACCCCCGAGAGACCACAAAAGTAAGACGTTCAAGTCAGCAATTTCCACCTCTGAGATGAGACATTGACCGGAATCAACAGCCTCAAACAGGTGCAAAATTTCTTTCTGGCATCAGTTTCACTGCCTCCCTGTGAGTCACCCAACCTGGAGACAAGGGTAGGAATGGTAGGATTCATCACCGCTTCTCATGAGTGAGTGTCTGTGGCAACGACAAAGAGAGGATTGGGGTGGGGAAGGGCAAATGCAAACTCTGATGAAGGCAATGAAGACCGGGCAGAAACAAGCAACGAACGGAGGTAGGACGCGTCAGCCTGAGATCACATGTCACAATGATTCTTAACTCAATTATCTCTTTAAAAAATTTTTTTAATGTTTACTTATTTTTAACAGAGAGAGAGAGAGAGAGAGAGAGAGACAGAGCATGAGCAGGGAAAGGGCAGAGAGAGAGGGAGACACAGAATCCGAAACAGGCTCCAGGCTCTGAGCTGTCAGCACAGAGCCCGACACGGGGCTCGAACTCACAGACCACGAGATCATGACCCGAGCTGAAGTCGGACGCTCAACTGACTGAGCCACCCGGGCGCCCCGATGATCTTTTTGTCAAAACCCCAGTAGTCGGGGTTGAATTACAGTTGATGGAGAATGGGGGTGAGGGGGTAGCTGTCACTACCATCAGAAAGGGCACAGGGTCAGTGAGCAGGGAGGGAGCTCGAAGGTCACCCAGGCTGGTGATTTTCCCTACATCCACAGAAGCACCTCAAATCAGGAGGTATTTCTTGCCAAGAGGATGGCTTGAGAAACCTATTCAACCCATTTTGTTCTGGTACTAAAGATCTAAAACTTAGTGATGTTTGTCAGTGCCTGTCTCTTACCCGGGCCTCCAAAGCCCAGAGAGGACAATTAACTTGCTCCGAGAAACACAGGGCAGACCTCGGTCTTCAACCTGTAAGTCCTACTCCCAGCCCTCTGTAGGAATTTTAGACACACACACCGGTGACCCATTCCAGTTGACATAGGACGCCAGACACGAGGCTCTCTACCTCCCCCAAACATAAAGGAGATCTTCATGAGAGCCCTTCTCTTGCTATTAGGAGTCGGGGTGCAGAGGGCTTCAAGCTTCGGGGATTGGAGTTTCTGGCTTCCTGAAAACATGACCTCCCCAGATTGTTCTTCACTAACCTCTTACCCCAGCTTCCTTACCCAGTCTCTTTTACATTTTGCCCTCCCTGGTCCCGCCCCCTGGGCTTGGCCTGCGCTCATACTTGTGCATTGAGAGGTGCTTGGCCGCCTCTGCCCCCGGTTTTACTGGCTCTCACTGGGCCTGAATAGGCTCCACCTCCTTGCACTGCCCTAGGGCAGCTAATCAATTCCATCCCGAAGAGTCCTTGAGTTCCTAAAGCCAGAAAACGCCTTGGAGACCGTCTAAATCAATTGAGACACGGAGGTGCAAGAAGGCCTTGCAACTCCTACAAAGGAACCCAGTGAAAAGCAAGATTCAAATTCCGGCCTCCTCACCCCACACTCGCATCCAACGCCTTTCCAAGAACCACCCTACTCCTCTCCCTTGTAATTCAGCTCAGTTTAAATCAGCACACACTGGGGCGCCCGGGTGGCTCCCTCGGTTAAGCGTCCAACTCTTGATTTCAGCTCAGGTCGTGATCTCACAGGTTCGTGAGTGAGTTTGAGCCCCATGGGGGGCTGTGCGCAGACAGCCAGCGTGCGGAGCCAGCTTGGAATTCTCCCCCTCTCTCTGCCTCTCCCCCACTCACACTCTCTGCCTCTCTCAAAATAAATAAATAAACTCCAAAAAAAAATCAGCATACACCGATGGACTGTCTAACCTGTGCACCTTAGGAAACGGGAGAAGGAGGAAGGACAGGTGTGGGAGGGGCAGGAATCACCAATCGATCCAAAAGCAGCTGCAAGGGAGACAGGATGTGATCCCCGAGAAGTTTATGATCCAGAAGAAAAGGGAAGGCAAGCACATGACACCAAGCAAACTGTGAGGGCTCTAAAAAGGTTCACGCGTGCTAGATAAAAGTGCAGGAAGTTTAAGATGCTTGCAAAAGGCTTCGGGGAGGAGGTAATATTTAAGAGGTCAAATCATTTGCCAGCTCATTTGAACTCCCTTCTAGCTGGCCCTTGGAGGCTAGAGAGCTAGAAAGCTTCCCTGACCCCCTCGCAGTTGACGGTGGCTAGAAGGTGACTCCTTTCCGGCCAAGAAGGCAGAAACAGGTTTCTGCAAGGGCAGTGTCTGCCTCTTCTTTCTTCCCGCCTGGAACTTGGGAAATGCTCAGACTAGAGCCGCTCTCGTGACAGCAGGTGGAGAAGGGCAGGTGGAGAGAGCTGGTTCCTGGAAGGAGCCCAGGATGAAGCTTGCATACCAGCCCCTCAGCGGCCTGCCCCTGAACTTCCTGTCGCATGAGGTGAATCCCCTGTAATTCAGCCAGTGGAGCGGAACTTCTCCCAGATGGGAAGGAAAGAGCTGAACCCAAACCTGGGAGGTTCACAGGCCTTGGAAAAGTCATCAGATTTCGCCAAGCAGAGGCAAAGGCCAAGGTCGGGGTAGGCCACTGCTCCAGAATGGGGTAGGCATGGGGCAGGTTCTCCGCAAAGAAAGAGTGAGGACGGAGGGCGGTTAGAAGAGGACTAGAGAGAGGCAGCGGGCGTGGGCGAGAGAACCCACGGGGGGCTCCCGCTGTGCCCGTGGACCTCAGAAAGCAGAGAGGGGGCTGCTGAGAGAGGGGACGTCTTGGGGAGTTGAGGCTGGCTCTTCGCACCAAACACCGAGTGCCTCAGTGAACGTGCCTTGGGCCCCGGTTGAGCAGGCTGGGTGGCTGGTGAGGAGCCTTGGGCGAGAGTGGGTGGCCTATTCATTCTAATCTGCAGTGCGCGTGTTACATTCCTGTTTGGTTAGTGTTTACGCGGCACATCAGGAACCACAGTACCGCAAACTCACTCCCATTCTGCAGGCACTACCCTCGCCGAGCCACTTTCCTCCCACAACCAGTTGCCAGGCTGGCAAACCACAGCTGTAGCCCTCTGGCTGCAGAGCACGGAAGGCCACAGACACCTCCGCCGAGAATGGTCAAGGGTGGAAGCCACAAGACCAATACCAATAAGCCTACTTCTTAGCCAATAAGACCAACTACCAACAGCCTACTGTTGACCAGAAGCCTCACCGATAACATAAAAAGTCAACTAGCACATATTTTGTATGTTATGTATATTATATACTGTACTCTTACAATAAAGTAGGCTAGAGAAAATAAAATAAGGAAGAGAAAATACATTTTCAGTACTGTACTGTTTTGCCGGAGAAAAAACAATCCGCCTCTCAGCCGCCTCATGCCGTTCAAGACTGTGTTGTCTAAGAATCAACTGGCTACATAAAAATAAACATCGCAGGGGTGGGGGCGCTGCCTGGGTGGCTCAGTGGGTTGGGCGTCCGACTTCGGCTCGGGTTCATGGTCTGTGGGTTCCAGCCCCGCGTCGGGCTCTGTGCTGACAGCTCGAAGCCTGGAGCCCGCTTCGGATTCTGTGTCTCTCTCTCTGCCCCTCCCCTGCATGCACTCCGTGTCTCTCTCTCAAAAACAAATAAACATTACAAAAAAAGATTTAACAGATATTGGGGCACCTTGGTGGCTTAGTCGGTTAAGCTTCTGACTCTTGATCTCACTCAGGTCTTGATCTCAGGGGTAGGAGTTCAAGCCTCACGCCCCCCACCCCCCTCTATCCACCTATACCCTGAGAGGTCTGGACCAGAGAGACTGGTTTCATCCTCGGTCCGAGCTGCCAAGCACAGCCAGCAGAGGGCCCTGCTCGTCCCCATCTTCACACTTGGCCTCTGGGCTGAGTCCCCAGTTAGCTCCCTGGCGGCCGGAGCCCTCTTTCCCCCAAGGCCAGTGCACAACAGCAGAAGCTCGGTGAATCTGTCCTGAATGGATAATTGAGCTGCCACAGTTCCTCTGTGATAAAGGTTTTAGGAGAGCAGTACAGATGCTCTATAGGCCTGGGACCACGGATGGTGGTTAAATGGCCCCCTAATCACAGCCTCCAAGCCCCAGGCTAGTCGGTGCTGGGAGAGAATGAGGCGAAGCCGGGGCAATTTTTCATCAACCACATTCCATAGAACTAGTCCCATGGCTGTTGATAACGTTCAGAGCAAAAGGTCCTCTGGTCAAAAGAGGTTAAGAAATTTACTAATTTTATCCCGCAGTCTCTCCTTCCACCCTTAATTAGCGGAGTAAAAGAGCTGAGAAGGACTTAGATAATGGTATCTGGTTAATTTCGTGCAAGTTAGTGTTTCCCAAATATTTATTTGTGGAAGCTGTTTTTGGAGAATAAGTATGAGCTTAACACGTGGTGGGAGGAACACTGGTTTAATGCAAAAGGTTTCTACGGTGAAGTTTTCACTTTCACACCCTCCCGAGGATGTGAGAAGCCCCCCTCCGGGACAAAACAACAACAACAAAAAAAACATCGTGGGGTGCTGCATCAATAAATTGACAGGACAAGGAAATGAGGGCGGATAGAAGAATTCTGACCATTATTATTACAATCATTATCTCCTTCAGTGAATATCTATGCAACACCAACAAATTATCTACTGTGGGTCACACACAGGGGTTATAAAGATAAACAAGGCAGGGTCCTGTCTCTCCTTGAGAGCATTGCCTAAAGGGAAGAGTAAGTAACGTACAAGTACCTGTAAAGAAGGAACTTAGAGAAATCATGGAAACTGGACCCTGAATGCTAAAAATAATAACATTAGCAGCAATACCTTTATACACTGCTTACCACGTACCCAGTGCTGTTCTAAGTAAGCACTTTACAGCTACGAACCCACTTGGACCTCACAAGAGTTTTACCAGATACCTTTAGTCCTTGCATTTTACAAATCAGTTCAACGAGGCTCAGAGAGGTTAAGTAAGTTGCCCAAGGTCACACAGCTGGAAATGTGGAAAATCCACGAGGATTCCACGTTCCACACCATAATAGAATTGTTGTCTTAATATAAAACTTTTTAATCCCTTACCAGCTCCATTTCGGTCTTTCTGGGCGGAACCCCAAGCAGACCCGTCTGCGTCTCTGGTTCCCAGCTAGGAGCATAGCTGTAAACAGCGGAAGTCATGTAAGGTGCCCGAGCCGGGGAAGGGCAGATCAGAGCTGTGTCTTCAAACAGCAAGAGCCTAGAAATCATTCAAATACCCATCAGAAGGGAACTAGTTAAATAAATCACACTCACACACTAGAACACTCTGGAACTTAAAACACAAACGAGAAAGACCAACACGGGAGGAAAAGTTTCTAAGGTGACATATGAAGCAAAAAAAGCAAAGCCATGGGCGCCTGGGTGGCTCAGTTGGTTGAGCATCCCACTTTGGCTCCGGTCATGATCTCACAGTTCCCGAGTTAGAGCCCCGTGTCAGGCTTGTTGCTGTCGGCGCAAAGCCCGCTTTGGATCCTCTGTCCCCGTCTCTCTCTGCCCCTCCCCTGCTCGCTCTCTCTCGCTCTCAAAAATAAAACATTAAAAAAAAAAAAAAAAAGCAAAACCAAGTCTACAGTGAGTATAGTGTATGGGATCTCACTCGTGTGAGAGGTGTGCAAATCCTCTGTGTTTTAAGGATGTATGAACACACGCTCGTATGGGCAGAGAACATTCTGGAAGAGTACACAACAAACTGTCAACCTCCAGGGAAAGACACTGGGAATTACCACGTGAGAGAACTTAACTTTTCGACAATGTCATACCCTTCGGGACTATTTGAATTTTTACCATGTGCCTGTGTTACCTACCCGAATTAAAGAAACAGCTTAGCGAGTCAGACTGCTTCAGGCAAAAAGCAGGAAAACATGGTTCTTAAGCAAAAGGAAAGGGGCGCCTGGGTGGCTCAGTCGGTGAAGTGTCTGACTTCTGCTCAGGCCCTGACGTCACGGTTTGTGAGTTCGAGCCTTGCATCGGGCTCTCTGCTGTCAGTGGGATTCTGCTTGGGATCTTCTGTCCCCCACCCCTCTCGCTGTCCCTCCCCTCTGGTTCTCTCTCTCCCTCTCTTGCCATGAATACAACTGTATGCTCTGAGTCCTGTGAGTCCTTCCGGCGAATTGCCAGACCCGGGGGTGGTCGCAGGGACCCCTGACACGCCTTCTGGCAGGTGGAGGTGCGGCGGGAGGCACACTCTAAATCTGCGTGGCCCCTGTCCTCCTCGCCAACCTCCGATCTCTGTCTGCCGCGGCTCCAAATGAAGACAGAACGTTAAATAAATGTTTATTCAAAGAAAGCCTAGAGCTTCTCAGAAAAAGAAAAAAAGGTGTAATGCAAGTAAAGTGTGTTCCTACAGCAACATAGGTCTCGTGGCCACATCTCACTGGCTCCGGGGCGTGCCTGAAGCCAAACTCCCTGTCTACAGGGGCTTTAACAACACGCTTGGTGGTGACTGCATCGTCTCTAAGTGCCTCTTCTTTCTCATCACCTGTGGCTCCCTCATGGCTCCATATTGGAATGGTTTGACGTCGTCCTGGGGCAAAATCCGAACAGAAGGAACAAAGGCTGTAAGAGGAAGTTCACCTCGAATCTTCCACCCTTGGCCGGAATCCAAAGTAGCCCCAATTAACATGTGACGAATGGAGTGAGGCAACACGGACTTTTGATCTTTATTATCCCCAAGCATCTGGTCCAGGAATCTGCTCCTTCTCCCAGCCAGTCCCTGGCTCCAGGGGGTCTCAGTCATAAAGGCGTGGTCTTAGGGAGGAGCTGTTAGGACGAGCAATGGTTCCTCCAACTGGCTCCCCTCTGGAGACTGCCAACGTCCCAAAGTACTAAGCCACGCTTCTCTGAGAAATGGGTGTGTGTGTGTGTGGGGGGGGGGGGGGTTGGTGGCCTTTTTGTGCTACAAGTCATAGTTTTTGTTGTTGCCACACCTGAGAGGATAATACTGTGAGCCAGAGTGAGAACACCAGGCCCGGCCAGCCCTTCGCTGCTGATTCCCCATTTCCTTCTTAGAGCTTTAGCATTGGCCACACAGTCTTTCGAGAATACGCCTCACTCCTCCCAGGAGAACGTAACATCACCAGTCTTTCTCAACTGCAGATGGGAGGGTCTATCGGGTTACAGAGGGTGCAGCCAGGGGGCTGCTCACACACAATTTCATACCTGGATGCGTAAGGAGGTAATTGAATCCCCTATACAGGGATTAAGACCATCTAAGTCTTTATGACAGTTACTTTGTTTATCACTGGCTTTTTAAAAGAGAATCCTCAGTCTTAATTCTTTGATGTAGGCGTCTGGGTCCAGCCTTGCCTAATGTGGGTCTTGCTCTTGGCAATTTTCTAAGAAACCTCTATCTTCTTCTTAGTTCTACCCAAGGCCCGTTTATACCCAAACCTGTTATGCATTAGTACCTTGCAGAAACACCCAGTTCTGAATAGGTAAGACCCACAAGGGCTTAGTCTCAAACATCATGTATGGACTTTGGACAGGTGACATAATCTCTCCTGGCCTCGTTTTCCTCACCTGTAAAATGGGGTAGGGGGGCTCTGAGGAGTAAACGTAATACTATGCCATGACACACGTCGCCTTATGCTTGTCACGCAGCAAGCAAGGAATAAAAGGTGGTTACTATTACTACGTCACTTGCCCCAGCGAAGGCATTCTCCAGTTCTCCTTCAACTCAGATCTTAGAGGACCCAATGCTGACAAAAGTACTAACCTGTCCCATTTCTATCTCTTATTAACTCGTATTTGTTTGCTCTTTTCTTTTCCCCTTCGAGATTATTCTCTTGGACATGCGAGTCCTACGAGCCCCCTGCCCTGGGCTCAGCAATCCTTACCCGTTCACTATGAGAACTTCCATATTAGTTGACATGCGAGACCTTTCCAGACTACAGCATTTTCATGTCAGACAGGACACATGAAATTTTTCCTCATATGAGGCACTAGGAGTTAACCATTAATGAGGGCTTCTAGAAAAAAGTTCATTTCTTGATTTGGTTCTGAGTGTTGAAATATCTGTTACAGGGGCGCCTGGGTGGCTCCGTCGGTCAAGCGTCCGACTTCAGCTCAGGTCATGATCTCACAGTTTGTGAGTTGGAACCCCGCGTCGGGCTCTGTGCCGACAGCTCGGAGCCTGGAGCCTGCTTCCGATTCTGGGTCTCCCTCTCCCTCTCTGCCCCTCTCCCACTCACGCTCTCTTTCTCTCAAAAATAAATAAACGTTAAAAAAACAAAAACAAAACACGGTGAGATACCGCTTCCTACCCACCATTATAGGATGGCTATAGGCAAAGACAGGTAATAAAGACAGGTAACAACAAGGGTTGGCGACGGTGGAGAAGTTGGCATCCTGATACAATGCTGGAAGGACTGTAAATGGTGCAGGTGCTTTGGAAAATAGTGTGGAGGTTCCTTAAAAGGATAAACAGTGCTGCCATATATATGATCCAGCAAGTCCACTCTTAGGTATATACCCAAGAGAAATGAAAACATACATCCATGCAAAAACTTGTACATGAATATTCATAGCAGTGTTATTCATAAGCCAAATAAATAGACCGGATGACCCGGATGTCCGTGAACTCATGAATCGGTAAGTAAAATGTGGTAAAGCCATACAATGAGATGTGTCTTGGCAACAAAAAGGAAAGAAGCACTGACAGATGCTACAACACGGATGAAACTCGAAAGCATCGTCACGAACGATGAAACCAGTCACAAAAGACCACACGTTGTACGATTCCTTTCATGTGACGTGTGCAGAATAGGTAAATGTATAGGGACAGAGAGTAGATCCGTGGCTGCCCGGGGCTGAGGAGGGTGACACAGAAATGGGAGTGACTGCTAACAGGTACAGGATTTCTTTGAAGTGGGACGAAAATGTTCTAAAATTGATGGCGGTGAGGGTCGCTCAAATCTGAATATGTGAAAAAAACCACTAGATCGTACACTTTAACTGGGTGAATTGTATGGTATGTCAATTACATCTCGGTAAAAGGATTGTGTCATAAGCAGGTAGATAAAGAAGGGAAGGAAGGAAGGAAAGAAGGAAGGAGGAAGGAAGGCAAAGGGAAGGGAGGAAAGGAAAGAAAGAAGCAGTACAGGATCTTATCTTGACTTTAGCGACTCAAAACTGAAGGTCAAAAGATCATCTGAGTAATGGCAAACCCCTCGGCAAACCTCATCACCAGTGCAAACCTGGTAAGGCAAGGCGCTTAAGGAAGGCGCTGCAAGAAAATCGAACCATCAGAAACAGACAAGAGTCGATCAGCGAGAAAGATACTTCAATATCACCTTCCGTTGGTTACTTTAAATTATTCTGTAAGCCAAACTGGGTGGCTCAGGAATAATATTTAGGAGATAAAAGGTAAACTATCGATGCTAGATGGCAACCGGACCAGGTAAAGATGTTGCTGACCAACTGCGTATTCCACGCCCTGCAAACAATGCCTGGCTTATTCTAATCCCTGCCTGGGAGTTGTTTACAGCATCTGATTTAGTGCCTTGTCTGTAACATGGCAACCAAAATCAGCTTAGCCATGTGTCTCAAAAGTTCTCAGTTCACCTCTTCCCATGAGTAACCAACTGAAAAAACATAATCACCAAAGCCCTACTGACAAATGGCAACAAAGGAATACAAAACGTGTGGGTCCTCTACAGAGGACTATAAAATTTTACTGAAGAGCACAAAACACCTGAACAGAAGGAACAATATTCCATGTTCTAGCATGGGAAGACTCCATGTTGAAATCAAACCCCTCCAGGTTCTTCGACCGGTTCAATAGAATCTCAGTGAAATTTCCAGTGGAAGCATGCGTTGTGTGAGAACGTGTACATGGCTGTGCACTAGCAGGCATGTGTGCGCATGGGGGTAGACTAGTCCTTTGGAGGGGTTGGGATACAATTTGGACACAAATCCAGACACAAGACGTCTGGACGACAAGTCTAGATTGGCAGTTATGGAGTGGTTAATTGTGGAGGGCCGTGTCGGGAGCTGATGTATTCCCGTTATGACTTCCCACAGTACTGGCAATGAAAGCACAGAAGATACAGAATATTCCCCTAATCCTAATCTCTGCAATCTCAGTGAGCCTCAGAGGGATAAGGGAGACCACAGGGAGCCGTGAAAACTGTGCACCGAGGTATCTTTTAGCCGAGTTAAGGAAACGCTGGTCCTCTCTGATCCCACGTCTGAATGTCCGATTTCTGCTTCAAGCTGACCCCAAAACTCACAGGGGAGTTGGCCTTCTCTAACTCTCCATTTGGAAAAGGGCAAAATTTGATCTCTCCCTTATTATAGACACAAAAATAAATCCCAAGGAAATTATCCTTCTTTTTTTTTTTTTTTAATTTTTTTTAATGTTTATTTTGGACAGAGAGAGCACAAGCAAGGGTGGGGCCGAGAGAGAGGGAGACCCAGAATCCGAAGCAGGCTCCAGGCTCCGAGCCATCGGCACAGAGCCCGATGCGGGGCTCGAACTCACAGACTGCGAGATCATGCCCTGAGCCGAAGTCGGACGCCCAACCGACTGAGCCACCCAAGAGCCCCAAGAAATTAACCTTCTGATGCAACAATTCAACTTCTAGGAATCGCACCTCTTACAATATTCAGAAATGCTGTATCAAGATATTTGTGAAAGAATGTTCATTACAGCAACCCTTCAACTAACTGGTCCAAAGAGTCAGATCGTAGTTACGATCATAGCTAATATCTGTTGAGGACCTACTACGAGCGCGGCCTTGCGCGAAGCCTTTACACTGAGTCCCTCATTTGAGCTTCACAACAATCCCAGGAGACAGGTGGCATTAGAAATTCCACGTTACAGGGGCGCCTGGGTGGCTTGGTCGGTTAAGCGTCCGACTTCGGCTCAGGTCATGATCTCACGGTCCGTGAGTTTGAGCCCCGCGTGGGGCTCTGCGCTGACAGCTCAGAGCCTGGAGCCTGCTTCACATTCTGTGTCTCCTTCTCTCTCTGGTCCTCACCTGTTCATGCTCTGTCTCTCTCTGTCTCAAAAATAAATAAACGTTAAAAAAAAAAATTAAAAAAAAAAAAAAAAGAAATTCCACGTTACAGACAGGGAAATGGTGGCATAGAGAGGTTATGGTGCTATCCGAGGCCACACAGCTGGGTTCGAGTCCAAATATCTGGCTCCAAAGCTCACCCTCTTAACCAGTACACTTTACTGCCTCAACCCAAATGTCCGTCAATTCGTTCGCTCATTCAAACATGCTCATTGAGCACCATCATGTTCTAGGCACAGTGAACAAAAAATGGACATGGTCCTACCCTCACTGAGCTTACAGTCTAATGGCAGGCAGCAAAGGCATACGAAAACACGCGTAACTAGAAACTATGATGAGTGCAAGAAAGGAAGGCTATACAGGGCTTTGCTATGAGACCAAATCACGGGTCACGTGATGGAATGCAGGGAAAGCTTCCCGGAGGAAGCGACTTCAGAGCCAAGATCTGATGCAGGGGTAAGTTGGAGGCAGATAAATGTATGTTCGTGTAGGGCAACTTGTAGAACGATCCTGCGGCCAGAGGGCGTGTGGCGAACTCACTTGTATGGTGACTAGAGGCACCATTTTTAGAGCCCTGGCCTCCGAGAAACCCATGCACGTCACACTTTTTGCAAACTCCCAACCCGAGGACCCTGGAGCCTGGCAGGGTGAAGGGTTATGGCAGTTTGGGCCATGTCAAGAGTGTGTGCCTCCGGGGACTGGGAGGGAAGGAGGTGCCCACACATTTGAGTTGCTGGGCTGGGGCTTAACTCTGCATGCCGACAGCACCTCTGGAAATGCATACCAGCAGGATGGAGCGGCTCTCCTCTGGTCCAGAGGGAGGCCACTCCTTGTGACCAGTCAGTCCTTTGGACACGCTCCTCTCCAGAAAAGAGACACAAACACAGATGCGCACAACAAAGGACCAGGGATAGAACTCAGTGTCAGAGGCACTAGGCCGCGGCTCGGCTGGGGGGTACTGGCTGCTTCCTGAGGTCAGGGACAATCACGCATTGCTCATTCGCTCCATAAGCACTTAGTAGGATTAAGGCACAGCTTGCGTGCTGCAGGCAATAGAAAGAAATTGTACTTACATATCTCACAGGGCCTCAAATCCTTTTTGGAATAAAAAGCAGTAAAAAATAAATAAATATGACAGGACAGAAAAAGCAAGGAGAACACACGTAAAAAGATCAAATTCTACACAAAATATATTGAGAATATAACTGTATAAAAAAACCAACTGGGGCACCTAGGTGGCTCAGTTGGTTGGGTGTCCGACTTCGGCTCAGGTCATGATCTCATGGTCCGTGAGTTCGAGCCCCGTGTCGGGCTCTGTGCTGACAGCTCAGAGCCTGGAGCCTACTTCGGATTCTGCGTCTCCCTCTCTCTCGGCCCCTCCCCACCCCGTCAAAAATAAAAGAAACATTAAAAAAAGAAAGAAAGAAAGAGAAAACCAACTGACCAAAATACCACAAAGAGTAAAAGGCTTGGGAAGAAATATTTTTTTAAAAGAGTGTAAATTATGTTTTGCCTTTCAAATGTGGAATTGTGTAAGGGTTTCCTACACTTTTATATTCCCTAAAGTTCTAAAATAAACACAGGTTACACTTTTGATGGCAAGATAGTAAACTTTATTTAAATCCACTTAGTAATGAACTCAATAGCTCTTCATTGGATGCCTCTTGCATCGACCTGGTTCTAGGCACTGGAGATTCAACAGTGTGTGTGTGTGTGTGTGTGTGATGCCTCAAGGGTCAGGAAGGTCAAGGTGACTGAGGCTGAGGAAAGAGGCAGGAGGGAGGACACGGCAGGGTAGCAGGATCACGGAGACCCTTGTAGAGCATGAAAAGATTTTGGACTTTAAATGGGATTAAACAAAACACTAAGCAAGAGGTAAACGCCTTTGCAGGAGAAATAGAAAACAATATGTAATTGTGTGGTTCTGATAATCACAGTAAGGACTTCTTTTTTTGAGAGAGAGAGAGAGAGAGAGAGAGAAAGGGTGCAAGTGAGAGAGGGACAGAGGGAGAGAATCCCAGGAGGGGCGGAAGGAGGAGAGAGAGAGAGAGAGAGAGAGAAGCAGGACTCACCCGATGTGGGGCTCGTGCTCACCCAAAGTGGACCTCGAGCTCACCCTATGTGGAACTTGAACTTGCGAACCGTGAGATCATGACCTGAGCCAAAGTCAATGCTTAACAACTGAGCCACCCGGGCGGCCCAGGGATGCACACACAGACACAAGAAAAGCCACGCTATGCAAACAAAACCCATTGTGACCCAGCCCTTTGTTTAACAAAATCAAAACCCAAAGCTTACCTTGACAAGGAAACACTTTACAGGTAGGAAGCTCCCTGTTCCTAATGGACAACTAGACCTTTTGAGATGAAAATATGCCAAAACTGACAGCAGGAAATTGTCAAGATGTTGTCTGATATACTCGTATTTGTTTCCATAAGACCTGCTGACTGCTGTGAAATAGTCACACTAGGGAGAAAAAGGAAATCCTACTCAGAGAGCAGCCCAGAACTTTTGTGAACCTATGGAACAATGAGGAAGAAGAGCTTTCAATTCCTTTTTTTTCTTCCCCCCTGCTTTCTTGGTACCTGCTAAGTGGACCTGCCTAGCCATCAAATACGGGCAGGTGACGGCACATGACAACCGTCAGCCACGCGTTCGGCCAGGCGAGTGGGGCTTGGCTCCCAGAGCCATTATACAAGGGTACAATTTCAGAGTGCTTTGGAGACAGGTAGAGTGCCAGGCACAACATCAAGTCAACTGTGCGGGTTGCCCAGCAAGCAATTATTGCACAAGGAGCCAGGGAGGAAGGGAAGAGGCGGAGGAGACCAGGGTGCTCTCGAAAAAGTGACTGACTGAGATGGTGTTTTACATCCTCCCACCACGAGGAAGGTGACCGAGGTCCGATCTTCCCCGGGAACAGAAGGCAGCCCAGGCCGGGCTCATTCTGGGCTCCTTTCTCCCCCAGATCTAACAAGTATCTCCCCTACAACACTGGGGGAGCCGGCAGCACTAGCAAGGGGGACAGATTGGGAGACAGGCTGGGAAAAAAAAAAACAAAAAACAAAGGCACAGCCAGAGAAAGTACGCTGCTTCTCCACTGTGCCCAAGACTTCCATCCCCACCAAGAGATACTGGGGTGGTAGGTGGGAGTGGCAGGGGGGAGACTCGATGCCATAAGCAGCCCAGGAAGCTTATTTGTCCCCATGGGCCTGAACCTCTATCCCCCACGCAGAGATGGAGGTAGCCAGGGGACATCAACAGGAGGGGTTGTGCCACAGCAAATGCCTGGCCAGAGAAACCTCTTTGGCTGCATGGGCCTGAGACTCCCCTCCCCGACTAAGAGACAGCCATAGGCTCCAGTCCGGGGAAACCCCTTCGCCCATGGGAGCCCCAGCATCACCAGAGAAACCCAACAGAACCAAATGACATTGCAGAGGCTCTGAAAATGAAACTGTCATTGACACCAGAGCCGGCCGAAGTAGGCCAGTGCTTGTGTGCTAAACCTAAGCCTTAGTGAAGGCCTGCGAAAACAAAAAAATATGAACAGGACCCCCACTATCCTAACACAATAGACAGCATGTCCCGAAAACAATAAAAAGTGATCCGTTATACCCAGGACCAAGATCATCACAACATGAATGAAAAAGGACAATCGATCAACTGTTGCCAATCCAGATGCCTTAGATAATCGGAATTATCCGATGAGGATTTTGAAGCAGTTGTTGTAAAAATGCTTCGACAATCAATGACAAATTCTCTTCAAACAAATGGAAAAATAGAGAATCTCAGCGAGAAATAGGAATTATAGAGGCGCCTGGGTGGCTCAGTCAGTTAAGCTCCGGCTCAGGTCATGATCTCACGGTTCGTGAGTTTGAGCCCCAGGTCGGGCTCTGTGCTGACAGCTCGGAGCCTGGAGCCTGCTTTGGATTCTGTGTCTCCCTCTCTCTCTGCCCCTCCCCTGCTCATGCTTTGTCTCTCTCTCTCTCTCTCTCTCTCTCTCCAAAAAAAAAAAAAAAAAAAGAATAACATATTAAAAAAAAAAACATTTCACAAAGAAATATAAAAAAGAACCAATGAGGGGCACCTGGGTGGCTCAGTCGGTTAAGCGTCCAACTTTGGCTCAGGTCATGATCTCACGGTTCATGAGTTTGAGCCCCATGTCAGGCTCTGTGCTGACAGCTCAGAGCCTGGAGCCTGCTTCGGATTCTGTGTCTCCCTCTCTCTCGGCCCCTCCCCTGCTCATGCTCTGTCTCACTCTGTCTCAAAAATAAAATAAAAACATTTAAAAAATTAAAAAAAAAAGGAAAAGAACCAATGAAAATGGTAGAACTGAAAAATGTGCTAATGAAAATGAAAATCTCACGGGATGGTATCCACGTTAGACTGGAAATGAGGGGCACCCGGGTGGCTCAGTCAGCTGAGCCTCCGGCTCTTGATTTGGGCTCAGGGTATGATCTCCCCAGGGTAGTTCATGAGTGAAGCCCCGCGGTGGGCTTTGCAGTGAGAGCGTGGAGCCCGCTGGGGATTTTCTTTCTAAGCCCCTCCCCCCGCTTACGCATGCGCATTCGCATGCACATGTTCTCTCTCTCAAAATAAATACATAAATAAACATTTTTTTAAAAATAGAGGGGAGATGAAAGAATAGAGCCAGTGAACTGGAGAGCAGACCAGTAGAATTTAACCAGTGTGATCAACAGAGAGAAAACAGACTGAAAAAAAAAAAAAAAAAGAACAGAGCTCAATAACAAAAAAGCCGACATTCATCACTGGAATCCCAGAAGGAGAGGGCCTAAACAACTATTCAAAACAATAATGGCTAAGAACATTCCAAATGTTACAGACGCAACCCTGCAGAGCTGAGTGAATCACAAAGAGGGTAAATCTAAAGAAATCCACACTAAGGCACGATAATTAAACTTCCAAAAACTAAAGGCAAATACATTTTGAAAACAGCCAGGGAGGAATGATGCATAACTTGTGGGAGAATGTCAATTGGAATGACAGATTCTCACCGAATCCACAGAGCCCGCTAGAAGGCGTACCACATTTTTCAAGTGGTAACAGACAAGCTGTCCACTGGGAGTTCTCTGTCTAGCCAAATGATCCTTCGTGAATAAAAGGGAAATAAAGCCATTCTGATTCAAGGGAAAGCTAAGAGAATCCGACACCAGCAGACCTACCTTAAAACTGGCTAAAGGAAGTTCTGTCAGTAGAAAGAAAGTGATAGAAGAAAGTATCCTGGAGCGTCAGGAACCAAGAAGAAACAATGGGAAAACAGAAATATGGGCACCTACAAGATGCTTCTCCTCGTGAGTTTTACAAAGTACATTTGATGACTGGGGCGCCTGGGTGGCACAGTCGGTTAAGCGTCCGACTTCAGCCAGGTCGCGATCTCGCGGTCCGTGAGTTCGAGCCCCGCGTCAGGCTCTGGGCTGATGGCTCGGAGCCTGGAGCCTGTTTCCGATTCTGTGTCTCCCTCCCTCTCTGCCCCTCCCCCGTTCATGCTCTGTCTCTCTGTCCCAAAAATAAATAAAAAAAAAAAGTTGAAAAAAAAAATTTAAAAAAAAACAAAGTACATTTGATGACTGAAGTAAAAATAAAACATTATCTGATTCTTATGTCAATAATGTTTAAAAGCAAGGACCTAAGTGAAAGTAAAGTTTCCACACTTTACTGAAGGTGGTAAAGTCACATATGTATAATGTAATACTGAGCACCCACTAAGAAAACCATACAAAGAGATATACTCAAAAACATGGTAAATAAATCGAGACGGAATCCTTACAAATGTTCAGGAAACCCATAAGAAGGCAAGAAAGGAGAAACATAAGAAACATAATAAACAATGAATAATAAAATGGCAAGCCTAAGCTCTGACATATCAATAATTACCTTCATGTAAATAGTCTAAATACATCAATCAAAGGACAAGAATTAGCAGAGTGGATTTTTTTAAAAAATGATTAAAATAAATGCTGCTTACCAGAGTCTCACTTCAAATTCAAAACACAGGTAGTCTGACCCATAGGTAGAATGTAAAAAGATATACCATGCTAGCATTAAGAAGAAAAAAAGTTGGGATGCCTGGGTGGCTCAGTCAGTTAAGTGTCTGATTTTGGCTCAGGTCACGATCCCAGGATCATGGTATCAAGCCCCGCCTCAGGCTCTGCTCTGAACATGGAGCCTGCTTAAGATTCTCTCTCTCTCCCCCTGCTTTCTCCACTGCTGGCACACACCCCCTCTCTCTAAAAGAAATAAAAAATGGAAAAAAAAAAAAAAAAAAAGAAGAAAAAGAAAAAAAAGCCAGAGTAGCCATATTAACTTCTGATAAAGTAGATTTCAGAGCAAAGAAAATTACTAGAGACTAAGAAGGACATTACATATTGAAAAAAGAATCAATCCCGAGACATAAAGATTCTAAATATGTATGCACCAAACAACAGGGCACCAAAATACAAGAAGCAAAACCTGAGAGCCAAAAGGAGAAATAGACAAATTCACTGTTAGAGTTGGATTCAATGCCCACTCCTCTCCGTAACCAATAGAGCTACTGGACAGAAGATCAGTAAGGATATATAAGCTTTTGGGAAAAGACTTTGTGGAGATCATCAGATCTGTGTCTCCTGAGGGCACAGAGGAGCAACATACAGATTGGATTTCAGAATCAGCACAAAAACTTCACATGGACAACTGGCCAGAAAAATATAAGCATCATACAAAGCTCATTAACATTGGAAAGATTCTTAAAGGTCATTTACCCCAGCCCCGGAATAGCCTTCATCCCGAAAGCTCACTGCCTCCCATGCTTTCTTTGGCAACCCTGTTAGAAAGTTCTTCCTTGTAAAATGAGCACTCCCTTTCGATGCTGTCAGTAGTCCCAATTAGGCCAAAATCGCAAGGTGATAACATGCATGAATTGCCTTAAAATGTTCATAACCTCTTGGTGAGAAAATCAGAAACGTGCACTAAGATTTATGTAAGGATATTTATAGCAACACTGTACAACAGGCAAACCTTGCTTACAACCTAAAAGTCCACGACGAGACTGGTTAAATTAAACTATAGTACACCTATACGATGGAATACTAAACCATCCTAATTATTAAAATCCTATTTAAGAGAATACTTAGTGACACAGAAAAAGTTTCATAATATATTTTAAGGTGAAAAAACAGGTTATAAAGTGTTACAAAAATCTTTCTTTCAATTTTTCAAAATACACATATATGTGTACCAGTATGTATATGCACACGTAAGTATAAAAACTTAATGAAACAGGGGCACCTGGGTGGCTCAGTCAGTTAAGCGTCCGACTTCGGCTCAGGTCATGATCTCACAGTTCGTGGGTTCAAGTCCGGCGTCGGGCTCTGTGCTGACAGCTCAGAGCCTGGAGCCTGCTTTGGATTTTCTCTCTCTCTCTTTCTGAAAAGTAAACATTAAAAAAATTTTTTTTTAATTAGTAAAATGAAATATGCCATTAATAGGGACTATACCTGGCATTATAGTACCTTTTAATGACATTTTTGTTTTCCTCATAGTCTACAAAACAGAGGAAAACAGTTATACATACATATATACATATATATGTATATGTATTTAACGTTTGTTTATTTTGGGGACAAAGAGAGACAGAACATTAATGGGGGAGGGTCAGAGAAAGGGACACACAGAATCTGAAAGAGGCTCCAGGCTCTGAGCTGTCAGCACTGAGCCCGACGCGGGGCTCGAACTCACAGACTGTGAGATGATGACCTGAGCCGAAGTCGGACACTTAACCGACTGAGCCACCCAGGTGCCCCAACAGTTATATTGTGATATTGACAAGAATGTTTCTCTTTACGGCAACCAGCTTACCTCTTGTTCCCTTCCTCCCATCCGTCAACAATGCCATCAGAGATGGTTCTCAAAGTTCGGGTTCCGCCACCCTTCCCTGTATTATTTTCGTCCTAACAACAAACCCAAATCCCTTTGCTTCTTTTTCTTCAGCAGGCTGAGAAAAAGTGACATTTTCCAAATTCCATTGGGAGAATTAAAAGGAAAATAATGATAGAAAATACTAGTAGGAAGGATGCCTGGGTGGTTCAGTCGGTTAAGCATCTGACTTCCGCTCAGGTCATGACCTCACGGCTCAGGAGTTCGAGCCCCACATCGGGCTCTGTGCTGACAGCTCAGAGCCTGGAGCCTGCTTCGGATTCTGTGTCTCCCTCTCTCTCTGCCCCTCCCCTGCTCATGCTCTGTCTGTCTGTCTCTCTAAAATAATAAACACTAAAAAAAACTAATTTTTATATGGATTCCAGGCTGAGATGATTTCTGGATATATGGCATTAAATAAAACATGTTTTAGATATGGATTTCAGCTGGGGCTTTTTGTTAACGCCTGGTTTTAAACGTGGCTGCTGGAACATTTTCAATTACACACACTGCTCGAGTGATAGTTCCATGGGACGGGGCTGCCCTGCCCGTTTCTCGCTCGTCTGCCTTTGCGAGAAAGGTGGAGAGGCTGAACCCTCGAAGGCCCAGCCGCCCTTTCAGCCACGGGCAGCCACGTGACGCAGTGTGCCCTGGAGAGAGATGCGGGCGGTGGGGAGGGGGGGGGTCTGAGAAAGCTTTTGTTTTCCTGATAACAAGAAACCGACCCAGCCGGCCCTGCCCCTTTCCACTTCTCCCTGCCTTGAATGAAGATTTAACGCCAGGAGCAAGGGTAGATATTTGTGGCCAGGACATCCAAACCAACCTGCCAAGGAAGAAGGGAGAGAGAGGGCACACAAAAGCAACATTCAGCAGCTGAGCCAAGGCCAGCAACTACCCAGTTCCGATCTCTTGTAAAAACATACGCAAAAACAAAAACAAAAAAAACCTGGGGCGCCCGGGTGGCTCAGTTGGTTAAGCGTCCGACTCTCGGTTTCGGCCTAAGCCATCATCTCAAAACTCGTGAGTCTGAGCCCCGTGTCGGGCTCTGTGCTGACAGCGAGGAGCCTGCCTGGGATTCTCTGTCTCCCTCTCTCTCTGCCCCTTCCCCACTCTCTGTCTCTCAAAAATAAAGAATCTTAAAAACAAAAACCCCGAAAAACAAAAAAGCAAAAACCTGGTTTTTAAAGGCACTTCCGGCGGTGTGGGTAATGCTGTTACTCGTACGTGTTCCCAACTGATGCAACGGTTAAGTTTCCAAAGGACAGACCTCTGGGCCTCAGCAGACAGCATGTGGCCTCTACAGCTGGCATAACTTTCTGGCTGCATCCGGGCTCTTCTTCCCCCCCGGGGCGCCTCTCCAGCTCGTTCGGGGGGGCCCCCACCTTATTTCATGTTCATTACAGAACAATTTCCGCTCCCTGTAGGTCAAAACCCTACAGGGAGACCCAGTTTAAAATTTTAGAGAACTCCCCCCCAGGCTAAATCAATCACAATGATTAAAATCCTATTTGAAAAGAATATTTAATAGCACAGAGAAAGGTGCATAATAGATTTTAAGGTGGAAAAAAACAGGTTCTGAAATGTTACACACATCTTTATTTCAATTTGCTTCAAACTTTTCAGTCTGGGGAACACACATCAGCTAGATGCCGGCAAAACCATGGTGACAAGGAATGTTGGCCCCGTCTCCAAGGGGAAGCAGTCAAACCTATCAAGAGCTGAGGGCAAAAAGTTTCATTACATGAAAACCACAAATGCTAGGGGCGCCGGAGCGGCTCAGTCGGTCAAGCGCCCGAGTTCAGCTCAGGTCATGATCTCATGGTTCGTGGGTTCGAGCCCAGCGTCGGGCTCTGTGCTGACAGCTCGGATCCCGGAGCCTGCTTCGGATTCTGTCTCCCTCGCTCTCTGCCCCTCCCCTCCCTGCTTGCTCTCTGTCTCTTTCTCTCTCTCTCAAAAATAAACACTAAAAAAAATTTTTTTTAAAAAAAGAAAGAAAACCACAAATGCTATGTAATCAGAACCAGCAAACACAGAGCCGGGGGAAGCATGCCTCTCCCAGAGGCTCTGGTGGTCAGAGCGCTAATCCACGGAGTCCCCTCCAGATAAAGTCCCCAGCTCAGTGTTCAGTGCCCCTGCCGGTCTTGAATGTGCTCTTCCCAGTGGGTTCCGGTCTGTCTCCTTCTCCTTCAGCATGCTCCTGGGGAAAAAGAAGAGGCTGGCCCTCTCGCCGGTCCGCATGACAGGCGCCCTTCTCACAGCACTGGACCATCTAGGCATCAAAGCCCACCTTGTGCCTCTGGTCACAGCTGCCTGAACCCAAAGTGGAGCCGGAGGAAATGAAATTCTGTTGACACTACTGGGCGCTCGGAGGCCTCAGTACTGGGATCTGTGGATCTAGCTTCTAGATCCAGCTTGTGTTACCTTGAGCAAATCACCTTTACGGGAAAACAGCTGAAACTGCGGTCTCGGAGCTTCTAATGGTGATCACCATAGGGCAATTCCTTGTCGATCCCGAGAGGCAGCGGAATTGGCAAACCGTGGTGCGTGCCTTGTCATTCCCCCCACCTCTGCTGGCAGGAGATGGCACCTTTCACCCAGGGGCCCAGTCCCGAGCCCTGGAGTCAGTATGGACCCAACATGGAACTCACTGGCAGGACTCTGAAGCTCTGCCTTCAACATGCATCCCAACTCGTTCCTCAAAAGAGGAACGTGCAAAGACGTCACAGAGCTCACTCTGGTTTAACCAGAGGAAGGATGCCCCGAGCTCTACCTGTTCAGGTAGTTTTTCTCCCCCAAAAGCAATTCCTGGTGGGGCGGGGGGGCAGAGAGAGGGATCTTTTGAACCCAAAATCCCCCACAGAACAGTATCAAAAGCCCTGGATTAGGGGTGCCTGGGTGGCTCAGTCGGTTAAGCGTCTGACTTCGGCTCAGGTCGTGATCTCACGGTTCGTGGGTCCGAGCCCCACGTCGTTCTCTGTGCTGACAGCTCGGAGCCCGGAGCCTGCTTCTGATTCTGTGTCTCCCTCTCTCTCTGCCCCTCCCCTGCTCGAAAGTTCTCTCTCTCTCTCACACACACAAATAAATAAATAAACATTAAAAAAAAAAAAAAAAGAGCCCTGGATTAGATGATTCCCAAAAGTCAAATACAGTGAGGGGACGGGCTTAGAAGAAGCAAAAATACCTTCCCTGGGTCTGTGCCTCCCTCAGAGCTGCTACCGCTCTGAAAGCAGCCAGACAGGTAGAAGGGAACACCTGATGTCACGTGACGTTCTCGTTCTGATAACTAGGGCCCTTGCAAGCGGTGGGGCTGCAGTGACAAATTCTCATTGAGTCCTGCTGTCTCAGGAGTGTAATGTCAAGCAATCCACTAATAGATGAGGAAATTGCATCAAGGAAGCCAGCTCATCCTTGGGGAAATGAGAACACAGGGCCTGACGTCAGCACGACACCAGACTCCTATGTTAGCAGAGGCTACGTCGTTACAGAAACGAGGCTGCTGTCGGCCTCATTACGGAAATGACACAGAAATCCACGGCAGATGTCCCTGTCAGCTGGTGGACTGCGAATCAATGACACCAATGCGTCAGGAGTCAAATTAGAAGGCTAGACAAGGTCATTGAACTTGAGCATTAAACGCGGTAATGGGATGTAATACAGTTTCTGGAACAAGTGTTCAATAAACGCTAGCTGCTGTTAGGGCAATGTGAAATTGATTATTACTAGTTTCCTGGGTGGATTCACTCATTCATTTGCACGCATTTGCTGGGCCCCTACTATGTGCTCGGCAATAAAGAGAGGAAAAGGGCTATGAATGATGACCCTGCCTTTTGTAAGCTAACAACAGAATACAAATGCTAATGGTGACAAAAAGTGCAGCTAACAGGGGCGCCTGGGTGGCTCAGTCAGTTAAGCGTCCAACTTCCGCTCAGGTCATGATCTCACCGTTTGTGGGTTCGGGCCCCACGTCGGGCTCTATGCTGACAGCTCAGGACCTGGAACCTGCTTCTGATTCTGTGTCTCCCTCCCCTCAGTTCCTCCCCTGCTCACACTCTGTCTCTCTCTCAAAAATAAATAAAGATTAAAAAAAAATTTTTTTTTTAAAGTGCAGCTAACATTTCATGAGCCCTTGCTCTCTGCCCCAGAGACTGCTGGGGCAGTCTTCACCCTTCAAGTGCAATACCTCGGATCCTTGTTACTATCCTTGTTTCGAAGATGAGGAAACAGAGGCTCAGAGACTTATCTGAGGTCTCAAGGGGCTCAAGTCTCTTCTGACTTTCCAAGCCAATTCCCTCTAATAGCCACAAAACATGGCTCACCATTTAACCTAGTGGGTTCTCACTTAAGGAGGATAAATACAAGCCTGACCTCCTGGTGAGTTTCTGTAAACAAAAGAAGAAAACTATTACCAGATGCTCCTGCTTCAGCTGGTGGAGGAGGTCAGCCCCGGGTCCAAATCTGGGAATACGTAGCCGCAGACAGACTAGACTGGCAAGTTGAAGTGCATTTAGCGGCATCCCTGCCAACTGAGAACAGGAGGGGAACGGGGGGCAGGCGGTGGGAGGGGGGTTCTTCCCAGATTTTTGGTTAGATGGAGGGATGGACCCATCCTCATTTTACCCCCAAACTTCTTGGCATTTCTACCTATTAGAAATACAAAGTAGAAACAGAATCTACTTCTCAGAATCCCCACAGCATCTCATCTGTAACCCTCAGGGCACTTGCCACTTTCTTCCTAGAGACTCCCTGACATAGAAGGGGCTAATTTTTACTGAATACACTACCAGGAAAGGCTAAACATATACAAATACATAATACTAGGCACCCTTTGTGGAAAGAGGCCCCGAAGCGGTTGAGGAAACTGTAGATGATCTGCCCAAGGTCACATAAAGAACCAGCAGCATACCAAACAACAAAAGCCAGCTGAATCCCTGCCCAGTGGTCTTTTGAGGACACGATACCGCCTCTCCTAACCACGACAAAGGCGGAAAAACTTTGAGAGGGAAAAGGAGACATGCAGGCAAACAGATCCCTAATGCAGCCAGAGGCTAACGGTCTTTGTGGCAGAGGGACAAAATCAGTCCTCTCCCATTCCCGAGCAACCACGGGCAATCAGATGATAACAGTGATAACAAATATAATCATGGTAATAACGGGGAGCATTTATATAGCATTTACTATGTGCCTGGCACCGTCCTAGGGACTTTATAAATACTAACTCTTAGAATCGCCGCAACTGTTACCACCTCCCTTTTTCAGTGAGGTTAAGGACAGCAAGGGTAAGTCGTCTGCCCAAGTTAGCGAGCATGTATTGCTAATGGGAATTAACATGTATTGAACACTTGCCACGTGCCAGGAACGGAGCCCGGAAACGGTACGAGTCCCATTATCTCGTTGAGCACTCAAAGCAACCCTAAGATAAATGCTATCATTATCCCCGCTTTCAGACGAAACCAGGGCGCTCGGGAGGGTAACTTCTCCCAGCCGGTTGAGCTCAGAGGCCCTGCTCTTAGTTCCATCGCCGCGTGCAGGGCCAGATGCTACAGGCTGGGCGCGAGGGGACGGCGCACTGGGCACAGGCCTGTTCGCTCCGGAGCAGGGAGCGTCACGCGGAATCCTCGGCCGGGGCGGCACCGGGGGGGGGGGGGGGGGTCGGATCTGAGAGCGAGGAAGGCCCTCGGCTTCTCAGAGCTCGGCGCCCAGCCCGGGGACGTCCGCGCCCAATCAATCCCTCCTGCACTGCGAGCCGCTGCTGCCCCCTGCTGCCCGCCCACCCGGAGCCCAGGCCCCCGCCCGCCTCGGCCCAACCGGGGAGCCCGGCCGGCGGCCCCCGCCCCCTCGCAGCACGACCACCGCACCCCGGCGGCCACGGTTCCGCCGCCTGAGTCCACTGCTCTTCCCTCCGCCCTTCCTTTCACGCAGCCCGCCACTCCCCTTCCCGCCCCCCTCCCCAGGACAACCCCCACCCCTCGGCCCAGACCCTGGGTTGCTATGGTGACGCGGGGCCCCAGAGAGGCGCGGGAAGGGGCGGGGTCGCGAGGCCCCGGGCGCGCGCCCGGGTTCGGGCACGCCGGCGGGACGCCCCCGGTTGCCAGGGTGATGCGGGGTCGAGCGGCTGCGGGCGCGCTCCTCGGCTCCAGGAAGCGCGAGGGAAAGGCGGCCGCGCGCGTTCTTCCTCGGCCCCCGGCTGGTCTGGCACATTCGGGCTCTGAGTTCCACGGCGGATCGGGCCTCGTGTTCCCGCCGTCGGTGCGGGGGAGCCTCAGTTGACGCGGTGATGTGGCCCGCGGGGGCCGTCTCCCTCTCCCCGCACCCCATCCTCCGGCTCTGGGCAGTAGACGGCGACGAAGGAGTTACATCAAGGCCCTACCTAGCCTCTTACGACCGTCGTGGGGTGGTGGTGGGGGCACTCGCTGTGGCCTTGGACCTGCTTCCTGGGGCCCCTTGTGATGCCACCCTCTTGGCTTCGCGTGGCTGTGGGAGGGTGCGCGAGGGTGGGCTGACCGCTGTCGCTGCAAGACCAGCTGACCTTTGTGAGGCCACCTGATTTTCCTAGCATGGATGTGCCATCATGTGTTTAACCGTTCTCCCACTGGAAAACACCAATTTCTTAGCCAGTCTTTTGTTCCTACACACAGCGCAACGGTCACCTGCTTGTCTATGCCTCTGCGTACATGTGCGGTGTTCTCTGTAGAATAAACTTCCAAAAGTCACATTGCTGTCAAAAGCCAAGTGCAAGTTTAATTTTCACGGATGCGGCCAAATTGCTCTCCAAAGACATTAGCAAATTTACATCCCCACCAAAACTGGAATGCAATCATTTCAATTAGGATTATATCAACAGTGATGAACTGTTGTGAAAGAATTTTTCCAGAGCCAATGCCATTAAGCCAATTTAATTTTTTAAAGTCTTTCTTTCTTTCTTTTTTTTTCTCTTTTTTTAAAGTAATCTCTACACCCAAGCTGGGGCTAGAACTCTCAACAGCCCTCCCACCCCCTTCAAGAGTCAACTGTGCTTTACTGACTGAGCCAGCCAGGTGCCCCACAAATTTAATTCTTTGATCCGTTTTTTGTTTTTTTTTTAATATACAATATAGCCAAACAGTATCTAATCCCGTTTTTATTTCATGGAAATTATCTTCCTTAAATGACCGTTACATGGAAATGTCATAATAAATTATGTGACTTAAAGGTTGGGTTCAAGGGGCGCCTGGGTGGCTCAGTCGGGTGAGCGTCCGATTTTGGCGCAGGTCATGATCTCATGGTTTGTGAGTTGGAGCCCCATGTCAAGCTCTGTGCTGACAGCTCAGGACCTGGAGCCTGTTTTGGATTCTGTGTCTCCCTCTCTCTCTGCTCCTCCCCTGCTCCCGTGCTATCTCTCTCACAAAAATAAATAAAGGTTAAAAAAAAAAAAGTTTGGTTCAAGAGCAAATGGCCAAGAAAGAATTCTTGAGGCCGTTTTGTTGAAAAAAGGTAATTTTATTATAGCATGGGGACAGGACCATGGGCAGAAAGCTGTACTGGGATTGTGAAGAGTGACTAATTATATACTTTTTAATTAGTGGGGGTTAGAGATAGCATAAGTCTGTAAGAAATTTGGAAGCAAGGCTTTCAGGACCTTGAGGGGCTAGCTGCTGTGAAGATAAGGTTACTCTTAGTCTTTAATAAAACATTAACACCAAGGCAGCCATGAGTTCCTTGAGGAAGGTCACGCTCTGCGCGTTTCAGGTGTCTATCTGTGGGCTGCAAGCTGTAAGGAGATTTAATTGTGGCTACGTTTCTCTTGTCTTTGTTTTCCTCATCAATAGACATTTTACTTACTTAATAATCTGTATACCGAGTTTTACTTTCATTATATCAAGGTGAAGTATCTTATGTCAACATCACTTTACTGAAACGAAACAAAACAAAACAAAACAAAACTCCTGAGATCGAGAAGCTGGTCTGACATTCCGACTTGGCCATATTACTCTCCTATTGGACATAAACAAATCACAGAATATCATTCTCAAACAAGCTTACTCTGATAGCGTGATAAAATGAGACAGAGCAAGGCTACTTTACAATTTTGATTAAGCACAGACAAAAACATGGTCACTGTCACAGGTACAAAATACCAAACGTTCCCCTCTCTTGGCTAGAGTGAGTGACTGCCACTTCTTCACCAATTAGAGTTTTCCTCCCAATCTAGAGCAAACCCTGCTTTCGTAGACTCCTTGATCACCCAACCGATGCTCCATTCCTACAGATTTCTTTCTAACCCTTTGACTGAAATGCCCCATAGCTCCCCCCGCGGCGTGCAACTTGTTCAAGGATGGGATGGGTGTGTTCCCAGGTCTTTGGCCAGAGGGCACTGCCGCTAGCAAGTGCAAGTATTCCTTGGTAAAATTTTGCAAGTCTAAAATTTCCCAATGGCAGTCCTTTATCAATGTTTGATAAAGCACACATTTTACGTGCGCCGTCTAGTCTATTTCAGTTTGACTATTTCAACCTGTTAAAAAAACAAAATGCAGGGGCGCCTGGGTGGCGCAGTCGGTTAAGCGTCCGACATCAGCCAGGTCACGATCTCGCGGTCCGTGAGTTCGAGCCCCGCGTCAGGCTCTGGGCTGATGGCTCGGAGCCTGGAGCCTGTTTCCGATTCTGTGTCTCCCTCTCTCTCTGCCCCTCCCCCGTTCATGCTCTGTCTCTCTCTGTCCCAAAAATAAATAAAAAACGTTGAAAAAAAAAATTTAAAAAAAAAAATAAAAAAACAAAATGCAAGCGACCGAACTTTAAGATCGCTCTGGCTTTATTAAACGATCCAAGAATCGAGGAGCATCCCGTCTAACGAGTAGAGGAGTTTTTAAATGGAAGGTTTTTTTGTAAGGAAGGAGGGTGGGACCAGCAGTTATTAGCAAGAGAAAAGAAAGGATCGTTTCAGGCAAGGTTACCAGCCCTTAGGGGGACAGGCGGGAGCAGGGCAGTGGGAAGGGGGCCGGAGGGGGAGGGGAGGAGATGGGGGGGGGTGGAGGAGTCTGATTAGGTGGATTACCTTGTCCTCCTTTGAAGGATGAAGAGCCCCTACAACCGATTACCTCTTTGGTGCTGACCAGAAAATTCCAGATTGATTGGTGTAAAATTCCACTACTGGAAAGGTTGAAACTGCAATTAAGTCTTGGTTTGCTGTCCTGGGGGCAAGTGACTCCACCTTGGCCGTGTGGCTTTCTTTTTAACAAACCAGATCTGAGTGTTTCATTTTTTTTTTCAGTTTTCAGTGTTACCCTCAAGATAGGGATCTTCTGAGTTGTTTAAAACACACACACACACAATCTTAACAGGTGCATCTTAACTGTTATCAGTTTTATTTTGTATTATTTATTTTTACCAGGCAGAGTCATTATGAATTGGACAGAAGATTGATAATTTGGATCTATTTCCTGAGTCGAGAACCATCAGTAAAGGCAGTGGGATGGGACCCGGCTACAAAGCGAAACAAGCCAAGATGTGCTTCAACTGGCGGGTTTAGCCTCTGCCACCATATCCGTACAGGCGCAGGGAACACAGACCCTGCTGTGAAGGAGCTCGTGTCCTTGTTTTTTAAAGTTTATTTATTTGATTTGACAAATTGACGGCGCGAGTAGGGGAGGGGAGAGAGAGGGAGACAGAGAATCCCAAGCAGGCTCCGCACTGTGAGTGCTGGCTCGAACCCACAAAACCGTGAGATCGTGACCTGAGCCAAAACCGAGAGAGTTGGATGCTTCATGGACTGTGCCCCTCGGACGCCCTGGGTAATTCGCATTCTAATCAGAAGAAGTAGGAACTGACTGGCCTCAATTTGTCCATTGGACTCTGGAGAAAGGCCTTCCAGACAGAGGGAACAGCCAAATACAAGATGTTTATTCAGTCAGCACGTGGTCCTGGAGTGCGCCTCTATGCCAGGAATTGCGCTTGGCATCGGGATACGGGGATGGATAAGTTCCACGAGGCCCCTGCCCTCACAGAGCAATCAGTCCGGTGGGAGGGATGCACGTTAAATAATCACGCGGATGATGACTGTGTGTCGTAACTGTTGCAAAGAAAACCCCAGGATTCCGTGAGAGCTGGGATAATGGCAACCTCACCAATCAGGTCAAGGAAGTGGGGGTTCGTTCGTGGAACGCTTCTTTGAGATAGAGACTTTAAAAAAAAAATTTTTTTTAATGTTTATCTATATCTGAGAGGAAGAGAGAGACAGTGTGTGAGCAGAGAAAGGGGCAAAGAGAGAAGGAGACCGAATCCAAAGCAGGTTCCAGGCTCTGAGCTGTCAACACAGAGTCGGACGCGGGGCTCGAACTCATGAGCCCTGAGGTCATGACCTGAGCCGACCTCGGATGCTCAAGTGGCTGAGCCACCCAGGCTCCCCGAAATAGTGACTTTTAATGTGAGATGTGAAGGATGAGTTGGAAGGGTGTTCCTGGGAGAGGGAACCACCGATAGGCTCAAATGAGAGCCGCTTGGCTCTTTTGAAAGCACAAAAACAGCCAGTGGGGTTGGAGTAAAGCGGACCGGGCAGGGGGTCGGGGAAGGAAGCCAGAAGACAGGTGTAGGTCCTGCAAGGCCTTGTCCAGCATATTAAGCCATTTGCATTTTAACTGAAAAGCAACCGCTGGAAAGAGTGTCAAGAGGAATGGTATGATTCGATCTGATATATATTTTTACAGTGTCGGTGCGGAGAACGGAAGGGGGCAGTTGGGGAGGATAATAAATGCGCGAAACCAATGAGAAGGAGACCCCTACACTTGTCCGAGGGAGCAAGGATCGTTGCCCGGCAGTCCTTGGCACAAGGAAGTATTCAGTGGGGTGCTGGGATGGCAGGAGATTGGTTTGGATGGGGGACTGTGTGAGGGGAGGAAGCATCTAGCGAAAAGTACGGACACACCCCTGTTTATGAACTGCGTTGTGTTTCCCTCACACTCGTGTGTTGAGGTCCTAGTGGCCGGTCCCTTAGAACGCAGCTGGATTTGGAGAGAGGTAATTAAGGTGAAACAAAGTCATCTGAGTGGGTCCTGAGGGACATGCAACCCGTGTCCTCGTGAGAAGAGGACCAGAGACAAGGCTGTGCGAGGGCGCGGCAGGAAGGCAGCTCTCTGCAAGCCAAAGAGACAGGGGAACCCGGACCTGTCTACACCGCTCTCCGGGCCATCCCCTGCTCCGGGACTTCGAGAAAACATATTTGTCACGTATATGTCACTCGGGGCCTGTGCTGTTTGGTTATGGCGGCCCTAAGCTGATCGCTATAAACCCAAATGTCCAAAATAACGGGGCCGTTGGGAAATAAATTGTGTCCGTGTGGTGAAGAAGAGTGTCATCCCAAGATCGGCCCGTGTAAATCCAAGACTGTGACTTCACGAGGAGTTTCACTTCATACCCTCTCTTCCGGCTGGAGGAATTTCATTGCGTTTCCAAGGACCCATAGTGAGCTTTAAGAGCAGCCACTGGCTGTCATTGTGACAGTGGCTTCTTGAGTGCAGGTTGTGATTAAACTGGCTACTTTGGGTGGGCAGTGGGGGGCCTGGGCCAGGAGGGAGAGCTCGGGCCTGACCCCGCCCCCGGGCCACGGCAGGCAGCCGGCCAGGGGTCCGTGACAAGTGGCGGATGGGGCTCGTGGACGGCAGGAGATTCAGTCTCAGCAGAAAAATGCCAAAAAGCAAGCTGGACAGAAGAAGTCAAGAAGGACACGACTGACGGCAGAGGTGCCTGCCAAAGCCACCTTCATATACAGCAACAGCAACATAAATGAATGAATGAATGAATTTGCTACTTTCTAGAAGTAACAGTTCCAAGCTTCACTTGCATTGTTTCTTTTGCCTTTTTTTGTCTCTATTATTGCTTCTTTTTTTCAATTTATAAACTCTTGCAGTAATCGGGTGCCATCAGTTTACATAGTCCTTTTCTTTCCCACTTATGAAAATTCACCCTATGAATTTTTTTTTGAATTTTTTTTTAACGTTTTATTTATTTTTGAGACAGAGAGAGACAGAGCATGAACGGGGGAGGGGCAGCGAGAAGGAGACACAGAATCCGAAACAGGCTCCAGGCTCTGAGCTGTCAGCACAGAACCCGACGCGGGGCTCAAACTCAGACTGTGAGATCATGACCTGAGCCGAAGTCAGACGCTTAACCGACTGAGCCACCCAGGTGCCCCCACCCTATGAATTTTTTAAGGAACGAAGTAACCTTGTAATTGGGGGGGAGGGGAGCTATTCTATACAAATATTTAAAAGAGTAAGGCAGGGAAAACATGAGGTAGAGCCCTGTATCTGACATGAAAAGACGTCCAAACCATATGGTTAAGTGGGGGGAAAATATGTTGATTATGAACCGATTTTTGTTTTTTAATAAAACCACCTATTACTTAGGGGAAAAAAAATCTGGAAACATATGCAGCCAACTTTATTTTATTTTTTTAATGTTTATTTATTTTTGAGAGAGAGACAGAGCATGAACAAGGCAGGGCAGAGAGAGAGAGGGAGACACAGAATCCGAAGCAGGCTCCAGGCTCTGAGCTGTCAGCACAGAGCCCACCGTGGGGCCTAAACTCATGAACTGCAAGATCATGACCTGAGCCGAAGTCAGATGCTCAACCAACTGGGCCACCCAGACACCCCTATGCAGCCACCTTTAAAATACCTTAGAGGCACCTGGGTGGCTCAGTCCATTAAGTGTCTGACCTTGTCTCAGGTCATGATTTCACCACGTGCTGTGCTGATGGCTCTGTGCTGACGGCTCAGAGCCTGAAGTCTGCTTCAAATTCTGTGTCTCCCTCTCTCTCTGCCCCTCCCCTGCTCATGCTCTGTCTCTCTCTGTCTCTCAAATAAAAAAAAAAAAAAAAAAAAAAAAAATTGAAAAAATACCCTACAAATTCTACTATTTAAGGATCTAAGTCCCGTCAAATTGATGGGCTTTTGGGGTGATGGTGGGGTTCAGAGCTGATGGCCAAGAAAGAATTCTTGAAGACGTCTTTGGTGCCAAAACGTGATTTTATTAAAGCACGGGGACAGGACCCGTGGGCAGGAAGAGCCTCACTGGGGTTGTGAAGAGTGACTGGTTATATACCATGGGGCAGGGGGAGGCAACGTCAAGAGGAAGTTTCTGAAAGGGATTTTCCATCTGCTAAAGACTCACAGATTACCAGAGGCCTAGCTAAGGTTGTTTTTCCCCCAACAAAGCATTACCATTAAGACTGTAGGGAGGTCCTGGAGACAGTTTAACTGCCAGCCTCAAGTATTTGTCAATGGGCTGCAGGTTCCAAGGAAATTTAATTTTTCCTGCCATTTCCTTCTTGCCTTTGTTCCCCCCATCACCATGGAAGGGTGATGTTGGGGCTCCAGGAAACTGAGTCTACAGGTTTCTGGAGATTAGGCTGTTGATAGGATTGCCTTTTTCTTGTAATTTACTAAGATAGTTGTCAACTAATTGAGACCCCTGTCCTGCATGACTGTGATCTCTATCAGTTAACCATTTGTTTTCTTTCCTTTCCTTTGTCCTTGGGCAGTCAGGGGTGCCTGAGGAATGTCACACACATCCCGCCTGGGGTGGGGACTAGCCCGAGCCTTGCCTTCAGCTTGCCTTAATACTCCCTCATCAGAATGAGCCTTGTTGCTGATTTCCTGTAGCAGGGAAACCACAACACATAATACGTGAAGACCAAGTAAGGACTTACTGTCCCTGACACGTAACCGAGGGTTACGAGGGCCTGTCCCGTCAAACCACATATAAATACTAGTAAAGCTTACTAGTCTTATTGTGTCTTGTGTCTTATTGTGTGTGTGTGCGTGTGTGTCTTATTTTTATTTGTTTGTTTGTTTGTTTCAGGAACATTTTCTTTTTCTTTTTTTTTAACTTTTCTTTTTTCTTTTTTTTAATTTACATCCAAATTAGTTAGCATCAAGTGCCACAATGATTTCAGGAGTAGATTCCTTAGTGCCCCTTCCCCATGTAGCCCATCCTCCCTCCCACACCCCCTCCTGTAACCCTCAGTTTGTTCTCTTTATGAGTCTCTTCTGTTTTGTCCCCCCTCCGGTTTTATATTGTTTTTGTTTCCCTTCCCTTATGATCATCTGTTTTGTCTCTTAAAATCCTCATATGAGTGAAGTCATATGATTTTTGTCTGTCTCTGACTGACTCGTTTCACTTAGCATAATACCCTCCAGTTCCATCCACGTAGTTGCAAATGGCAAGATTTCACTCTTTTTGATTGCCGAGTAATACTCCACTGTGTGTGTGTGTGTGTGTGTGTGTGTGTGTGTGTGTGTGTGTATACACCACATCTTCTTTATCCATTCTTCCATCGATGGACATTTGGGCTCTTTCCTTACTTTAGCTATTGTTGATCATGCTGCTATCAACATGGGGGTGCATGTGTCCCTTCGAAACACCTGTATCCCGTGATAAACGCCTAATCGTGCAATTGGTGGGTTGTAGGGTAGTTCTATTTTTAGTTTTTTGAGGAACCTCCATACTGTTTTCCAGAGTGGCTGCACCAGCTTGCATTCCCAGTGTGTGTCTTATTTTTAAAATAAGCATATCCATAAATATGGGGCGCCTGGGTGGCTCAGTCAGTTAACCATCAGACTTCAGCTCAGGTCATGATCTCGTGGTTTGTGGGTTCGAGCCCTGCGTCGGGCTCTGTGCTGACAGCTCAGAGCCTGGAGCCTGCTTCGGATTCTGTGTCTCCCTCTCTGCTCCTCCCCCGTTCATGCTCTGTCTCTCTCTTTCAAAAGTAAGCATTGAAAACATTTGTTTAATAAAATAAAACAAGCATATTCGGGAACATAAATCCTAATATTCTCTGCTCCCACCCCGGGGGGATAATCTTATACACCCCGTGTACCCTACTTGAGACAATACCAGTCACTATATAGATAGAGCGTTCTGCAAATGCAGTGAGTATTGCTTCGTTAGAACAGTGTGTTTATGCGATTAGAATACAATCTTGTATATGAAACACCCACTGTGTATGATTCAGAGCACACAGCCGTTCAGAGAAAGGAGCCACCGACACTATCAGGTGTTTTCTTATTGGAGAAAGGAGATGATGGACTTTGATGATCTCTGAGAAGTTTTCCCACTGGTTTTCTGCAAGTCCCGGGTCTCTCCAAGTCATTGATTCCAGCATTTGAAATGGCTGTGCCGGGCTCAAGTGGTGTCCTTAAAGGAAATTGTGCCCAGAGGGACTGTTCAATAGGGTGCTGTGTGGCAATCTTCGAAGTAAAGTTATTTAAAGTCATTTAGTGTGATTCGGTGTGGCTTTTGCCACGTTGAAGAGGGTTTGTTTTCTGAAACCTGGATTTAATAAAAGAATTTAATAACCACCACTTCCTAATACATTGAAACGTTGGTTTACTGCTGGAGGTGGCTGGGTTATCTGTACAGCTGCCCACAGTGCTACTCTGAGAGCAGCACTAAAATGTCAGCGGGACACGTGGGAAACAGGGGCCGGTGACTTGAGAACCTCACACAAGAGTCCTTCAGGGTTGGCCAACTGTTAAGAAGTCTTGCTCCCACTGATGAAGGTCGCCTGGGTTGGGGGAGAGGGAGGGGGTAAAGGGGCTTAGATCAAACTGAGAAGGGGACTTTCAAGTTAGGATAACCTGAAAGTGAAGAAGGGGCCAGCCATGCAGGGAACCCACAGAAGAGTGTTCCACGCAGAGGGACAGTAAATGAAAACGCCCCAGTCCCAAGTGTTCCAGAAAGAGAGGGGAGGCCACTGTGGCTGGAGCACAGAGCCTGGGAGGGAGGCGTCTGGCTGTGGGGGATGAAGAGAAGTGGACAGATCCAGAATGATACTTCTAGTTAGAACCAACAGGGTTTGCTGGACCGAAGATGGGAGAGAAATATGACTTCTGAGATTGTAGTTCATGCATCTGGGTGAATGGTGGATGGTTGGCCGTTTACTGAGATAGGCGGTGGACCCGGGAAGGCAAGGTTGTGAGTAGAAGGTCAAGAGCTCTGTTTGGAATGTACGTGTGAGCTGTCTGTTAGACATCCAGGTGACAAGTGTCAAGCAAGCCGCTGAGTGTCCAAGTCCTCGGTGGAAAACTCCAGGAACAACCGGTTAAATAAACCGTTCTTTTTAATTAATGAACGCTTACTTATTATCCGTTCCACCCACGTAATGAAATACTATGCAGGCATGCCAAGAGCACGGTGATGAGAAGGCCCTACTGGAACGGATACAAATGAGCTGCAAGCCAGGAGACGAAAAAGCCGTGTGTGACTATTTGCAAAAGCACAAGGGGGCAGCGAGAGTAGGCGAGCCTTTGACTGTGTGATATCTCTTGTCAACAAGCACAAGGCACCGGCACCCAGATGACGTCCAGGCGGAGGATCAGGGCAGGTTGGGGATGGTGAGGAGGGAGACGGCTTACCTTTGGTACTTCTGAATCTTGAATCGCATGACCATACCACCTGTCCCACGATAAGTCAGTTGAACTACAATGTTTATGTGAATTAATTAATGGACTCTCTGATCTGACTTTCCATCTCACTTAACAGAAAATCTAGTCTCCTCACCCTGCCGAACAAAGCCTCCCAGTGGGACCCTGCCCCATGTCTGTGCTAGCTTTCCAGCACTTTCTCACCAAGGTCTAGCCACTCTGACCTCCTCTTGAACCTCAACAGGCCAAGCACAGTCACCACTTTGGGCTTTTGATCCCTGCATCTTGACCTTCCTGATGATGGCCCTCCATGGCTCACTCCCTAAAGTCTCTGCCCGGAAGTCACTTCCTTAGAAATGTCTTCCCTTGGGGCGCCTGGGTGGCTCAGTCGGTTAAGCGTCCGACTTCGGCCCAGGTCATGATCTCACGGTTTGTTGGTTCGAGCCCCGCGTCGGGCTCTGTGCTGACAGCTCAGAGCCTGGAGCCTGTTTCAGACTCCGTGTCTCCCTCTCTCTCTGTCCCTCCCCCACTAGCACTCTGTCTCCCCCTGTCTCAAAAATAAATAAACATTAAAAAAAATTTAAAGAAAAAAGAAATGTCTTCCCTGATCTCAAGTAAATGTACTACCCCCCACCTCCCATGTTTTACTTCCCCCATAGCGATTACCAATCTAACATTATTTCGTTTGCTTGTTTACTGTTATGTCTCCCCCACCACGTGCCGCCATAATCTCGACGCCTAAAAGGGTGCACACTCTTCAACACATATTTGTCAATGACTGAATGATGTCATTCGGTTCTTGCTGCAGCCTCCCGGTGGCCCTGGCAGCCACGATATTTGTCATAGCTCTTGCTTTGTTTCTTTACAGTTCCGGAGGCAGCATCTAGACTAGTGTTCCAACGTCGGCTTCTCTTCTTCTCAGCTCCGTGACCGTGGGCAGGTTACAAATGTCACTGGGCTCTGTGGCGACTACATGAAATCCCACGTAAGAAGGGTGCTTCTGGCTTACTCAGTAGATGTTCACCGCAACCCGGGGGACCGGCTGAACGGGAAAGGCCATTGTCCATTTGAGGGTGAGGAGATGCGCCCAGTGGGGGGGGGGGGGGGGGGAGCAGTGACCTGCTCAAGGTCAAGTAACCTGCGTGGCACAGACAGGTTTTTTTCCTCCTTATTGCCTGTGAATCCTGCAAGAAAGAGCGCCTGCCCTCCTCCCCTGGGAGCAGAGTCTATCCTTATAATCAAGCACCACAATAATTTCCCTCTTTACGGGGAATTGGCCATTTGTCTTTTGGTTTTCTTCTCATAAATGCTTGCTATGCTTTGGCCTGGAAAACAGTACGTAGAGTTTCTAAACACCATCGTCAAATTAAATGCAGTGACACACTGGCTTAGGGAAGCCGTTCGTCTCGCTGTGTCTTAAAAGCGATGAAACAGCTGATTGGTTTTGCTTCTGCATGTTTATCTCTTATAAGTGATGGAAACACCCATGTCGAAAGCCGGAGAACTGAACCTGCCTCATAATGTAAGCGCCGGAACAGAAAGTCGTTTCCCAGACATCGTGGTCGCATTTTATTTTCTCAATTTAGACCGCAGACCGCAGGAACAAGGGCTGGATTTGTAATGACCCGGAGGAAGGTAGTGAATCTCTGAAATCTGACAACAGATGTCATCCGCACCGTGTTGCTCACAGAGACGTCCATGCCACCTTGCGTTTCGGTGCTCAGACATCTTCTCAGATGTAATAAAATTATTTGTGACGGTGCAGATGCTTATTGTCAAAAACGTCTGCCTCCCCGTGCCACCGCATCCGACCTCGTTTATCCCCGCGGTGACTTTACGAAGTCATGAACACGCTCCCCGTTTGACAGGCAGGGAAACTGAGGCTCAGCGTGGCCCGGTATTGCTCACGGTCATGCCTGTCTGTCTCCAAAGCTGTGGTCTTTCCATGCCGTCCTTGGACAAAGTCCAGGGTCCCTATAACAGTCCCCAATGTGTGCCATCCCTGGAGGGTGTCCACCTTGCATCAGTCCTTCTGAGCCAATTAGAGCTGCTCAGATTAGGAATGTCAGACGGAAGCAGATCCATAGAGGCAGAGGGGGCTGAAATGTAGAATTTAAACGAGCAGAAGGAAGGCACGGAAGCTCCCAGAAGCAGAATCCCCAAAGGCCCCCCCAGCTTACAGCTCCCTGATGCTAAGTCACTGACATTTGAAAAGCCTTAACAAAACGTGTGTCCTATTTTCCTTTTCTGCCTCTTCTCTGTGAAGCAGCAATCAGCTTTGTCATTCATTCTTCAGGAAACCAGTCAGGGTGTGCAGGGCAACTGCAGCTGAGAACCTCAGATGTCTCTTTCTTGCGCAATCTAGGGAACAAAGAAGCTGTTTTGTGCCCTTTAATTCACAGCCGGCCTCAATTCAGTGCGAGAGAAGGTGTCACCACGCCCCAAAGTCTGCGAGAGGGTAGGGATGGAAGAGTGTGAGGCATGGAGGTCGTCGTCAGCCTTTTTGGGCAGAGGACACGGGGGACAGGGGACGAGGAGAGCGGCCTGCTGAGCAGAACCTCTGGCCGTGGCACCCAGCCACCTGGGGGTCAACACACGCCGCGGGGAAGGCTGATGCTCGCTCAAATGCGAGAACCACTGAGTTAAACCATCTCAAGGGGACGGGTGGGGGTAAGGCTCCCGCAGCCCCCGGTTCAGGCTCCTCCCGGCCTCGAGGTGTCACGGGCATCCTCTGAGTCTGCCGGTTGACTTCTCCAGTTCATTCCACACACCGAAGGGGAGTGGAGGAGGAGGAAAGCTAGATTCAGAAGGTGCTTCGGTTTGGAAAACGATGACTCTGGGGCCAGAAGCACTTCCACAAGGGAGACGTCCTAAAGTGTGACCCATCCGATGGCGTGGGCGAGTGGGCACGAGTGGCCGACACTCTTAAGCCGACTCATTGTCAGCCCCCCACGTGCAGGCGTCCGTCCGGCGGGTCCTCTACCAGATTAAGGGCGGCCGCCAGCTTGCTTGTCCTCAGGGGTCAGAGTGTAACCCCCATTCCACATATCCTCTTTTCGTTTTCTCCCACCCGACCTTGTTCGACATATTTATCTCTTTATTATATGTGAGGAGTAAAGGAGATGATTCATTTGCAGAAATACCAAATAAAAGCTGTGTTGTCTAGTTTAACAGCAGGTTTACAACCTATTGGAAATATATACGAACCCCTCCCCCGCCTTAGACGCTTCATTTCCTGGTTCTTCTTCCCCCCCCCCCTCCATTTTGCCGGCTTCTTTTCTTTTTTCTTTTTCTTTTCTTTTTGGATATAATTTATTGTCAAATTGGTTTCCATACAACACCCAGTGCTCATCCCAACAGGTGTCCTCCTCCCTGCCCATCACCCACTTTCCCCTCTCCCCCACCCCCCATCTACCCTCAGTTCGTTCTCAGTATTTAAGAGTCTCTTATGGTTTGCCTCCCTCCCTCTCTGTAACTTTTTTTTCCCCCCTTCCCCTCCCCCATGGGCTTCTGTTAAGTTTCTCAAGATCCACATAGGAGTGAAAACATATGGTATCTGTCTTTCTCTGCCTGGTTTATTTCACTTGGCATGATACCCTCCAGTTCCGTCCACGTTGCTGCAAATGGCCAGATTTCATTCTTTCTCATTGTCAAGTAGTATTCCGTTGCATATACAAACCACAACTTCTTTATCCATTTGTCAGTTGATGGACATTTAGGTTCTTTCCATAATTTCGCTATTGTTGAAAGTGCTGCTATAAACATTGGGGTACAAGTGCCGCTAGGCATCAGCACTCGTGTATCTTTTGGGTAGATTCCTAGCAGTGTTATTGCTGGGTCATAGGGTAGATCTATTTTTAATTTTTTGAGGAACCTCCACACTGTTTTCCAGAGCGGCTGCACCTGTTTGCATTCCCACCAACAGTTCAAGAGGGTTCCCATTTCTCCACATCTTCACCAGCATCTATAGTCTCCTGATTTGTTCATTTTGGCCATTCTGACCGGCATGAGGTGATATCTCATTGAAGTTTTGATTCGTATTTCCCTGATGATGAGTGATGTTGAGCATCTTTTCATGTGTCTGCTGGCCATCTGGATGTCTTCTTTAGAGAAGTGTCTATTCATGTTTTCTTCGTGAGCTTATTTTCATGGGTTTTGCCATGAGCATGCACCAAAGAACAAAGGAGGGACTGAAAGTCTGCGTCATCTCAGGAAATGTACATTTGTTCCAATCAGACTACTTTTCGCCTTCCATGGCCATAGGCGACATCCGGGTAAGGGTGTAACCTCTGTAGCACTCAGCCAATGAGGAACCAGGGGAGGGACTTCACACTCGGAGATAAATTGTCTGCTGTAAGTGCCCCAAGTGTGCCTGTCCATTAGACACTCGTTCTTGCAAGAACTTTGATTAAAGCTTCATTTCATTGCACCCCGAATCTCCACATCCCTCCTTTGACTGGGTCGGTGGGCTTATTTTTCACATCGTATGCCACACTTCCCACTAAAACCCCAGCTGCTAGAACAAGAACAAGCACAGGATAGGGTCTGGGACTTTATTGAATGAATGAATAAATGAATGAATGAACGAGGTCCTCATGATATACTTGGCTGAAGTAAACGGCTGTGTTGGCCGGGTACAGACATGACTGTAGTTTTCTTTTTTTTTTTTTTTTTAATTTATTTTTGGGACAGAGAGAGACAGAGCATGAACGGGGGAGGGGCAGAGAGAGAGGGAGACACAGAATCGGAAACAGGCTCCAGGCTCCGAGCCATCAGCCCAGAGCCTGACGCGGGGCTCGAACTCACGGACTGCGAGATCATGACCTGGCTGAAGTCGGACGCTTAACCGACTGCGCCACCCAGGCGCCCCACGACTGTAGTTTTCTTACATGCAAGATGGGGGTAATTATAGTACCTGCCTCATAGGGTTGTGGTGAGGATTAAATCAGCTAATACGTGTAGAAAGTTCAGGACAGTGTCTAACGCATGGCATGCACTCAATAATGTTAGCTATTACTATCGTAAAATGTAATGTTGACTAGTATTGTTGCCCCCAAGGAACAGATGCAAAACTACACTACTGAGAAGTGAAGCTACATGTCCAAGGTTGTTAGGCAAAGCGATAGCAAGCAATTCAAACCCCGTCTAATCTCTGCATTCTCAGACATGTCAGCCACCAAGATGGGTAGGTCAGTCCTCAGAGCAAAATTCCAAATTTTATTTTACAACAGATCTGGGAAGTTTGTGGGGACAGACCCAAGGGTGAATGGTCCCAGAGTAATTACGTGACCTTATTAATAGCCATTCATTCATTGCTAGTTTTCCGTATCCAGAGTAAGCACCACGCCTAATGCCAGAAAGCAGGAATACCGAAATATTCAGAACACGGACCCTGACTCAAAGAGATCACATTCTAGTGAAAGAGACAGGCCAATAAACAGAAAAAAATAACATGAAGGTGTACTAGGTGTTGTGATCGGGTGCCTTTTATGCTAGATCTTACATGACGTCACCTTCCTAGAGGGAGAAAGCTCTGCCAACCTTTGCTTGGGCTTCGATAAGTTTAGGACTAATCTGGATGCTATTGGCTATAGGTAACAGAAACATGCAAACAAGAAGTCAAAGGCGGGGAATCTCGGGTTTAGCACGGTTGGCTAAAGTGAAGATACAAGTTCGTCTTTGCAATAACTTCCAGGGACACCTGGGTGGCTGAGTCAGTTGAGCATCCAACTTTAGCTCAGGTCATGATCTCATGGTTCGTGAGTTCGAGTCCCACACTGGGTGAGCTCAAGCCCCATTTTGGGTGAGCCCCACTTCTCTCTCTCTCTCCCCCACCTCTGCCCCTTGTGGGATTCTCTCTCTCTCTCTCTCTCTCTCTCTCTCCCTCTCTCAAAGAAAGAAAGAAACTTCCAGAATGGTGGCACGAGAAGCTCTGCAGACCATCTTCCCAGTGAAACAACCATAACTGGCAAAAAGTATTTTTTAGAAAGATACTTAAAATTGTCTTATCGACATACAGAAAATGAAGCAACACTTCATGGTACGTAAGAACAGCAAAAGTCAATGACATTTGAGCCATGGCTGGTCCCCTCTCCTGTCTCCCAGCTCAGCACAATGAAGCTCTGCCCCAGGTGGGTGCGGATAAGAACACAGGACTCCTTCCTCCCCCAGATCCCTGCTTAGAGCTAGAATACTGCAGGCCACCTGGAGTTCTCATCCCACCTAGTTCCATGTGGCAGAATTCCAAGATAGAATGGCTAAGATATCTGGGATGCCCTTCCTCTACCCAGCCCCCATGCAGAGGACAGAAGCTCCACCCCAGGAATGGCAGGTCGAGTATACTGGGACCCCGATTGCCCTTCTCCCTGTTCGATCTTAGGGCAGAGGTTCCATACCAAGAGAGGCAAGTCAAGGAGACCAAGGCTGTGACCCCACCCAGCACCCTACTTCGCAGTAGGGATATTATTGCCAGAGAAGTAGGCTGCTGGAAGAGTGGTGCAGAGGTTTATTTCAGGGGAAGAAGGGAGGCCTGAAACACAGAAAACATGGACGCTTTCCGCAAAAGAACGGACTTTATTGGGAACAGAATGAGGGGAAATTCAGGCCTAAGGGTGCTCTCAAAAACAGTGAAGACTTTGGTGTAAGCACTTACCAGGAGATTGGTACCTCCTTGAAAGCAACAAGCTAAGCCTTAGACCATCTAGTAGGTTAATAGAGAGAGTCAGGGAAAGAGACAGCTAGAATAGCCCTTCTGGGATCAGAACGAGCCTTAGAGACGATCCCTGTGAAGAAGTCCAAATGACATTGGAGCAGACTGTGTAGCAATTTATGCCCCAGAGCATTGTCAAAAACAATAACCAGTCGTCAATTAATGGAGGCTAACAGGCGGGTATGATACCAAAAGAGGAAGACAGTTAAACAGAGATAAGAAAAAAGACAGTCTAAGAGAGTCCTGCTAAATCCGTTGGCATTGAAGAGCGACCATGCTCATGCCCAAGGCTGTGGTTTCTAAGAAGCAACACCACAGGCTGAACCCTATAGGAGAAATAGATTTTCCCAAAATATTCCAGCAAAGCCACCAGCCAAATAAATAAGCAAACAACGAGTCCAGGGGAGGGTAAGGAATCTACGTAGAGTTGCTACAGTATATTATCTAAAACGTTCAGTTTTCCCAAAACATCATGATATACAACGAAGAAATGAAAAGCGTGGCCAATCAAGAACAGAAGCAGGCAACAGAAACCGCCTTTGAGAAGGCCCAGATACCAGACTGCAGACACCAATGCAGACGTGATAAATATATTCAAAGAACTAAAGGAAGCCATTCTTAAAGAAGTCAAGGAATGGGGCCAAGGCACATTGAGGGAGTGAGAAGTGACAGCTGAGAGCCTAACAGAGGAAAAGAAATTCCTAACAAGAGACACAACAATGGGAAGAGGCGGGGCCTCTGAGAGAATGGCCTTCAACTACCTTCAACAGCTACATACCTTCTCCAATTTATAGAGCACATTTCAACAGTTCTCTCTCTCTCTTTTTTTTTAAGTCTAAATGTGTTCAACGTTGTCTCATAAGACAGGAAAACATAATATGTTTTAGATGGTTTTTCTTCCATGATGAGTAAGACTTAGCTATCTGCCAAGTTCACACAGGCGACAGAGATTACATCTGATAGATCTCTGTGAATGAGTTGTAATGGCTGCACCCCCTCTGCCAATATCAGAGAAAGGCTTGTAGTACAAAAGAAAAATATGAATTTCATTAAACACATCCCTATTCTCATTACTCTTACCATTTAGTAATGGAGGCAATCATCATTAAAAATACATCAATAAATCCATCAAGAGCATCTTGCAGCTTTGAGCTAAACATTTGCTCCCGTATCTCAAAATGTGGAGGGCATCTCATGTGGCTAAATATTTTGATGATCACGTTTTCTGGGAATTTCCTCATTTGGCTGTTGGGTTGGAAGCAAAATCATCCAAGAAAAACAAGTTCTATTTGAAAACAAGACAACTTTCTTTCTGTTGGCCACCTTTCCTTGTATGCAACAAACACTCGTAAGAGGAAAGTCCCCTTCTAATCAATGAAACAAGAGCAGAGACATACTTCACATTAAAAATTAAAAAATGGAGGGGCGCCTGGGTGGCTCCGTCGGTTGAGCGTCCGACTTCGGCTCAGGTCATGATCTCGTGGTCTGTGAGTTCGAGCCCCGCGTCGGGCTCCGTGCTGACAGCTCGGAGCCTGGAGCCTGCTTCGGATTCTGTGTCTCCCTCTCTCTCTCTGCCCTACCCTGCTCATGCCCTGTCTCTCTCTCTGTCAAAAATAAATAAACATTAAAAAAATTTTTTTAATAAAAAATAAATAAAATAAATGAAATAAAAAATGGAGGGGTGCCTGGGTGGCTCAGTCGGTTAAGCATCAGACTTCGGCTTGCGTCACGATCTCACAGTTTGTGGGTTCGAGCCCCGTGTCGGGTTTTGTGCTGATGGCTCGGAGCCTGGAGCCTGCTTCAGATTCTGTATCTCCTCTCCCTCTGCCCTTCCCCTGCTCACGCTTGATCTCTCTCTCAAAAATAAATAAACATTAAAAAAACATTAAAAAATAATAATAAAAATAAAAAATTGAAAACCTGTTTTTTAAAGTGGTAATTTAATAACAGTTCTAAATAAATATGTTTGGTTCATTAAGAAATAAAGAAAGAGAGAAAGAAAGAAAGAAAGAAAGAAAGAAAGAAAGATGTCTCATCAAATAGAGCATATCAATAGGGAGATAGAAATTATAAAAAAAAAATCACATGGAAACTCTGGAGTTGAACAGTACAATAAGGGAGATGAAAAAATTCACTAGCAGGATTCGATACATTTGTGACGGCACAAAAAAGAATCAGTGAATTTGAAGGTAGAGTAATAGAGATTATGCAACGAAGAACAGCAAAAAGAAGAAAAATGCACAGATCCTCAGAGACCAATACTACCAATGTACATATAATGGGAGTCTCAGAACAGGAGGAGAGAAAGAGAAAGGGACAGAAAAGGCAAACAGAATATTTGAAGAAAGGGTGGCCAACACCTCTCTGAATTTGTTGGAAACTATTTATCTAAAATACAAGAAGCTCAGGGCGCCTGGGTGGCTCAGTCGGTTAAGTGTCCGACTTCGCCTCAGGTGGCGATCTCGCGATCTCGCGGTCCGCGGGTTCGAGCCCCATGTCGGGCTCTGGGCTGACGGCTCAGAGCCTGGAACCTGCTTCCGATTCTGTGTCTCCCTCTCTTTCTGCCCCTCCCCCGTTCATGCTGTGTCTCTCTCTGTCTCAAAAATAAATAAACGTTAAAGAAAAATTAAAAAAAAATAACATACAAGAAGCTCAGTGAATTCCTAGTAAAATAAATTCATAAGGATTTACACTGTACACACTGTAATAAAATTGTTGAAGTATGAAAATGAAGACAGTGTTACAAGCAACAGTGGAGAAGCTGTCATACAGATGGGATCCTCGATTATATTAACAGCTGATTTCTCATCAGCAACTAAGGCCGGTGGGATGACGTACCCAAAACGTTGGGAAAAAAATCTGTATCAAGTAAAACCGTGCTTCCGTGAAGAAGTTAAGACATTCCCACATCAACAGAAATGGAGAGAATTGTTGCTAACTGAATTTTCTTACGAGAAATATCAAAGGGAGTTCTCCAGGGTGCAATGAAATGACACCAAAAAGTAACTCAAGCCCACACAACGAAAACAAATTACCAGTACATGGTAAACATAAAAGACAGTGAAAGTGGATATTTTGTTTGTAACTTTTTTCTCCTGTATGATTTAAAAGATGATTGTATAAAGCAATAACTATAAAACTCTTTTGAGGACTTCCGATATACAAAGATGTGATTTGCATGATAACAATAGCACAAGCAAGGGAGAAAATAAAGTTATAAAGGAACATGCATTTATTTACATGTTATTGAAAGTAAATTGGCATTAATTTGAAGTAGATTGTTATAATTTAAGATGTTAATTGAAATCCCCAGGAAAATCTCTAAGAAAATAACTCAAAAATATAGTAGGGATGCCTGGGTGGCTCAGCTGGTTAAGCGTCCAACTCATGATCTTGGCTCAGGTCATGATCTCACAATTTGTGAGCTCAGGCCCTGCATCGGGCTCTGCACTGATAATATGGAACCTGCTTGGGATCCTGTCTCTCCTTCTCTCTGCCTATCCCCCACTGGTGCTCTCTCTGTCAAAATAAATACATTAATTAAAAAAAATACACACACACACATATGTATGTATGTATATATAAATAAAAAAGAGAAAGAAATTAAAATGTATGCTAGAAAACAGTTCTAACAAAAGAAGGCAGTATGGAATAATAAAGGAACAAAAAGACATAAGAAATACAGAAAATAACACAATGGCAAAAGTAAAGCCTACTTAATCGGCAACGGTATTGAATGTGTATGGATTGAACATACCAAATAAAAGGCAGAGATTGGAAGAATGGATGAATAAATATAATGCTGACTCCATGAAACAACTCTATGTTGACTATAAGAGACAAACTTTGGATACAAAGACACAAACAGTTTAAAGTGGAATGCTGGGAAAAGATCTCCCATGCAAACAGCAACCAAGAGGGAATTGAAATGGTCGTTAAAATAAGAGACAAATAAGACGATAGATAAAACTTGTTATTAGGGGGAAAGGACATTTATGTGACAAAATGGTCATTCTTTGATGCACATATAACAATTATAAACACATATGCAGCTAATAAAATAGTCACCAAATACACAAAGCAAAACTGACACACTTGAAGGGAGAAGTAAACAATTCAACAATAATAGTCGGATACTTTAGTAGCTCACTTTCAATAGTGGATAGAACAACTCAATAGAAGATCAGTAAGGAAAATGAAGAGCAATACATAAACCAACAAAACCCAACAGGCATTTATAGAACACTGCACCCAACAAGAACAGAATGTACATTCTTCTCAGGTGCACATGAAACATTCTACATTTTACAGGACATGCCATGTATCAGGTCATTTCAATCTTTTTACATTTATTAAATCATACAGAGTATGCTGACAACAATAAAACAAAAGTAGAAATCAATGTCTGGGAATTACATAAATATGTGAAAATAGAACAGTATAGGAATCACAGGGGAAATTGAAAATACTCTGAATAAGGGGCACCTGGGTGGCCCAGTCGGTTGAGTGACCGACTGTTGACTTCAGCTCAGGTCATGGACTCACAGTTCGTGATTTTGAGCCCACTGTCATTGCAGAGCCTGCTTGGGATTCTCTCTCTCCCAGCTCTCTCTGCCCCTCCCCTGCTCACTCTTTCTCTCTCTCAAAATAAATAAACTTAAAAAAATTGTTTAAAAAGAATAAAAGTGTAACTGAATCATGGATTTAGATTTATGATTTTACATTAAAAAGTGTAAGTGATTTTATGAGGTTTGTGAACTGATTTGAAACATGCAAGAAACCCATATGATAAGCGTTACTAAAGTATTTCAAAGTTTTTATTTTGTGGGCAGATGAAACACCTAAAAATAAAATCAACTGTATTAAATTTAATAATGCAGTTTAAAACGTTAAGTTAATTGCAAAGGCCCCCTGAAACTTGATTATTAAAGTTTGCTAGATCTAGAGATAGAATAAAGATGTATAAGTTGGATTTAAAAGTTTAAGGAACTACATTTTTAATTTATAATTTTAATATATTTAATGTAAAATTTAAAACTTGAAGTAAATAAAAATGGTCTTTTCTGTGTATAAAAGTCATTTTCAGGGGACCCACACTAATACTTCAGGGATGGGCACATGACCCACCAGAGCCATTCAGAAAATGTTTGCCAGGATTTCTGGAAAGGTGAAGCTGTTTATTCCTCCTTTCTACAAGGGCTCTCAAGGCATACCTTCTCTCTTCTCTTAGTCAATAACGGAGATGATACGAAATCTACAACAATGGGACCACTGTGTACACAAGAGAATCTGGGCCTATTTTAGGATGGGACAAATATGGAGCCAGAGGAAAAATCTAACCCCAGCATTGTCACATAAAAAGAAATTGGGCCTTTGGTGACATAATTTGGGCTGCTGGATCAAACCTTACCTGAGCCTACTGTTAGACTCTTTGGTTAGGTGATCCTGCAAATCTCCTTTTCTGTTTAGGACAGTCTCAGGTAGGGGCGCCTGGGTGGCTCAGTTGATTGAGCGTCCAACTTCGGCTCAGGTCATGATCTCACACTCCGTGAGTTCAAGCCCCGCGTCAGGCTCTGTGCTGACAGTTCAGAGCCTGGACCCTGCTTCGGATTTTGTGTCTCCCCCTCTCTCTGCCCCTCCCCTGCTCACGCTCTCTCTCTCTCTCTCTCTCTGTCTCAAAAATAAATAAAAACATTAAAAAAAAAATTTTAAAGACAATCTTAGGTAGATTTTCTGAAGGTATCCTGACCGGTAGAAGGAGTTAGTATAGTGGTAGTGTTGTGGATTGAGTCTGGATTGGATTCAGATATATCTGGGTTTATATCCTGACTTAGCATAGCACTCACGGGTTATGAGGCCATGGACAATACTTCTCCTTTCTGGGACCCAGTCCTCTTCTGAAAAATGGCAGTAAGCCCTCTACCCACATACCAAAAGTGCCCAGCATTGTTCCTCTCAAACACTGTAGGTGACTAATAAATATGCTCATTTACCGTCTTCTAGTTGCTGGAGACCAATCAGGAACAGACACCCTGCCTCATGCATGTCTGTTCCTTTCCCTCCTTTTCCTTTTCCTTTTATTTTTTTTAAATTAATTAATCCTTTTTAAGAGAGAGAGAGAAGAGAGAATGGGAAGGGACAGAGAGAGGGGAGAGAGAATCCTAAGCAGGCTCCGCATTCCCAGTGTGGAGCCGACGTGGGGCTCAAACCCACAAAACCGCGAGATCGTGACCTGAGCCCAAACCAAGAGTCAGCCGCTCAACCGAGTGGACCCCCCCGGGCGTCCCTTTTTATTTTTACATGCTGATGCCACATGTGCCCCAACAGTAACTGAACAACCGAATGGAATCTTCCTCTCGTCCACTGGAATTGCAAAACCAGGGTTGTCTCACTCCCCAAGGCTCCAGCACATTCTGTGTCTCTATCAAGATTCCCGAGATCGCTTTGGTTTATGTCGTAGTTTTTTGTGTTCTTGGTTTGTTGTCCCCACTACACGCAGAGTATCTTACTGATACCTGGCATGAGGCTCAGTGCACAGTACGTACTTAATAAGTGTTTGACGGATGAATCAATTAATTTAAATTCTAACAGGGACGCCTGGGTGGCTCAGTCGGTTAAGCGTCTGACTCCTGATTTCATCTCAGGTCATGGACTCACAGTTGGTGAGATTGAGCCCCACATTGGGCTCCGCACCGACAGCGTGGAGCCTGCTGGGAATTCTCTCTCTCCCTCTCTCTCTGCTCCTCCCCTACTCACATGAGCACAGGCGCGCCCGCTCTCTCTCTCTCGAAATAAATAAATAAATAAACATTCTTGAAAAATTTAAATCCAAACAAAGCCCTCTAAACTCTCATTCTGTTTTCTCATATATAAAGTAGGGACGAGAGTCACCTCCTCCTGGCTGTTTTTTCCTGCCCATGAACGCCTGCCCCTGCTCCTGCAGACTAGAAGTGGACATCTTTTCTCGGCTCTCCTGTTGGATTGTCCATTTCTCCACTGGGATCTTGAAGCTGTTGATGATTAAGGGACTAAAAGCACAGCAAGCTAACAGCTGATGTGGCAGCATCCATCACTGGCTTCATTTTGCTGCCTTGGCTTTGCCTGTGGATGAGATTGAGATACACTATTAACTTTGATGCTTCACTGGAGGGCTGTTCTGTGCCTTCGATAATGAGATTTGGCAGTTCTTTGCTATTCTCTACTGGGGCTGGAGCTGAGCCTGTTTGGTTCCAGGCATCTGGTTAAATTGTCCTTTGAATTTGTCTTTGATTCTCATAGATGAGTAAAATCAAGTCATTTGGGGAACAGTTTCCTTCATCTACCTCTGCATCACTTAGAAATGTGTTTAGTGCAAGAAACAGAAAACTGGGCTCTGGTGGTTACAATCCAAGAGAGGTTTGTTTTTCTCATGTAACAAGATCAGAGGTAGTTGGCTGCTGATTTTGGTTCAGCAGCTCAACCACCTCAGGATATATACCTCCATGATTCTCTTGACATTTCCCTCATGGTTACAAGATGGCTGCCACCACGCCAATCATCATGTCTGTGTTCAGGGAAGAGGGAGAAGACAAAAGTTTTCAGAACCCTCAACCCCGTCAGCAACCCAGCAGACTTTTGCTTAGGTCTCTTTGGCCAGAACTGGGTCATGAGGCCACCCTTGGCTGGGAAAGTGGGAAATAGGACTGTAGAGATTGGCCTCGACCAATTGTGATCCATGCCATTGGTCTGGACCCAAAGTCTTCCCGGGCAATGTCTACCTCAGCCTTCTTCAGATGCTGCTGCTGTTGTGTTTGGGCGACGATGTTTGGAGTTGTAATCTCTTAGGTTTTTATTCAACTCTTGTGTTCGGCTGGGCCTCTCTGCCTCTTGGGGTCTACATAAGATTGGCTAGAACCCTTCACCCCAAGCCCCGTCAAAAAGTCCTTTGGAGTATCTGTGGATTTCCAGGGTGGGGCAGGAGGGGTAGGAATATGGCTGACACTCTCAATGTCAGTTCTAGCCCTGGACTCCTATTTCCCCAAGGGTTGTCTCTGTTCCACTCTGGGTCCCTTCACATGTTCCCATACTGTTCTGTCCTATCCATTCTCACCTGAGCCCCTCCAAACAAAAGAAAACCGAACCACACAAAGTGAAAATGGCAGACTTTAGTGATGTGTGAGAGTCACCGGGAGGACCTGCCTTGTAAACCATCCTTCAGGCACCCTGCGTTGCCCACCCTGTTCTTAAAATCCATCTGGTCCCCCGGGGGGCTTCCTTCAGGCGCTTTGCCCCACACAGTGCAGGGCACCACATCTCTGTGGCTAATCCCCTTCCCGTCTCTGCTTTCTTTTCTCTCCTTCCCTTCTCCCTCCCTGGACGAAAGCACGATTCTCAGCAAAACGAACACCTCAGGCAGAGCCGTTCCAGCTTTTCCCCCTTTGGTGCCCCGACCCTGCCAACTCTGGAGCCCCCCCCCCCCCCGCCCCGTCTTCTACCCTTTAGTGATTTATCAAAGTGTTTTTTTCCAAATGATAAACGATCTCCACCCCAACTCCCCACCAGAGAAATGCCAAGGATTAACAGCATTTGACTTTGTCTCATGCCCAACCGTAGTGTGGAGTGATAGAGGTCTTAATTAATTCCTGAATTTGAGCATCTGAGGGAGAAGGGGTGAGGCCATTCCAGAATGCATTGGCTCGAAGCTATTTTATTCTGACACCCTGAGACAGGAGGGACTCCTTATGGTTCACGTCACTCACTAGGCTCTCTCCACTGATATCTGGGGCAAAGGCAGCCCCTCATACGGGCTTATCATGCTTCCATTCTGTCTCGATGTTCTCTCCGTAGATACCTACTCAAGGAGAGATTGTAGAGGGTTTCATCTTTTTGCTTATGTGCAAGGAGCATGCATGAATCAACACGCTGATTTGTACATATATCTGTGTGCAAACGCACACACATGAAACTCGACTTCACACAGGGATTTCAGGCCCATCGTCTCCCTGGATTTTCCAGTGACACCAAAGTTCAGAGCTTCCGGGGAAACATAGCGTTTCTAGACCCGGATATCGGATACACGGGAATTTTGCCAAAATACTGTGAAATTCACTGAGCCGTCTGGTTATGATTCGTGGTCGTACCTTAATTTTTATTTTTTAATTTTTTTAAGTTTATTTATTTATTTTGAGAGAGGGAGGGAGGGAGGGAGAGAGAGAGAGAGAGAGAGAGAGAGAGAATCCAAAGCAGGGACCACACTGTCAGTGTGGCCCGAACCCACCAACCCTGAGATCATGACCTGAGCAGAAATCAAGGGAGGGATGGATGCTTAACCCAACTAAGCCACCCAGGCGCCCCAATTTTTATTTTTTAAATTTTTAATTGAAGTATAGTTGACATACAACATCATTTTAGTTCCAGGCACACAACATAGTGAGTTGACAATTCTGTCCCTTACACTGTGCTCACCACGTTAAGTGTAGTTACCTTGGGCCACCATACACAATTTTTGTGATGTTATTGACTGTATTCCCTATGCTGTACTTTTTCATCCCCTTAACTTCGTGTTTTTCAGTCTATGTTATATTGCAACTTAAAAAAAATGTGTTTCAAATGCTTCCCCAAGATCTAATCCCCGCTACAGCGTTCATGGAAGGGTAGACACTGCTTGGCCTGATGGGAAGGCAGTGCATTAAAGCTTCAGAAAGCTTCTAGACCAGTCCGCACCTTATCTTAACCTGCCTCAATGTTCAATGCCTTCTTTCTTTCTTTTTCTTTTTTTTTAATTTGAGAGAGAGAGAGAGAGAGAGAGAGAGAGAGAGAGAGAATCCCAAGCAGTCTCCATGCTCAGCAGGGAGACCAACACAGGGCTCGATCCCATGACCTTGGGATCTTGACCTGAGCTGCAATCAAGAGTCAGATGCTGCACCGAGAGCCACCTAGGTGCCCTCCAATGCCTTATTTCTGTAAGGAGAATGTTAATACTTTTCCTGCTAAATCCATACGATTGTTTTGAGGACAAATGAGATCGTGGATGTGGAAGAACGTTGAAAACAGACGTGTGAGTTTTCTGCTCTCCACTTGAGCTCTCATAATTCTCCTTTTGTGGGGGGCAGTGGCAGTGGGAGGGGGTGAGGCGTTAGCTCAAAAGGGACTCAGTGATCCAATCCCTCCCAGGAGCAAACTTCAAAATCCTGTTTCTGATGAGGGCAGCAAGTCAAGGCGACATCGAGACAAAGCCAAGACAAATTATTGGCAGGGGTGGCCCGTCTTGACCCTCCGGGCATGCTCTCTGTGGAAGCTGACCGCTACCCTTGCCGACGTCGCGGGCCTTAGCCGCCTCCCTCTGCCATCTGTCAGGGCTGGGGCACCACCACCGGGAGATGAGGCCAGGGTCTCCTCCTCTCTCTTCATTAGCAGCTCCTTCCAGAAGAAGCGGGCCAGCAACCTCTGCCCTGGGGCTGCAGGCTGGGGACTGCGGAAGATCAGCAGGGCCAGAAGACGAACTGTCAGGAGCCCAATTAGAAGTTTCTGGCGATCTGGGTCTTCAGTTCTCATGCCATCCGTGCCTCTGACGTTGTAAGATACGGTCCAAGTTCAAGACTGAAAGCAAAACACTGTGGCGTGGGATCAGGCCGGAGAGAGGGAGGCAGAGGGGCTGAGGGTGGGCTGAAGGCGGGGAGGGCTCAGCTCCGGATCCAGTGGATTCTGCAGAGCGCCCCCCCCCCAAAACACACACACACACATCCAGCCCCACCTACTCTGCCCCACATACCGTGTCTCGCCTCAGACACCTGATGCAAATCGGTTGTGGTTGTTGCTGATCGTGCATGGGGGGCGCCAGGCCCCTCAAGGCTCTGTGGCCCTCTCCCTGGAGGAGGAGGCCAGATCCCCCCTTGGAGTTGAGTCCCCGGAGCCCGCAGTGGTAACTGCATTTCACTTCCCTGTATAACCCCCCTCCCTTTCCTGTCTGGATCCACTCAGATCCTATCCTCAGGGCCTGTTTCTGCCGGATCCAGCCTAAGACAGTGTGTCTTCCTTGCTGGAATGTACATTCTACGAGAGCAAACGTGTCTGTTTGGCTCGGGGATGCAGATCCCCGGCGCATTGGGGCCCCTGCAGAAACATTTGTTGAACAGAGTGTTGATGCACGGGATGACAACTCCCAGGTGTTGGTGGAGTGCCCGCTGCCAACTCTGTGCCGGGCATCTGGAACATTCCGAGAACAGGACAGGCGTTAAGTCCTGCCCCCTGCTGCTCACAGTCTAGGGGGAGGAGAAAAATAGACTGGATGGGCAGAGGACCATGGGCACGGAAGAGGCCCTGAGTGGAGACACTGGGGTGATGGACAGGAGCGGGCCTGGCTTCATGAATGTGTCACCTGTGTGGTCATACAGGGCCCACGCTTAGGAGGGGCCCAAACTTGGTTTCATGCTTTGCTGTTGCCATCTGGAAACTCTTTTTTTTTTTTTTTTTTAAGTTTATATATATATTTTCAGAGAGAGAGAGAGAGTGCACAAGTGGGGAAGGGGCAGAAAGAGAGAGGGAAAGAGAGAGAGAGAGAGAGAGAGAGAGACAGAGCATGAGTGGGGGAGGGGCAGAGCAAGGGACACAGAGTCTGAAGCAGGCTCCAGGCTCTGAGACATCAGCACAGAGCGTGATGCGGGGCTCGAACTCATGAACTTCGAGATCATGACCTGAGCCGAAGTCAGACGCTTAACTGACTGAGCCACCCAGGCGCCCCTGGAAACTCTTAATAAAGTTTCAGCACGGTCCCATGTTTCCATTTTGCACTGTGCCCATCCAGTACTTTCTGGTGTGAGATCCACACTGAGACCCGAGAGGCTGCATGGACGGAGGGGGAATAAGAAGTGCAGTGCTCCATGCAGGGCCTGTGGCACGTGTGAAGGCTCAGAGGTGGGAGAGATCCCAGAACATTCTGGAAACGGTAGTACTCTGGTCCCGCTGGAGTTTCGAGGGCAAAGGGGTGCCGGAGAGGGTGGCGGGGGCCAGGCTGTAAAGGGCTGTGCGGGTGTCCAGAGGCCGTATCAGGTGTTGCTTGCAGAGCAGGGGTGGGGAGTGGGGGGTGGGGAGGGTGCAGGGGCAAAACTGGAGGCAGAGAGCCCGGTCAGCTGCTTCCAAGAGTCCCAGGCAGACAGACAGGGAGAAGCTGGCAGATCTGAGTGGCATTTGGGAAGTGGAAGCTGGTACTCAGTGACTGGATATGGAGAGCGAAATCGTGCCAAGTCCGTGTTTACCCAACACCTTCAAATTGAGAACTCTGGGGAGGGGCTCCTATAGAGGCCTGGGCATCGCGCCCCTCCTGATGCTGGCTTGTGATGCGTCCCAGCTCCAGCCGCGGAGACGAAACCCCTGCAGGAGGGGGCTTGGTTCCAGCCTCTCTTCTCCCAGCTCAAACATGCGCTCCAAATGAGCTTTCTGCCCAGAACTTTAATATGTTAAAAATGACCGTGGAGTCTGTGTCTGCCTCCCAGCACCTGATACTGCAGGACCCACCCCGGCCCCAACTGGAGTGTGAGAGAGGGAGAGAGAGGAGCGGATGGTACAAAGGGGACTGGCTTGACACCAACTGAGTCTTCAAGGTCAGATGGTACCGTTCTGGTGAATCCTGGAGTGTCAAAGCCAGAAGAAAAGTTAGCTGTAACCTCACCCAACCTCCTTCCCATGTATGGATGGAGAAGACCCCACAGGGAGGGAAGGAAGTGCTCAAGGCATCCTGGGCTCCTGACTTCTGTTCTGCTGCTAGTTCCATCCCCCCAGGCTGCCTCCCTGACCGTGACCCCTGGCCTCCCCTGCCCTAGAGGATTTGGGAGGCACACAGCTCCAGGTCACAGGATGCCTCAAGGTGCTTTGGGCTTCCTAGAATAAAAACATTGACTCAAAATGCTTTCAACAGTAGTTCTCAAAGTGTGGTTCCTCAGACCAGCCAGCATCTGCATCACCTGGGAACTTGTTAGAAATGTAAGTTCTTGGGGGCCCCTGGGTGGCTCAGTGGTTGGGCATCTGGCTCTTGATCTCAGGGGTCTTGAGCTCAAGCCCTGCATGGTGCTGGGCATGGAACCTACTAAGAAGGAAAGGAAGAAGGAAAGAAAGAAAGAAAGAAAGAAAGAAGAAAGAAAGAAAGAAAAAAGAAGGAAGGAAGGAAAGAAGAAAGAAAGAAAGAAAGAAAGAAAGAAGAAAGAAAAAAGAAGGAAGGAAAGAAAGAAAAAAGAAGGAAGGAAGGAAGGAAAGAAAGAAAGAAAAGAAAGAGAAAGAAGGAAGGAAAGAAAGAAAGAGAGAGAGAAAGAAAGAAAAAGGAAGGAAGGAAAGAAGAAAGAGAGAGAAAGAAAGAAGGAAAGAAAGAAAGAAAGAAAAAAGAAGGAAAGAAAAAAAAGAAGGAAGGAAGGAAAGAAAGAAGAAAGAAAGAAAGAGAGAAAGAAGGAAAGAAAGAAAGAAGAAAGAAAGAAAAAAGAAGGAAGGAAGGAAAGAAAGAAAAAAGGAAGGAAGGAAAGAAAGAGAAGGAAGAAGGAAAGAAAGAAAGAAAGAAAGAAAGAAGAAGGAAGGAAGGAAAGAAAGAAGAAAGAAAAAAGGAAAGAAAGAAGAAAGAAGGAAAGAAAGAAAAAAGAATGAAAGAAAGAAAGAAAAAAGGAAGGAAGGAAGGAAGGAAAGAAAGAAAGGAAGAAAGAAAGAAGGAAAGAAAGAAAAAAGAAGGAAAGAAAGAAAAAAGGAAGGAAGGAAAGAAAGAAGAAAAAAAGAAGGAAAGAAAGAAGAAAGAAAGAAAAAAGAAGGAAGGAAAGAAAGAGAAAGAAAGAAGGAAGGAAGGAAAGAAAGAGGAAAGAAAAAAGAAGGAAGGAAAGAAATAAAGAAGGAAAAAAGAAGGAAGGAAAGAAAGAAAGAGAAGAAAGAAAGGAAGAAAAGAAAGAAAGAAAGAGAGAAAGAAATATAAATTCTTGGCTTTGCCTACTGAATCAGAAACTCTGAGAGCGGGGTCCACCCACCTGTGTTTTAGCAGGTGACGTTAATGCCCACTGCGGTTTGAGAAGCAGTGATGTTTATCATCTCCCAAGAGGCCTCAGGGCTGCTGACGTCAGTGGCTTGACAGCTTTGTGAGGACCCTTGGACGCTGTCTTTCCAGGCCTTCATCCGTAGTGCACAGGGCTCTGTCTTCAGGCTCGGCTCTCCCCACGCACGGGGTGGCTGCCTCCATTGACAGCTTCACCTCACATCAGGAGGCAGAGGAGGATGCCACGCGTCTCTCTTAATCCACGAGGAAACCGGACACTCTCCCCCCCCCCCCACATGGCATCCGCCACAGGGGGCCGTGTGCCCTTCCCAAAGCAATCACTGGTCGGCGGGGGCGGGGAAAAGAGAGTGATTATGATCGATGGGGAGTCATCTCTAGCTTCCGATGGGAAAGACAGCAGAGCGACAGAGAGCTCAGGTTTTCCAGCCCCTCCACCCTTCAACCCTGGCCCTGCCATTCGCTCATTTCGTGACCTTGGTCAAGTTTCTTAACCTCTCTGTGCCTCCGTTTTCTCATCTGCAAAACAGACGGAATACTAACACCTATTTTACAGGATTGTTCGGACTAAGTGGATTCATATGTGTACAGCACAATTTATTAAATAAATAGGGGCGCCTGGGTGGCTCAGTCGGTTGGGCGTCCGACTTCAGCTCAGGTCACGATCTCGCGGTCCGTGAGTTCGAGCCCCACGTTGGGCTCTGGGCTGATGGCTCGGAGCCTGGAGCCTGCTTCCGATTCTGTGTCTCCCTCTCTCTCTGCCCTTCCCCGGTTCATGCTCTGTCTCTCTCTGTCTCAAAAATAAATAAACGTTAAAAAAAAAAAAATAAAGTAAAAAAAAAAAAATAGCATACGCCCTGCTCTTTATCTTGATTTTTAAATTTCTTTTGCCTTTTTATAATTTCCCTGTAGAGCTTGAGGATCATCCAACAATAGTACAGAGAGCACGCTCTCATTCCCTATCTATCATCTATCTATCTATTTTGGTTGTAGAATATTCCATCACATGAGTGTACATAATTTGCTCAGCAGTTCGGTTATTTTAATTTCTTTGCTCGTACAAACAATGCTGCAATGGATAAACTTGTAGATACGCGGTTTCAAGTGTGTGTGAGTACAAATGTACGATCATATTTTAGAAATAAAAGGAGGGTTGAGGATTTGTGCATCTATGATTTTTTTTTAATGTTTAAATGTTTATTTATTTTTGAGACAGAGACAGAACATGAGTGGGGAAGGGGGAGAGAGAGAGACAGACAGACAGACAGACAGAATCCGAAGCAGGTTCCAGGCTCTGAGCTGTCAGCACAGAGGCAGACGCAGGGCTTGAACCCTCGACCGGTGAGATCATGACCTGAGCCGAAGTCGGACGCTTAACCGACTGAGCCGTCCAGGCGCCCCTGGGCATCTACGATTTTGACACATACTGCCACCTGGCCCTCCCTAGCCATGATACGGGGCCTGCTTCCCCACGGGCTCACCACCCAGAGAGTCACCATTGCTCAACCCCTCCCACCCTGTGTCAATCCTCGTGCGTAGTCGCTCTCCTTGGCCCCGGAAGACATAGACCCGGAGAGGCAACATGACTTTCCCTAAGGTCGCCCGTGAGCTGGGAGAGGAGCCCAAACCTGGTAAAGCCCTCCACTGTTTTCAGAGCACTTCCCCTCCGGTAGTAGATGACCCCTTGGGTGGGTGCCGGCTCCCACCAGGCTTCCACCCCCAGCAGCCAGCACCTGTCTCTTTCAGAGGAGCGCACCTGGCCCGCATTTATGGAGAGCAGGAAGTGCCTGGAAAAGCACTGGAAGCATCCTCCTGAGGGCAGTGGTCTTCCTCCCATCACCGATGAGCGCAGGAGTACAAATACCCCAGCATCGCTGCTCTCCCAATGCGACAACTCTGAGACGCGCCCTATACTCTCTGCCGAGCACTGTTGCAGGATCGACCGGAAGTGGGACTTTAAGATGATGCCCCCGGCGTGGCTTCTGTCCCTCCCCTGCTCGATTTCCCACCTGCTCTCCTGGGAAGAAGGCTCTACAACAAGGTATATTCTATTCTGTATCATTATAATACGTGGGATTGCCGCGAAACCTTGGTTTCATAATTTCGCGTATTTCGTTCCGGAAACATGCTTGTAATCCAAAGCACTTGTGTTATCAAAGAGGATTCCCCCATAAGAAATAACGGAACCTCAGATGATTCGTTCCACAACCCCAAAATATTCAGGTAGAAATGATTGTAATAGTGCAATATAATACAAAATAATAAAGGAAATACAAAACGAAAAGTAAATTAACCTGCATTTGACCTTTGAAACCTTTGCGGCTGGTGTGAGGGAGAAAAGAGAGAGGAGGGCTATTGGGTAGGACAACTTTCACGATCACTAATGGAATCACTGCTATTTATTGGCTCAATGGAATCTTTTTCTTTTTGGGCAACTTTAACCAGGAACTTCTCCAATGACCTAGAATGAATCAAAGCATTCCTCAGCTTACTCTCTTGTGGAAAAGCAAAGGTGCTTTGAAGTGGCAAAAAATACATTAGTGCTAGTTGTGGGCACCTTCCGGTGTTTTGAATATCATTGATTTCTGCCAAACACCGTGGCCTGGGACCGAGCCTGAGCAGGGGAGACGATCACCCACAATTCGGCAGAGAGAGAGAGGGAGGGAGGGAGAAAGAGGGAGAAGAATCGTTGGCTCAGTTGTGATCATGTGATACCTGGTATTCGTACTGCTTGTTTGGCGAGACATCGCTTGTTTATCAAGTTAGAATTTTCTGGAAACGTTCGCTCGTCTTGTGAAACTCTCGCAGCACAAGTCACTTGCCCTCCAAGGATCTGCCGTAAATGGAATTCTTTCCTTACTTTCACGGGAATCCTTGTCTCGGGGTCAACTTCTGCGAACCCGAACCTCGGGCACCTTCCGTGGTCTCCTTCGTGCTTCCCTGTCATTGTACCCATTACACAGAAGAGAAAACAGGTTGGGGAAGTGAACAGAGCTGTCAAGCAGGGCCGGTGGGACTAGAACCCAGGACTCCTAGCTCCTCATCCGTGGTCCTTCAAAAGGACTGAAGGCCAGCCCTGCCTGAGAGTGAGATTTGTTCCTTCCTCTCTTCTTACCTCCTGAACACAGCGAATCTTCTCCACGCACCTGAGCCTTACAGGCGCCTCTCTCCATACGGCGCGTCTGGGTCTCTGGGCCTCTGCCTCCTCTGGTCTCCGAAGCGATTATGCTGTCTGACGCGAAAATCAGTTCCATATTTCATGTTGGTCACATCCTAAATGCTGAGTTTGACTATGACCGCAGCGAGCAGACCACAATATATTTATTTAACAGACCCTGAGTTAGGACCTCTCGCATACATCTGCATGCTATTTGCATCTATTTGATTAAACTAGAGAAAAAAAAAATCAACAGATGCAGCCCTGAAGTCAGGCCAGCGGGAAAGGACGGGAAGAGCACCAAGCTTCATCCTGCCCCAGGATCTGCACTCAATCAGTGGCTGAGAAAACCCTCCCCTGTGTTCTTCCACAGGGCTGCCCTGGGCCAGAGCTGAGGCTCCTACGTGAGTCTCGCTTTGCCCCAGGACTCACCATACCCAGGACTGGGGGGATGTCCTTCTGGGGCCAAATCCCCCCCTCCCACATGGACCAGACCATGCTTCATGAAGGCCACTCTCACCTCTGGTCACTGCTGGATTCCCAGAGGCTGTTATATGAATGAATGAATGAATGAATAAGTGAATGCACATGGTCTGGTTTATCTTTCTGAAGGACAGATCTGCTGCGATCCCTCTCTTGTTGAGAAACTCTCGGAGGCCCCTCATGAACTGCAGGATGAAGTCCAGAGCTTCCTCCCAGCATTCAAAGCCGGTTGCGTCTTATTCCAAACCTTCGAGAGCGTAGAGACACGTACCATAGAAGGCCTGTGATAATGATCCTGAAACTTGGCCTGGAGCGGTAATAGAGGTGAGTGCGCTCTCCCCGCACCCTTGGTTAGAACACCCTGAGGTCCAGGGCTGGGCAAATGCCAGGGTAGGGAGGGAAGGCTCAGAAATGACACAGAGACCCGCCTGGCAGGGGACAAGCGGGCAGGAGGGCCCTGGTTGGTATCCGCAAGGATGGAGACTCAGGGTTAGGCTCAGGTCGGCGGCAAGACCCTGCCTGCACTCCCCCGATCTGCCCAGGAGGGGGCGGCAGCGTCCCTGGTTACAGGCACCTGAGCATCTCCAAGTTTCTGGGGCAGGATGAGTCTGGGAGTGTCTGAATGCGTGAGCCAGGTGTGGACGGGCGTGTGTGTTTGTTAAGAGCGGGAGAGGGTCTGGCCGTGTGACTGAGTGCCCGGAGTGGGAATGTGTGTGTCTTATATAGTGCATTTATTCATTTGCCTCTCTCACTCCTTCACAAGTATTTGTGTCAACCCTGCGCCCAGCCCCGCTCTAGGTGCTGAGGACACAGCAGTGAGCCGGACGGATATGGTCCCTGCTCCCATGAGATCAGGCTGGGTAGAGGGGAGACACATCAAAAAAGCAGGCAAATAACTAGAGTGACGTCAGAGGATGCGTTTGGACCAGGAGGTCAGAGGGCGCCCCTCCAAGGAGGTGGCGTTGGAGCTGAGACCAGAAGGACGAGGAGGAATCGGGTCTAGCAAAGCTGTGAGAGATGGTTCCCAGCAGAGGGAGCCAAGAGGGCCCAAGGGCTGGCTGGTACGAGTCTGAGTTTGAAGAGTTTGGATTGTAGTCTAACATAGAAAGTCCTCAGAGTTCAAATACAGGAGTGATATGATGTTTGGGTTACAGTTTTTAAAACTCTCTGGCCAGTGAGTGGAAGATGATTTGGAACTGAGCAGGGTAGACAGTAAAGAGGCTACTGCAATGGTCCAGGCAAGAGCTACAGCGGCTGGGCCCCTGGACCGCGGTGGAGATGACCAGAAGGACACAGACTCACGCACTTTGGACGGGGCGCTCGCTGACTGTGGGGCAAGAGGAGGAAGCAGGGGCACCCCTGGGCTCTCGGCCTGGACCCCTGAGTGGGGGGCAGCTGTGGCAGGGGCAGCTTTGCATTTTATTTTATTTTATTTTATTTTATTTTATTTATTTTATTTTATTTTATTTTATTTATTTTATTTTATTTTATTTATTTTATTTTATTTTTAAATATAATTTACTGTCACATTGGTTTCCATACAGCAGCTTTGCATTTTATTTTATTTTATTTTATTTTATTTTATTTTATTTTATTTATTTTATTTTATTTTATTTTATTTTATTTATTTTATTTTATTTATTTTATTTTATTTTATTTTATTTTATTTATTTTATTTTATTTTTAAATATAATTTACTGTCACATTGGTTTCCATACAGCAGCTTTGCATTTTAAAGGCTTGCTTCTGGGGCGCCTGGGTGGCTCGGTCAGTTAAGCATCTGACTCCGGCTCAGGTCATGATCTCGCGGTTCGTGAGTTCGAGCCCCGTGTCGGGCTCTGTGCTGACAGCTCAGAGCCTGGAGCCTGCTTCAGATTCTGTGTCTCCCTCTCTCTCTGTCTCTCCACCGTGCTCTCTCTCTCTCTCTCTCTCTCTCAAAAATAAATACACATTTAAAAATTAAAAATAAGTAAATAAAGGCCTGTTTCTGCCTGGGGTCTCGCTCCCTGGCTCCTCTGACCAGCTCAGACCTCCAGGGGCCGGTCCCTCCTCCAGGCCCTCCTCCCACCTCTGCCTCTGCGAGAGGGACTTCCCGGGGCTGGAGGTTCGGGGCTGGAACATTCTGCTTGGATCCTGCTGGGGGTCATCAGCTCCAGGCAGCTCCCCCCTCCCAGTATTTGTGGCTCCTTCAGTCCTTCCTGGGGTGGGGGGGACAACACGGGCCTTGGAGACAGACTCACAAGACTTGACTCTCGGAACCCCCGGCCCCGTGTCGTGGGGAAGCCAGGGCCCCACGGCGGGCCGCTCGGCCCAAGTCACCGCTAACACCCCACGCGCAGGTGGAGAAGGCAGATTCCAGCCCCAGCCCCCAAGCTCCCCCAGCTAACACCGACAGGAGGGGGGACGCTGGTCTCCACCACGTCCTGGCCACCTCCCACACGCCTGCACGCAGTGAGCGTTGCTGTTTTAAGTCACCACGGTCGCACGGCAACAGAGAGCTGAGACGAGTAACCTTGTGTCCCGGCTCGGCCCACCTCTGCCACCAAAGCTGCGCTGAAACCCCGTCTTGGCCTCTGGCCCTTCTGCCTCTTCCCCTCCTCGGGCCACAGTCTAGGGGCTGTCCGCTGACCTGCTCCCGGGCAAGACACGTGGCCGGGCTGCCTGTACACAAGGGATGACAGTCCCTTATTTGCCGAGGGTCTTGGCAGGATGAAAGGTAGTAAGGACTCCACAGTCGTACCTGGGTGCTTCTAGGAGATGCTAGAAGGCTGGGGGCGGGGAGGACCACACGGAAATACCCCTGCAGGGGGGGAAGCCTGGCTTCGGAGCCTCCGAGGACACGCTGCCGGCCTCGTCCTGCACCCCGGGGGCCGAGCTGGTCTGGGCTGGTGACGTGGGCCACAGCCAGAACCCCTTGCCACCCACGGTGTGTGAACGGTGCCTGTTGCCAGGCAACAAGCCTCAGTTCCGGCCCTGAGTCCCGAGGTCAGCCGCCCACCAGCTGGCCTGCTATTTCTGGGCCGTGGGGGCTGCCAGGGGCCTTCCAGATTTCTCTCCTCCATCGGGCCCGGGAGGGAGGAGGGGGCAGGCTGTGCTTTGGGGACTCCATAAAGCCGTCATGCCCCTGGAGAGGCAGACCTGGGAGAGGCGGGAATGAGGACTCCCAGTCTGCCATCGGGTTTGGGGACCAGTGAAAGGAGGGGGCTGGGGGCTTGCCAAGGCACAGAGCGAGGCAGCAAGGGGGCCCAGGCCCTAGAAACCCAGGTCTACCCTCTACTTCCCATCCTTACTGCAGAGATGATACAGATGGGACAGAGAGGTCAGAGGACTGACCCAAGACCGCACCGCAAACAAGGGGCAAAGTGAGAATTCCAGTCCCATGTTTTTCTTCCGAGGCATCCTTTCTGCTGCTTCTGTTTTGCAGGCGGGTCTCCTTGGAGCCTCAGGTGTCTGCACGGCGGCGTCTCCGGGGCCTCGGAGGGGAGGCCGCAGAGCAGCTGGGCTCACCAGTGGGACTCTGATACTCCCCCTGCCCCTTTCATCCATTTTATTTGGCTCTTGCGTGGAACAAAGGGAGCCTAAACCGTTTCGGAAAAATCCCTGACCCCTTCCAGCACCTCAATCACATCAGCAAGAAAGCCGAGGCCCAGAGAGGGGAAGAGGCTTACTCCGGGAGCCCAGCAAGGGCAGGGTTCCTGCCCCCCAGCCAGAAGGCCGGCCCCGGGGGGCGGAGACTAGGTCCACCTCGCCGCTGTCTCTGTCCCCGCACACAGCGCGGGGCGACAGCATCAGGAATGATGATGTCGGGTCCTCACAACATCCCCAAAGGGAGCATCTATCAGGTTTGGGCCCAGTACCTGTCCCCCCCCTCCTTAACAGTGCCCCGATCCCCTCTGGGGGATTACTTTCCCACATCGCATGGAGTCTTAGTCATGTGACAGATCCCTCAGGATGACTTCTGCAGTTCTCGTCTCCCACTGCAGCACACAGAATATAATGATGATGATGATGATGATAATAATAATAATAATGATATGAATTAACTTATCAAGGGCCTTCTGAATGCCAGGTGCTGTCCTCAGGGCTTGACATGCATCAGGTCATTGCATCTTTGCAGTTAACCCAGCTCGTTTCCGGAGGGCCAAAGCAAGCTCAAAGATTAACGTGCTCCTAGGGAGCAGACTGGGATTTGAGCGGAGGGAGGCTGGCTCCGGGGCCTCATGCTTTATCTCTGCCCTGTGGCTGTCTTTTCCTTGGGCTTCTCACTGTGACGCCACAGCCCAGGCCCGACAAGTGACCTCCTTCCACCCTTTGGGATTGTGACTCCGAGGATGGGGGGGGATGCAGGGGTGGAGGGACGGTAGACCTGCTCATTCTGTACTCAGGGCCCTGACAAATCTTCTAGCAACCGTTCCGGTTCCTGCTCAGACCAAGCCTGGTTCTCCGGGCTTCCCCTCAATTCTGTGATCCTCAGTAATCTCCCAGTGAATTCTCCTTCTACCCCCGAACCAAAGGACCTACCAGATACGGGACCAACAGCTGATGTAGCAGTGAGCTGCTGCTGTGGAACAAAACAGCCCCTGAAAAATCAGTGGCAATTATTTCTCACAATCCTATAGGTTATTGGGAAGTTCTTCCGGTCTGGACCAGCTCATCTGGGACTAGATGGTTCGCTTGGTCCCCTGCACCTGCCTGGCAGTTGATGGGCTGGTTGGTCTGGGGGCTCGAGGCTGGGACGGCTCTTGTGTCTCGTGCGGCCTCCCATCCTCCAGCAGGGCTGGCTCAGTCTGGATCACGTGGTGGCCTTGGAGTTCTAAAGAGGAGCACGCGCTCTGCAAGCCTCTGCGTGTGTCACATTTGCTGTTGTTCCATTGGCCAAAGCAAGTGACAAGGCCATGCCCGGAGTCAGGCGAGGGAGGACTGCAAAAGGGCACGGACGGGAGGGCGGGGATATGTGTGTGGCCGTTTGCACCATCTACCAGCGGCGGGAATGCTCCTCAGAGGCGGGTGCTGTGACTGTGACGATCGCTTTTGCACAGACGAGACACTGAGGGCAGAGGGGACCGTGGCTCTCCCGGGGGCACACCGTGGGGTAGCGGCAGAGGCGGGATTTTCCAGACCCTCTGGAATCCCTCACCTCAGCCTCCCTGGTGAAGGCAGGGGCCAGGTTTACCTCCCTGATGTGAAACAAGCTGATTTAATAATCCTTCTCGCAGTAAGGAAAAGCTACAGTGAAACATTTGTTGTGTAAAATTAGCGGGTCCCATTTCCTGTGTGGAGTGCTGACCTGGGATAATTGCCTTTTATGCACAGAAAAATAAGAAAGGAACCTGAAAGCGCTTTCCAGAGCCCAGAAAGGTCGCCTTCTTTAAAAAAATCAATTACCTATTCCCACTTCAGAGAAAACACTTCACACACACATTTTACATTCTAAGTAGAATTCAGCGCTCCCGGCTGAAATCTACCTGAAAATTCTTTTCAGGGACCGAGCGGCCAGACAGAGGACCCCAATTACCTTGGCTATCGACATTTCAGGTGGCAAAACGCAGTGGCCGTCTCCATAATGAACTGCTTTTTTCATCCAGAAGAAAACCCCAAAGTGTAAAAGAAGCCTTGGGTTGGGATCCTCCGCCCTCCGCCCGGTCTGCTATCGACCAGGGTTTTGTGTCCCCCTTCCCCCTCCCAGAAACACTCAACCGTCTCCTGTAACAGGCTCGGAAGAAACTGCCTTCTTCTGCGTCTGCACAAGCTCTGACATCGCACAGACTTGCGTTTAAGCCTCGTCTGCCGCTTTCTAATTATGTGAAATTGGCTAATGCCTCCACTGCTCCGGACCTTGGTTTTTCTCATCTGTAAAATGGGCACAGTCACAGCGCGTCACAGAGTCGGGCACAGCGGTGGGTGTCGTAAGGAGCCATTCCAGGTGGCGGCACTTTGTACAAGGGCAAGGGCAAGGGAGTGGATGCTCGTCAAGCACTTTCCATGTTCCTCGAGTCTTAGCCCCTCCCCAGTCCCGGCTGGCAGACAGTGGAGGGTAGGGTTAGGCTCTGGAGTAGGACTGCCCACTTCAGAGCCCGCTCACCAGCCAGCTGACTTGAGAGGCAAGCCGGCTCACTTATTTGTGCCTTGGTTTTGTCATCTGTATAACGGGGCCATCCAAAAGGTACCTCCTTCCAAGAGTAGATGCAAGGGAGGGGCAGGGTCCTCACCCACCCAGGGATGGGAAGAAGAGTGTGGGTGTGCGTGGGAGAGCAGGTAAGCTCTTTGGAGGTGCCCTTGAGTGGGTGGGTGGGGCTATGGGAACACCAGGGTGCAGGGCGAGGTGCTGGGCAGGTGGCTGTGGCATTGATACACAGAAGGCGCACGGAGGTTTCACTAGCCCTGTAATGAGATGGGGGGAGCTCTCTCAGAGCAAAGGGCCGTGAATGGCCGGAGGGAGAGTGTGCAAGCCCTGGCCTGGGCCACAGCCTCCCAGGAGAGGAAACCTGTTCCGGGGGGTGGGGAACAGAGACCACTCTGCGCCACCCTGCCCCGGGGTTCGTGTCCTCCCCTCTCACGGAGCCCCCCTTTCTCTATCTTTACAATGAGGTCAGCACGCAGCTTTCAGGGCACTGTGGCCCTCTGAGACGTTTCCGTAGGTAAGGGCATGCCCGGGAGCGGGGACGAGGTGCCAATAGATGTCATGAGTGCACCTTGTCATCGTCTCGTCTCGTCCGCTGATCCCGGGGGCCCTGCTTTCAGGATCGCCCCCCCGACTCTGACCACTTCTTGGATCTCCTGGGTCCCCCGGCTGCTTCCCCGCCCCCTCCCCGCCGGCCTCTCACCCAAATCTATTACCAGCATGGAAGCTGAGAGACCCTTTGAAAATGGAAACCGGGTCCTGTCACCTGGCTCAGAGCCCTCCAGAGTCTCCCCGTACCACTGGGAGGAAAAGCCAAAGAGCTTGCAATGACCGACAACACGCCCTGCGTGATCTATCGCGTCCCACCTCCTTCCCACACCCGCTTATTCTGCTGCAGCTCCCTCCCCACCTGGACCCGCCACTCAGGGCCTTCGCACTTGCCGCACCCCTCCCCAGCCGTGGCCTGGCTCACCCCTTCCTTCAGGTAGGCCTTGCCCCCCCCCATCCCCTCTGCGGGGAAGCCTGCCTTGCCAGCCCCATGCTTTCTGTCCCGTTGCTTGATTTCTCTCCTCTTTCTTTTTTTTAACTTTTGAAAATCTTTATTTTTGAGAGACAGAGAGAGAGAGCACGAGCAGGGGAGGGGCAGAGGGAGGCCCAGAACCCGAAATAGGCTCCAGGCTCTGAGCTGTCAGCACAGAGGCCGATGTGGGACTTGAACTCAACGTGAAATCACGACCTGAGCTGCAGTCGGACGCCGGGAAAGCAGACGCTGAGGGCATGGAGGGTTCTGGATCCCCAGCACCTGGCCTGGGCCCGGCCGACTGGCCCCTCTGTGACTGGGACCATACCAGTAGCTCTCACTTGCTGACCTCTGAGGGGGACCCACCGCTACCTGTAACTCTGTGAGGTCCGTTACCCACACAACTTCTTGGTAAAAGAGGACACCGAGGCCCGCAGGGCCACCTGACCTGACCTGGGTCACTCTGTGGGGAAGAAGAGGCCGGGGGCGCTGGGTTGCGCCCCTTGAGGCAGCTCAGGCCTGAGTCCCAATGCAGGAAACGTCGGCGGGCACTTGGGCTGGGTTCCAAGCGAGCACATGGAAGCCGGGGCGTGTGTGGGCAGGTGGACAGGTGAGCTGGGTCTTACAGAGTCATCAGTGTCCAGGTGGGGCACACTGGGACCCGAGCTCCTCCCGCGCCCCAGGCATCCGTGCAGGCTCCTTTCAGAGCCAGTGGGCAGGCTGAATGGGCGGTGGGTCCTGTCGGGGCGATTAGAGGGCACAAAGCTGAAGGGTTGGCAGCTTGGGACGTGGCCTGGGAAGCTTCTCTGGGCAGACACAGAATAAAGGCCCTGCCTGCCCCCGTCACCCCTGCCCAGTGCCAGATTATGTAATGTGTTGATGCTGCGAGTGGCATCCACCCAACCCTCTGAGAACTCTGCCCACACCCCAGGAAATGAGTCTCAAGAGACTGACCCAGATGGCTCCCGGCTCACCATCCCCCAGCCCGTCCAGCACATGCACACGCACGCACGCACCGCCGTCCGGAGGAGAGGGGAAACCTGGCCTCGGACGCGGTCACTCGAGAAATCTGTACTGAGCACCTGTCGTGACAACAGGCCTTCTCCAGGTGCGGGGAATACAGGAGTGAACACGACAGACCAAAATGGCTCTCCTCGGGCAATGGGCACTCTAGCGGGGAGACGGCATGACAAATCCCCGGCAGGGTGAGGTGGTGACAGGTGCTCAGGAGAAATATAGAAAGAAAGCCAGCAAAAGGGACCAGAGGGGAGGGAGGGAGCTGAGTGGATATCGGCTACGGGAGGGGGAGAATTTCAGGAGAACGAAGAGGTGCAAAGGCCCTGGGGCAGGGGTGTGTGGCTGGGATGTGTGTTCTCAAAACTGATGCAGAAGTGTGGGGGACTGGCGCAGCATGAGGGAGGTGAGGAGAACACTCGGGGCAGGATGGGGACGGGAGCCGACCAAAAGCCTGTCAGGGCCTGGGTGCTGTAGAGAGGACTTTGGTTGTCACCTTCCATGAGACGGAAGCCATCTGGATAGGTTTTAGTGAATGGATCTTGGGGTAAACATAGTCCCGGAAGCAGACGTAATGTCACTCATGTACAAACACAGCTGGTGGCCTGGTACCTCTTGAGGACATCGCAGCCTGCCCTTGTACTGCCTGACCCTCCCCCTCCCCCCCCCCCCCCCAACAACTCATCCACGCTTTATTCTGAGCTCCAGGGAGCTCTCACAGGGAAGAACCCGGCAGGAGGGGATAACCGTCCTGTCCTGCTATCATGGCCTGATAGGACCCGGCAGGGCTGGGGCTGCTATGAGGAGAAAGAGGCCTCCAGGAGGGTGGTAAGTCGGGAGAGGCCCAGGTATGGCCTGGTGCTCAAAGGTCTGAGCCCTAAGCTGTCTCTCCAGCTGGCAAGACCCTCTGGGCTACCTACCCTCACCGGTTCTCCTCCCGTTTTTAAAAAAAGAGTTTATTTATTTTGAGAGAAATATTTCGCACATGCACTAGCAGGGGAGGAGAAGGGAGAGAGGGAGAGAGAGAATCCCAAGCGGGCTCCGTGCTGTCGGCCGAGAGCCTGACTTGGGGCTCGATCTCACGAACCACGATCTCCTGACCTGAGCCGAAATCAAGAGTCAGACGCTTAACCCACTGAGGCACCCAGGAGCCCCTCTCCTCCCTTTTTTTAAAAAATGTTTATTCATTTTTGAGACACGGAGAGAGACAGAGAGTGAGTGGGGAGGGACAGAGAAGGAGAGGGAGACACAGAATCCGAAGCAGGCTCCAGGCTCCGAGCAGTCAGCCCAGAGCCCAACGCGGGGCTCGAACCCATGAACCAGGAGATCATGGCCGGAGCCAAAGTCTGACTGAGCTCTCCCAGGCGCCCCCCTTTTATCCCTCCTATTTTAAACTGTAATGTTTTCATACCAACAGAAGAGTTTATTAAAAGGCTCGTACAACGAACACCCACACACCCTTGACCCCAGTTGTTTGCACGTGGCCCCATAGGCTCTCCCTCTCCTTCACCCTCCCTTTCTCTGTCTCTGCAGGGGTCAAAGAGAGAGGTACAGCTATCATAGCATTTCATCCCTAGATGCCTCGGCACGTACCCGTTTACCACCTAAAAATAAGGCCATTCTTCTATACAACGAAAACACCGAAGTAACCAAAACGTTGACCATTGTCCCAATACGATCGTCACACTCAGTATGCAGTCTGTCATCAGACAGCCCGTATCCGGAGTTCTCCAAATGGCTCGACGATGTCCTCTAGAGCTGTTTTTCAATCTAGGATTCCATCCAGGAGCAGACCCTTCATTTGCTGGTTACATTCTTTTAGTGTCAGATCAAGAATGAATAGTGCCCACTGTACTGCCCACACCGCCTTTTTTTTTCTTTCGTGACACGGACATTTTTTAAGAGACAGCCTAGTTGTCTTGAATGACCCTCCATTTGGGCGTATCTGATCGTTTCCTCGTGATTAGGTTCGGGCGGAACATTTGGGGCAATAACACAGAGGTGAGGTCACAGCACGCCCCCCCCCGCCCCCGCCCCCCAGGCCAGGGCGTTACATAAGGAGGCATCATGCCAGCTTGTCCTATCTTTAGTGTTGTTAAATGTGATCATTCGATTAAAGTGGTTCCAACAGATCTCTCCATTGTGAAGTTAATCTTTCCCTTTGTAAATAAGAATCCGTCTGTGTAATGAATTATGATGTCTGAGACTGTGTGAATGTCCTGTGCGAATTCCCCCACAAATTTTCACACAGTGATTTTTAGCAGCTACTGAGACCTTGCCTGAATCCATGAGGGCCTTGGGGGGGCTGCAATGTGGAGAATTTTCTAGTTCTATTAACCTTTCTATATTGTTCGGTAAAGGAAAGTCTTCCCCACCTTCTTGTCGTATTACGGTGCACTTAATAGATTCTTCTATCATCGTTACTATTCAATGGGTTTAAAAATCTGCGATGATCCCTGTTCTTTTTGATGTCCTGAGTTTGGCCGGTGGAAGTCCCTTCAAGCTGACTCTTTATGTCCCCCAACAATTTTTTTACGAACGACTTTATTGAGGCATAGCTGACATAGAATAGATTGCATGTATTTAAAGTGTACAATTAATCCGTTTTGACATATGTCTACACCCATGAAATCACGACCGTGTTCCATCTTCATCTGGTCACCTTCCCCTCCAGCCCTGCACCGTCCCCAGGCCACCACTGATCTGCTTTCAGTCATGTCAATGAGCTTGCAGTTTCTAGAGCATTCTAGAAATGGAAGCACCCTTCTGTGCTCCTTCACGTTAGTTCCTTCCACTCAGCGTCATCGCCGGGCTCCTTCCCTGTTCCCGTGGGTCCCCAGACTTCATCACTTGTGTGGCATCCATTCCGACGGATGGATATATCGCAATGTGCCCACGTGTCGCTATGGCGATCGACATTCTAGCGGTTTCCAGCTGGGGACTCTTACAAATAAAGCTGCTATGAACATTCGTGTAAATCTTTGCAAAAGCATATACTTCTCTTCCTCTTGCATAAACACCTAGGAGTGGGATGGCTTGATCATCTGGGAGGTGTGCATTTAATCTTGAAGAAACCATCAACGTGTTCCCAAGATGGTCTTACCGTCTCGTATTCCTGCCAAGCAGTGTCTGTGCTCTGGTTCCTGCATATACACCCCCCCCCCCCACCCCTCCAGACTGTCGTGGTCAGCCTAAAGGAACAGAATTGCAGCCATTCTATTCGGTGTGCAGTGACATCTCACTGAGGAGTTAAGTGTCACGTTCGCATGTTGAAAACTTAAAATACTCCAGTTTCCCTTAGCGACCAGGGACGTTGAGCCCCTTTTCACGCGCCATTCGCCCTATGTTTGCTCTCGCTTGTTACGCGCCTACTCAAATCTTTGGCCAGTTTTGTGCTGTGTTGCTTTCTTGTTCTTCGGTTGTGAGAGTTCGTTAAATATCCCGGATGCGAGTCCTTGATGACATGTGGCTAAAGACTTTCTCCCAGTTTGTGTGCTGTCTTCACGTTCTACGAAGCGTCCCTGGAGCTGCGGGAGCGTCACGTTTGGATGTAGTGCTTCTTCTTCTATGGATTGTGCTTTCGGTGGCAGATCTAAGAGATTCCTGCCCAACCACAGACCACAAAGATTTTCTCCTGCGTCGGTTAAGCGTCCGGCTCAGGGCATGATATTGCCGTTGGTGAGTTCGAGCCCCGCATGGGGCTTTGCACCGACAGCACAGAGCCTGCTTGGGATTCCGTCTCCTTCTCTCTCTCTGCCCCTCGCCCGCTTGTTCTCTCTCTCTCTCTCAAAACAAATTTAAAAAAGGAAAAAAAAAGGCAGTACTTTCTCCACTGCATTGCCTTTGTAACTGTTGAAAATCAGTTGTCCGAATGTATGTGAGTCTATTTTTTTTTAAGTCAATTTATTTATTTTGAGAGAGACAGAGAGAGAGCAGGGAGGGGGAGAGAAGGGGGCGGAGAGAAAATCCCAAGCAGGCTCCACACTGTCAGTGCAGAGCCTGACTCTGGGCTCGAACCCACAAACCATGAGATCATGACCTGAACTGAAATCAAGAGTCAGTCACTTAACCCACAGAGCCACCCAGGCGCTCCTGTGTGGGTCTATTTTTGGACTCTGTTCTGTCTTGTGATCTATATGTCTGTATTTATGTCATACTGTTGTGATTACTATAACTTCATAATAATTCTTAAAAGCCGTCGGTATTAGTCTTCTAAGTTTTTTTTTTCATATCTGTTTTTTTTTTTTCAGTTTATTTATTTAAGTAATCTCTGCACCCTTCATGGGGCTTAAACTGACAACCTTGAGATCAAGAGTCACATGTTCTTCTGACTGAGCCAGCCAGGTGCCCCCTTTCAGATCTGTTTTTGACCATTTTAGGTCCTTTTCATTTCCACATGAATTTTAAAATCAGCTTGTCAGTGTTTACAGAGAAGCTTGCTGGCATGTTGGTTGGGATTACACTGAATCAATCCATAGATCGATCTGGGGAGAACTGCCATCTTAACATTGAGTTTTCTCATCCCCGAACAAAGTCCGGTGGACTCTCATTATTCACAGTAGTCACGGTCTAAAAAGTCTCCGTGAATGCTGAATTAGTGGATACCGAACCGTGGCTTCCTGGGGAAATACGACGTTAGCTCCCTGGAGCCTCCGGTCCCATTTTTGCCAATTGATCGATAAACAGCCTTGTTTTATGTGTGTTTCTGTCTCAAGGGAACTTAGGTAACATCTGTGGTTGATTTATGACCATCGAACTCACAGCCAACAGCGCTATTGCTCACGCCCGAGTGAAGTTTAACACGCACATTTTCTCAGTAAGGCACGTCACAGCCTTCTTGCACAAAGGACCCTCAGATAGCACTCGGTGGCCGTTTTTAAATCACGAACAAAAAGTACAAACGTGAAGAGCATACCCCTAAAGAGATTACGGAAAGGACCCTGGCTCACTTGCTTATGGTCTGGGAGCAGGGACGAGAAGGCAGAGAGCATTGCCTTGTCCGACCTCAGCTAGGAATGTGCATCGGGCTCCTCAAATGTTTTGCTGCCCTGCGCGTGTCTGGGAGTTCACTGCGACAGCACCGCCATTATTGATTTGGCGGGCACGAGTACGCCTTCGCAAGCGCGTGAATTCGCAAACGTGGAATCTGCAAATAAAAAGCACTGACTTATGTCCCTCCACTTATTTAGGCTTTCCTTCATTTCCCTTGACAGTGCTTTGTCGTTTTCACTGCCCAAGTCTTTCGTATCCTTTGTCAGATCAATCCCTAAGTAGTTCGGACTTTCTGATGATACCGTAAATGCTATTTTTTTTTTTTTTTTTGGTTCCTGTTTCAATCCTCGATTATTCATCGCTGGCATGTACAAATACAGTTGACTGGTGTGTATTGATCTCGTGTCTCGGAACCCCGCCAAACTCGATCAGTTCTAGCGGGTTTTTTTCATGGATTCCCTCGGATGTGCTCCAGACATGCTGATGTCATGTGCTGATCGTGACACGGTTTTACCTCTTCCTCATCTCGTGCCTCGTCTTGAGTGGTAGTTCTTGTCTGCTGGCACTGGCCGGAAACTCCAGAAAAGGTGGAATGCTAAGAGGGGACGTCCCTTCTTGTTCCTGATGTAAGAGGGAAAGGATCCCGTCTTTCAGCTTGAGGGGTGATGTTGGCTGTAGGTTTTTTTCACAAATGCCCGAGGGAGGATGGCGGGGTTTAGACCTTGTTGGAAAAGGCGTAGGGCCATCACCAGGTAGCGGGAACGTGCTCCATGCCTCACCAGGCTGGAGCCGGTCTGGGATTTCTGGGGGGGAAGCCACAGGCCAGGCTCCAGAGGGTATGTGTAGGGGGGAGCAGGCCTTCAGCCAACTGCCGAGGGCAGCGGGAGACTGGGCGCCGGCCGGGCGGGTGACCTCCAGACTCCCTGGGCCGCACATGGGCTTGGAGAGAGAGCACTGTTGTGTCTGTGAGACTCTCCAGGCCACAGGCGACTGTGTGTGGGTCACGGAGGGGCTTTGGTTACAGGAGGGCTGCAGAAAGGTTATCAGCGGGCTGAGGCCGCAAGGGCACAGGCGGATCACCTTCTGGGTCTGTGCCAGGTAAGAATCCACCGCAGGACCCCCAGCCCCACCTCTCAAGCTGTAATTGCAAGAGGCCTTTCTTTTCCTTCTACAACGACCCCCCGGAGTCCTCTGCTGAGATCTTAAAATCATGCTCACTTTGCAGGAGAAATACTTAAAGGAATTTTGTTGCTCACTGTAGAGTATTTATGGAAGGAGCCATCGGAACCGAGGGGCTATGAATTAACTGATACGGGTTGCCGGGCGGGGGTGCGCCTGGGTGGCTCAGTGAAGCGTCTGACTCTAGGTTTCGGCCCAGGCCACGATCTCATGGTTCGTGAGTTCGAGCCCCAGGGTTGGGCTCTTGTCCTGACAGTGCGGGGCCTGCCTGGGATTCTGTCCCCCTCCGTCTGTCTCTCTGCCCCTCCCCCACTTGCTCTCTTGCTCTCTTTCAAAATAAATGACAAGAAACTTAAAAAAAACAACAACAAAAACCAAACCTCATATGAGTGGGCAGAACTCATGATCTTCACCACTCTCCCAAGCTGGCTGGGGTGGGAGGGTCTCAAGAATAGGCAGGGGTAGGCGAGGGGTCACAGGAACTGTCCCGGGAGGTGAGCTTGGGGCCCTGAGAGCAGAGAACTGGCTGGACTTTGCAGGCATCCAGGGCTAATCACCTTTTGTTCCCTGATTACTGCTCATTCGATGACCCAGGAAAATAAAGGACGACTTTTCTGTGCTGGAATCGGTGGCCTCCTCTCCCAGGCCCTGTCCACAAGGCCCGGCTGGGCTGCCCGTCCAGAGTCAAGGGACACAGGCGTCCACAGGCGGCGCCCCACCAACGGAGCCGGGGCCAGACCCCGGGTCTCCTAGGTCCGTGTCTGAGCCAGGGTGCCCACTGTACGCCCTCTGCGGGTCCTGCCCCGACGCCACACCTCTGCCCCGTTCCCTTCGGGACGGTCTGCTTGTGACACGGAGCTTGGCACACAGTAGGGGCTCAGGAAACATCCCTGTGGCGAAGGAATACGGACAGGTCTGGATGCATCTCGTCTCTGAATCTCCAGGGAGCAGCCGAGAACGTGCTCGGTGAATGGTCAGTGCGGGCAGGAAGGAAGCGGAGAAGGTATGGACAGGCTTGCTGGGTCCACTGAAGAGATCGGAGGGATTTTTTTGGGCAGGGTTCCAAGCCCTTCATCTGTATTCATTCCTTTAGCTCTCCGAATCACCCTGTGATGGTGTTTCTCGTCTTCTCCATCTTCAAGATGAAGGCGACAAAGCCCAGAGAGGTTAAGGACATCGTCCAGCAACACACAGGAAGTGGCAGACGTGGGACTCTAACCCAGGCCCTGGATTTCAAAGCCCGCTCTGCATCGCCGTTAAAAGAAACACTGGCTCTCCGCCCGTCTCCCCTGGGTCCCCAGCCCTAGAGGGTGGCGCTCCATACACACGCACTGAAGAAGTGACAGGCCGGCAGACAAGAATGCAAGGCTACAGCTTTCCGCATCAGGCAGTTGTGCTGGTGGCACCACGTGGCCGTCACCCCAGCTCTGCCTGAGCCTCCCTAGACGCCCGCTGGCTAATTTGGTTATCTCTTTTCTTTTGAACCCAGGTCCGCAGAATGGTAATACTTGACCTTCCTTAGCATCAGCCTCCCTCAACCTCAGTAACAAGACGGCGGCCGCCTCTGTTTCCCAGCCTCCTTGGCACCGGAGGTGGCCATGCTAAGCTCCAGCCAGGGTGGTGTAAGCAGAAGGGGGGGGGGGGTGTGGGACTTCAGGGAAGTTTCCACGGAAGGAGGGGGCAAGCTCTCTTCCTCCCTCCCTCCTTGACGTTGCCCGGGATGAGAACAGGATGCTCCCGCGGCCATCTTGGGCTGGGAAGTGACCTTGAGGGTGCGCCACTTGCTGAAGAGGTCAGGACGGGAAGGCAGGAGGAGAGGGGATCCCCCGTGACTTCCCCGCGTGACCAGCGTGACAGCGCTTGGATTGCCGCCTCACCCTTCCTTCAGGGGAGAGAGAGACCCAGCTTCTCTCCTGCTCTCTCCTTCTCACCTGTTCAGGCAGCCACACCGAGTCCTCAAAGCCACGGTGTGGTTAGGACGCCCGCTTTTCATAGGAGGAAACTGAGTCCTGAAGAGGTAAAACAACTTGACCCCAGGCGGTCTCACCGGAGGGCCTGCGGGCGTATCCCCCAAACTGCAGGTGCCTCCCAGCGGAGTGCTAGATCTGTGCTGGGTCAACACTGGCCGCAGAGTGCCTGGGCTCCGGCCAGACGGGCACCAGGAGCGAGAGGGCTTTGGCAGTGGCCCGGTCTGCTGGCTGGGGCAACTGCTCTCTGTGTTCTCACCACATTCGAGCCGTCCGGGCCAGGGCCCTACAGCATTTTGGCAGGGGGCCCGGACCGTGGTTATTAAATTCCTCATACTCCGATCTGCCCTCAAGGAACCAGCAGACCAAGCAGAGGCAATTATTGGAGGCTTTTGCAGAGGGAAGTCACTCCAGCCCCATGGGAAACCGGATGGGGTGGCTAAAGTCCCCTGATGGGGAATTAGGATCTGAGAGCTGCAGAAATGGTCTTGTTTAGCTCTCCAGAACCCTGACGTCAGGAGACGTTAGTAGGTGTTCAATGTGGAGGCATCGGCGAAGCTTGAGAAGCTGGGCTCATACGGACCTTCTCAGGGCCTTTAGTGGGCACTGGGACACGGAGGGGGTATGAGACACACAACATTCCTTAACAATATCTGTACTCTGAGTGCTTTTTTTCTTTGGAGAAACACCTTAAAAAGGATGTTTTTTTGCCCCTCCAAAAAATATTATCAAGGGGTGCCTGGGTGGCTCAGCCGGTTAGGCGTCTGACTTCAGCTCAGGTCACCATCTCGCAGTTCTTGAGTTCGAGCCCACAGGGGGGCTCTCTGCTGTCATCGCAGAGCCTGCTTCAGATCCTCTGTCTCCCTCTCTCTCGCTCTCTCCCTGCCCCTCCTTCAAGGCTCGTGCACGTTCTCTCAAAAGTAAAGAACAGTAAAAAATAGTATCGATAGACATCATTTATGGATAATTTATTTCACGTCAGGCACCACGCTATGGATAACATACGCATTATCTCATTAATTCTCAGAAACACCTATGAAGTGGGTACAGGTATCGCTGCCATCTTATAGGTAAGAACAGGCTCAGAGAGTAACACGCCAAGGTCACGAGCCTGTACGTGTTAAAGCAGTGATCCAGACTCTTCTGTCCGATTCCTAGCATCTACCGTACAATTCGGCCCCGGAGAGGAGAATTTGCCACACCCCACACAGCCGGCAGGAGACCTTGCTGGGTCTGGATCCGGGTTTCTTGATTGCTGTTCCAGTTGGGTTTTCGTACTTTGCTGCTTCAAGATTCACGAACATAGGTCAGACGGGGAGTGACGTCCGTGTCCCTAACAGGGCACTTCCCTCCCACACACCCAGAGCTGTGGCCAAGGGACCAGCTGGAGATGGAGCAGAAATTCTGGGCCCGGTTCTTGCCCCGTCACCGACACGCTGCATGCATAGCCTCTCGTTCACCTTTACGGATCTGACGCAGGGACACATCCCTGAACTGGCTCCATCGGTTATAAGCCATGCTGCCCACCGTCGGCCCCGCTCACAGACGCTCGCCCCCACCCTGTAGGCGCCCAAGCAGGTTCCTTCCCCTGGGGCTGTGTTCGTACCGATGCAATCTGATCTCATCCACCTACCTACTAAATATGTATTGAAGGCCTACCATGGGCCGTGTCAGGCACTGTTTAAGGAGAGATTATTTACATATACACACACACTTGCATGGGTGATGTATATATGCATGCTATACGAAAGCTTCCTCCTAGTGACAGGGCTACCCAGAAACAGAGAGCATGTTAGAGATGGTGACAGTGGTGAGGTGTTTCTTTAAATAAGGAGGCCAGGGAAGGTCTCTCAGGTGTGTGAGCAGAGACCGATATGAAGCGAGGAGGTAATAATGTGCTGCAGGCAGAGGGGACAGCAGGTGCAAAGGCCCTGAGGTGGAAATGTCCCGTGTATGTGTGTGTGTGTGTGTGTGTGTGTGTGTGCGCGCGCGCGCGCACTTAAAAGACAGCAATCAAGCCCAGCCCGCCAGAGGGTAGAGCCTGGGGGTGGGAGGTGCTGGGCAGCAAGCAGGTCTGAGGAGTAAGGGGAGGAGGTGGAGAAGCGCCTTATATAGGCCAAGGAGAAGGTCTGGGCAATACTCCACGGGCAAGGGAGGACTACAGAGAGTTTTGCGCGTTGGCCTGTTTTGATGCTTTAAAAGGAAATCTGTGATGTTGGGGGCTGGGTTGAGGGCTCGGTCTCAAATGCCATAGACCCTCCTTGGGCTCCTCTGGGTGGGACGTGGTGCAGGGACCTCCCAAGCCAGGGAGGTGCTGCAACTCTTCAAGCGGAAAGACCAGTGAAGGGCGAGGGTGCCGTGCCGCTGCGGTGGGTTTGTCCGGGCCTCGCAGGCTCAGGGCCCAGGTCGGGCAGGTCGGACGAGAGTGGCCTCCCGCCTTCAGTGAGTGGGTCTCCGTGGCCTGGCTCCACGGCCTCCGGAGCTCCCCTCTTTCCCGGTCCGGCTTGTCTGCGCCCTGCTTCCTCTGGCCCTGGAGCGCCTTGCCAGCAGGGCCCGTCAGGTTCAGGTCTGGAGGGGAAGGTCAGTGAGGCCCCGTGGGGGAGCAGGGGGTGGGGGGGGGGGGACACGCTTCTCTCAGCTCGTGTGGCCAGTGACGCAGACACACTGGGAGCCCCGGGAGCCTCTTCGTTTGTGAGCCCTGCCCTAGTTAGCCCCGGTGCCGGGGACACAGGGCCAAGGAGGCGCCCTGAGGAGTGCCCACCATGTAGCTTGCTGGACAAAACTTTAGTCTCGCCAACTACCCTATGCAGGGGACAGTTACTCCTCTGCAGAAAGGTCATCTGCCTCAAGGTCAAGGGAGCCAGTAAATAGAGTCGGCCTGTGGGTCGGGACCGAACTACCTATTTGCTCTTCTCCCCTTGTCTGCCATCAACAAATCGCACAAGGGTGTAGACGTCTTTGCCACGCTAGGAGAAGCACAATAAAAAAAGGAGGGTTACGAGTGGGGGCCAGGGTGTGGGGAGAGCAGAACGCTTGCGCGTTCTTGGCGGGAACGTAAGATAGCACAGCCTCTTTGGAAAACAGTTTGGCAGTTCCTCAACAATTGCACAGGCCCCACAGGCCCCACCAGTTCTGCGAGATACGCGTGTGCCCAGGGGAGTTAAAACCTTGGGTCTGCACAAAGCCTCGTCCACGAAGGTTCACGGCAGCAGTATTCTTAAGAGCCCCCGGACGGAAGCAATCCGATGGCCATCGAGGACGAAGGGGTACATTCTAGAACGCGACGTTTCCCCGACCATAGAACACGATTCCACAGTAAGCGGGGACGAAGCCTGGATGCACCCTAGGACACGGACGGGCCCTGCAAACACTGGGAAGTGACAGGAGTCAGGCACAAAAGGCCACCGGGTGTCTGATTCCACTCACACGGAATGTCCAGAATAGGCAAATTCACCGACGAAAGGTGGATCAGCGGTTGCCCAGGGCTGGGGGTGCGCGTTTGGGACGGGGCATGAGAAGTGATTGCTAACGGGTGTGATGTCTTTCCTGAGGTGATAACAACGTTCCGGAATCGGCCGGTGCGAAAGTTGCGCAGCTCTGGATATATGAGAAGCCACGGGCTCGTGCACTTCAGAAGGGTGAATTATCTCGACCAAGTTATTAGAGAGAACTTGCGGGTCGTCCTTCTCCAAAGCTTGCAGGCTAAGCACGGAAGGATCCTTTGCAGGAAGCTCTGTTCCCCCGTAGCCTCTCAGACACCAAAGCCTGGGCCTGGAATGCGGCATGCCCACTCTCAGATCAGGCAGGAAGCCTGACTTATCTGTTCCTCTAGCACACATTCCAGAAGCCTGACTCAGCCCCCAGCACTTTTAGTATTCCTGGGTCAACAAGGTCCCTCCGTCCACGAACACCACCACCGGCCCGTACGGATTGATAAGCTTTCTGGAGGCCGCGTGGTACCTTATCAGTCGGCAGACTCCGGGAAAATCCCAAACCTGTCTCCCTGGGAAGAGGGAACTATAGAAGCATTTGCTGGGAGCCGAAGTGCCGGGCCCAGTGCGAGGTTCCTATTTAGTCTCTGGTGCCCTGGAGGTAGCGATCATCACCTCCATATTGCTTGCGGACCTCACTTGTGCGGCGAGACGGAATCACCCGCTCCTGCCCGCCAAGTGGCATTAGTTCCCTTCTTCCCCGGTGCGCCAGGCACTCAGCCAGCAGTCTGGATTATTCTGGGCCTCAGTGTCCTCGTCAGCAGAGGGGCACACACCCCGAATCTACCATGCAGGTCGGTGGTGGCGACCGAAGCACCTGCCTTTTTTCTTTTTTTTTTTTTAAATGTTTATTTACTTTTGAGAGAGTGTGAGTAGGGGGAGGGGCAGAGAGCGAGGGAGACACAGAATCGGAAGCGGGTTCCAGGCGCTGAGCTGTCAGCCCAGAGCCCGACGCGGGGCTCGAACTCGCGAACCTCGAGATCATGACCTGGGCGGAAGTCGGACGCTCAACCGACTGAGCCACCCAGGCGCCCTGAAGCACCTGGCTTTTCATTAACGCCAGTCCCGTGGAATTAACTGGCTGCTGTTGGCCAGGCAAAGGGAGAGCGGCTCTATGGCCAACCAGTGCGGCCTAGCTCGGAGAGAGCCCTCTGCTCTCCGGACGTGTGTGGTACCCCCTCAGCTCACAGAGGTGTTCTGTGCTCCTCTGTCATCAGACCTCCCCCCCCCCCCCCCAGAGCTTTTCAAGGACAGTCCCCCGTCCCCTTCCCCCTGCAAGACCCTCCTTATCTCTACATTAAAAAATCCTGAGGGCCGGAGTACCTGGGTGGCTCAGTCGGTTCAGCGTCCGACTTCGGCTCAGGAGTTCAAGACCCACACCGGGCTCTGTGCTGACAGCTCAGAGCCTGAAGCCTGCTTCGGATTCTGTCTCCCCCTCTCTCTGCCCCTCCCCTGCTCACACTCAGTCTCTCTCCCACTCTCTCAAAAAAAAAAAAAAAACATTAAAAAAAAAGGAAATCCCGAGGACAGAACTTTGTAGAAAAAGTGTTGGGGGCTGGAAGGGCGTTTGAGTGCCTGGTAACACTGGCCGAGGCCCTGGAATCCCCTGGAACCCCTGTGGCGGGGTCTTCTTTCTTGTCTGGTGCTGTGCCCCGCCCCCCACACCCACCCTGCCCCCGGGCCCGGGGAGCCACCACTCGGGCTGGCCTCTCCCTCCCCCAAACAGGTGACAACGAAACCACAAAGCACTCGTTTCCAAATCACGTATGGCTTCTTTGACCCCATCAAATAACTTTATTCACACAAACGTCCCTTAATTTACAAAGCCTCAGTCATTCATACACATTAGGGGGATCCACAGTGTTCAAGGAACTTAAATATAATGTATCATACCAACCCGAGTAAACCAAGTACAAAAAATAGTCATATAAAGTTGTTCACACGTAGGTCCTAGATTACCAGCTTCTGTGCAAAACAAGAAAATAAAGAAAAATAGATTTATCAACTAGTATTCGAAGCTAACTTTGTGCCTGGGCTACTTCGTGCCTCCCGCACCCCCAAATGAATGTGAAATCGCCCGCAAATGCTCCCCTGCTCTGCTGAAAGAGGTCCCTGGGGCACGAAGGATTTCTTTACAATGTTCCTGAACATTCCTTTCCTCTTGTGGCCTCTCGCGGAAAGTGGGGACCCCCTCCCCCCCGGGGCAACCGACGGCAGCTGGATTCACTTCTCCACGGGTGGCCGTGGAGGCAACCCTCATGTCTCACCTCCTGCTTTCCCTTCTGAGGGCATCGCTCTAGACAGGAGTCGAGTCCCTGCCCACCAAGCCCGGCGGGCAGGAGCAGAGACCGGCCCAGCGTCCCAAAGGCCTGGCCTCTCAGCCCCAAGCTTGGCTGTGGTCAGGCTGCCGGTTCCTAGGTGACTCCAGCAGTGCTGTGTCTGTCTGAGGGCCACCAGACAGGCCAAAGAAGGGGAGAGGGGTTGGGAGAAAGCAATCGCCCAGGAGCCCCCGGATGTGTTTCGGGGGGAAGGGGTGGGGGGCGCGAGCAGGATCGAAGGTGAGAGGCGCACTTCGGGGGCAGGGCCGGAAGCCCAGGCAGCAAGGGGCAAGCTGAGGGCAGAGAGTTGGGGGGGTCCCCTCCTTACAGGGTAGAGGCCCAACTCCTGCGGTCTCAAGTTTCCACAAGAGACTCTGAGGCTGAAACCCAGACATCCGTCCTATTAAGATCCGTCTTCTAAAAAGGTGAACTGCGACAGCATAGAAAGAACGTTCCTACCACGCCAGCTCTACCCTTTCTTAGAAAGACTCAAGCAAAAAATAACCTAACACTGGTTTTCTAGGAGCCAGCTGATATGTCAAGGAGCAGAGAACCTTGGAGGAAGGGAATGGTCGAGGCGGGGAATGTCCAGGGGGCAAGAAGGCTGCGAGGAAGGTGGTGAGTGGGTAGTCTTAGCACCGCGGGGTCAGGGTGCGCGCCCGGCCGTCTCTGCCCTCATTTGCTCTGGGACCGCTCCTGGCAGTGCCGTAAAGGAGGCCAGGCCCCGTCGGGAGGCAGATCTCCGCCAGCGTTGGGCACGTTTCTCCTCCAGCTGTAAACAGGGTATTTCTCAAGTAAACATTGAACACACTTCCTCGGGAGGGCAGCCGTCGGGGGCAAGCCACGTCCAGGTGGGAGGAAAGAATTCCCACCCTCCTGTCCTGATGCCTCTGGGAAGAGAGGAGGCTAAGGCCTGGTCCTCAGTCCCCGGTGCCCAGAAAGGGGTCAGGCGGAGCCGGTCTTGAGCAAACAGATGGCAGCATCCTCCTGGCTAGAGGTAAGAGGGAGGGGACCTGCTGGGGGCGTGAGAGCCAGAGTCCAGTCGGTGGTTCTTTTGTCCTCAGCTAAAGGACACCCTATGCCAAACACCCTATGCCTGGCCGCAACCCTCGGGGTGGGATGGGGCGAGGGGACAGGGGGACCCTTCCTTTGTGGCTCTCTGTGGGCAGGAATGAGAGTGTGACAGACGGGCACGACACGGACACGGACAGGGAGAGGGATGCTGCAGGCTTCAGGCGGAGCCAGCAGGTCTGGTCAAGGGAGGGCAGTGGGATAAGGCACTATGATCTGTCTTGCTGAGTCCTCGAGCCGAGGGGGGAACTGAGCCCAACACCCACAGGGCTCAGGCCCAGAAGCTCCGTCCTCCGGGCTAACCTTTTCACAGATCCAAGAAGAGAATGACTGCTATTTTAAGGTCTGGAAACTCCTAGAACTTGGACGGGCCTTCCGAAGGCGGTGGCGTGGAGAATGAGGTGCCCCTGAGCTGCTGCGCAGGTGGAGAGGATGAAAAGGCAGGAAGCTGACGGGTGGGGGAGGGGCCGAGGAAGAGGATGGGGCTCCTCGGGTCCAACCCTAAGCTGGTCCACTGGCCGCGGGCAGAGCCGGCGCTCTCTTCGGGGTGGAGAGGCAGGCACTTGGGGCTAAGGAGCGGGCCATCCTGAGCCAGGGAAGGAGGCCCCGCCACCAAGCAAGGATCAGCTGAGTTCTGCGAGGGAAGGGCACGCAGAAGCCGGCTATCCCTACCAGGCCACCTGCCTCGTCCAAGGGCACAGACACCCTGGGACCTATAGGGGCTACTCTGATGCCAAGAGAAGTAACAAAGGGGGACCGCGGCAGCTCCAAGACCTCGCCCAGATGGAGGGAAGGGACCTGGGGAGAGAGGGGGAAAAGTCGAGCAAAAGGTAAATACCTTGTTAGGCCTGAGCCTTCACCAGGGACTTGAGGGCAGGGGCCACAGGCAGGGAGGGCTGGGGTTGAGTTCAGGGACTGTTTTTCCCATCCGTTCACATACAGAGACAGCAGCTCCCCGAGGGGAAGTGGGGGCCAGGCGACGGGCAGAGAAGGGGAGTGTGCTGTAATTAGGGACACTGCGCTGCCCAAACCCGAGGCGCCCGAGAGGAGACAGGAGGCAGGTGGGCACAACGGGTCTCACCAGGAAGGGAAGGGCCCGGCTCGCACCTGCAGCCCTGCTCCCAGCTGCCAACCACCTGCTGGGGGGGGGGAGGGGTGGTGGGGAGCAGTAGGAAATGTGTTGCGGGGTTGCAGTCTGGGGGGTGGTGTCGTGTGGGTCTCTCCCAAACTCCCGGGGCCAAAGGACGGCTGCTTTGGGGTCGGGGGGGGAACCCCCACCTTGGTCACACACCAACCCGAATGCCCTCCAACTACCTCCCCTATCGATCCTATGCTGGTTTAGAGAGAACAGAAAACAAATGTGACACAATTCCTTTCCCCTTTCCCCAACACCCTTTCCTGCTTGGCCGTTAGGGGGTGAAAAGCCTCTATAGTGGCTCCAGCAGCTTCTGGGTGACAGGGACCACACGAGGCCAGTCCCCGTGCCCCTGCCAGGGTTCAGAAGCCCGAGAGGAGGGAGCTGCGAGAGCACTGCCAGAGAGCATGGACGGCCGGACAGACCACAGCCCGAGCAGACACTGGTGGTGAGGTCCACGGGGTGGCACTGGGGAAGCCATAAGGTGGCAGGTCACAAACAGGCACCTGACAGCTGCAGGGGGTCTACCCCATCCCCTTCTCTGCTCTCGGCAGGTCCCTTCTTTCCTCACCAGACATGCTTACGCTGAGTGGGGACCTAACAGTAAGTCCCTAGGGGTGAGGAAGACAGCACCTGACCCTGTCTCCGGCCGTGATACCACAGGCCCACATGCGGGGCACACCCTTCAAGGGGAGAGGACAGTGGCAGGCAGTTCAGGACACCCTGTTCTTATGGCAATGGTCACAACGGGATCTCAGGGACTCAGGCAGTCTCTGTGACAACGGGGACGTTTGGCGGGCACATGTGGGAAGGGGACGATCCAGGAGGCAGGAGGTGACGGGCGCTGACCTCACAGGAGTGACAGCTGCCTGCGGAAGACCCGGCCATGTCCCAGGTAGAGGTTTGGCACAATAGTTTTTTCCTGGGGCGGGGTGGGGGGGGGGTCTTCCTCAGGGAGGGAGACCCGATAACAGAAAGGTAGGCTTGTCGAGCTGGGCGGGGCTGACACTCAACCACTAGGAAGCTGGAGGAGGGAGGAGAGGGGGGGAGTCACCTCCATCCCCCCGCCTGCCCCCACCGCCCGCGAACTCCCACCACTGCGTGTCCTGGCGTGGCCCAGAGTTTCCAGAAGCCGAAAGAGAACAAACCCGCAGTTTGGACTTTCTTGAGTTCTCCTGGCCAAACCCTGTCTTCCTCTTCCGGGTGGTTCTTCGCCTCTGATCATTTCTAAGGCCCGAGGGCGAGCGAGGAGCAGCACGGCAGTGCCCGCGTCTGGTGGGGGACACGGAAGGACAGCCCGCAGGCTGCCTCCTGTCTTCATGCCCCCGTGGTGGGACCGACCCCCCGCCCCGCTCTGGGGAAGTGAGGTGTTGGAAGCAGAACCGGGGGATGGGCAAAACCAAGAAGACAGAGGGAAAATAAAGGAACAAAACAAAATAGCTCCCTAACCCCTTATAAAAATTAAAAATGAAATTTACACATATGCTTTGTCCGTGTCGTTTCTCCACAGCATTAGTTGCTTGCTCTTCTGAAGTCTTAATCGTTTAAATTAAAAAAAAAAAAGAAAAAAAGAAAAAAGAAAAAAAAAGGACAAACAATGAAATAAGATTAAAAAAAAAAAAAAAAATGAAGCGAAACTAAAAGGAGGGGGGAAATCCCAAACAAAAGCTTCACATTGTCGGAGATCCAGCTGTTGGGAGATCGCCAACCGACCAAGCCGTCACCTGCACGTTCTGCCGTCCTCTGTGTGAGACGTGATGAGACTGTGGGTCCCGAGGATCAACCTGGAGGACAGAAGGCAGGGGATGAGTGGACACAAGGCTGGGGATTTAGGCTCCAGCATCCGACCACAGGACGGCAGGACCTGTCATGTGCTGGGGGCCGGGGAGGTTTCTACATTCTCCCCCTGCTAGGGAGTAAATCTAGTTACGCTAATAACCACCCTGCTGTAGGGACACATTATTCTTTCTTTCTTTCTAATCTTTTTTTAAATGTTTATTTATTTTTGCGACCGAGAACGAGTCGGGGAGGGGCAGAGACGGGGAGACACAGAATCCGAAGCAGGCTCCAGGCTCTGAGCTGTCAGCACAGAACCCCCACGCAGGGCTCGAACTCGTCAACCGCGAGATCATGATCTGAGCCCGAGTCAGACGCTCAACCCGCTGAGCCACCCCCGCGCCCCGAGACACATTATTCTTTCTCACAGAGGGAAACTGAGGCACAGGTTAAATTACATGAGTGACATCACGCACTGACCAAGGGGCAGGCCCTGGCCGGGAACCCAGGCTTGTGGGCTGCAGCTACAAATCCGATCACGAACTCCTTCCCTATGCTATTAGGAAGAGTTGCCACGGGACCCCAGCTGTCCGTCCCTGCAGGCCCTGGCCCATTGTCCTCCTCGTCCTGATTGTGCCTCGTGGCCATGCTCTCGAGTTGACTTACCCTATCTCACAGACAAGTGAGGTCCTGTATGAGGTCTGAGAACCTGTAGCCGAAGCTCTCAGGTCTCCGGAGGATATAGCATCCCACAGCCACGGACGAACAGGGGTGACTCAGGGCCGTGGTTTAAGAACGAGGTTCTGGAGCCAGAACCTGCAGTGGTGAACAGGTCCTGCCACTTGACCATGGGGTAGATTTACGTCCTCTGCCCTGTGGTCCCATCGCCTGTACCAAATCGCAGGCTATGATGAGGACCAAATGAACGAATACATGTGACATTAGAAACAGTGCTTGGGGCGCCTGGGTGGCTCAGTCGGTTGAGTGTCCAACTTCGGCTCAGGTCATGATCTTGCGGTTTGTGGGTTCGGGCCCCGCGTCGGGCTCTGTGCTGACAGCTCAGAGCCCGGAGCCTGCTTCGGGTTCTGTCTCTCCCTCTCTCTCTGCGTTCCCCCCCCCGGCACCATCTCTCTCTCCTTCAAAAATAAATAAACATTAAAAAAGAAAAGAAAGAAAGAAACTGTGCCTGGCCCTATTATGATTAGCTATTGTTTGGGAACGGCCTTGGTGCCAGGTCTCGGGAGCAAAACCAGCCACCAGCCTTTCAGGGACCTGTTTTCTTGGAGGCTGAGAACACAAGAGCCTACGGAGATTAGCCTTGGACCAGCCCCTGGCTCCAGCCCGGCTGTCCCCGTCTGAGCTAAGCAGAACCCCGTCCTAGGCAGGCCGGGCACCCAGGGCAGCAACGCTCCATCTGTGTGGCACACGGCCTCATCTCGGGGTTTTGGAGTGCCTGCTCTCACCCTGAACAACTGAATCACACAAGTCTTCCACGGCACACTTGAAATCCCTCCAAATCCGCCCCGCCCCCCCCAAGGGCCTCACTGTTGGATACGCTCTGTCCGGCCTGAAAGGTCTGCCCTCCCCGCCCAGCGCCCTGCCCACCGTCTCTCGCTGCCCGTGCAGCCCGACCACACAGGCCTGTCGTCCTCAGGTCCTGGGGAGATGCCTGGCTAGTCCTCACGAGAAGCCGTGGGGTCTGGCAGTTTTAGACCATTTGCTTCCTGTCAGCCTGTTTCCTCCTGGGCGAAATGGGGGTGGGGGGGTGCTTCTTTAAGGTCTGACTTGAGTAAATGACTGTAAACTACCTCGCCCACGGTGGGAACTGACTTACTCCGTGAACCTGTCCTCCCCTCGTCGCTGGCCAGAAATCGCGAATGTGTGAGATCTGAGCAGGTTGTAGCCCTGTGACCACCAGAACTGCTCCTAGCTGTGGGTGAGGGGAGCAGGGGAGTCCCTGCTGGAGAAGTGCACGGGCGCCTTCTGGAAAGCCATCTGGCCATGTGTTCTCAGAGCTTCAGATGGGTGTAAGACCTCTAGACCCCAAAATTCCACTTCTAGACCTAGTTTAACGGATCATCTTAAAACATGAAAAGGGCTTTACGAATAAAGATGTTCACTGGAGTGTTATTTAAATTTTGACGCAACAACCCACAAATCCAAAGATAAAAGATTGAAGCCAATGATCCATCTACTCAGTGATATAATTACAGAGGAAATGAGGCTGTGTGGTGTTTTGAACATACTTCCCAGGGTTAAGAAAGAAGCAGGTTACGAGGTTCTGTGGCAGACGGTACGGCCATCTCTGTGCAACAACCAAGAACCTCCAAGTGGATGGAAATTGGCATGAAATACGTCGAAACGTGGTACTTGTCACGGGTGTGTTTTCTTCTACCCCCACTTAGGAGCGAGGACACATCGCGTTTTCATGCTTTACTTTGTGATGGGAAAAATCGCGCACTCTAACGGATACGAAAAGCGGGCAGCCCCCAAGGAAGGTTGGGGAGGAGCAGCCCAAGACGCCAGACCCAAGCTCTTTTCTGGGCTCTTCCACACACAGTGCACGGCGAGAAATTGCCACATCTGTCAGGTGCGGTTAGACCGTGCAATTCCTCCTCTAGTTCAAGGCGAGGGAGGGGGCTCCCGGGGTCTGTAGATGAGTCAAGTGGGGAGTGCATTATAAAGGCAGTTTTTGGAAAAGTATTTGATCTGGAAGAAAACACGGGACTTCTCAGCCCCAACCTTTTCCTCTGCTGCCTCTGCTTCCCTGCAGTTAGGTTCCCTCAATCGACAACAACAAATCCACTGGCGGGTCTGGTATCCCAGTTTCTGACTTGGAAAAATAAAATCATCATTAGCACACCCTGGGATGATGTAGAAGCCACCTCAAACTCTGGCTTTATTCAGCCGTGCCCGCTGCCTCCCGGCCCCATGCTTTCAAGATGAAGGAGAGCAACCAGCAGCCAGGGGGCGGGAGGGCTTGGGGGGAATCTCACCATCCAGGACATCCTAAGTCCGTGTAAAATAGGACAAGAAAAGCCCGGGAAATTGTAGGCTCGTGTGTGATCTCCTAAGATACTCTTTGGGACCAGTGACGACCAGTTTCAACCCTGCCTTCCTCCCTCCCCTGGCAGGATGCAAGCTGAGGACAACCTGCTCGAAGGGATGCCCATCAGCAGAGAGGTGGCCCACGGCAGCAGCAAAGCAGTGGTCGAGGAGGCGGAGAGATTCAGAACCCGGGACTCCCTTGTACACACTGAACGAGCAGAACCAGAGTGTGCCCATGGAAGGTCAAACCAACAGCTCAGCTCTCCGCAAGCGCTCCCGAGACACCAGCGTGTAATGACCGCTGTGATCACCGGGTCCCCTGCCAGGAAGCCAGGAGAACATTTCCCACCGGCTCCTCCCCCCTCCCCCTGCTTTGGCACTGGGTCTGGTCCTCCCAGTAGGAGGTCCCAGGGCGGCCTAGAGGTCAGGGTCTGCTTCTTCCCCGGGGCAGCGGTGGGGGGGGGGGGGGGGGGAGGGCAGGGACAATGAAAGTAAGAGTGCTGTCTTCCAGGAAGAGGACCTTGGCTTTGGGTTTCTCTCCCATCTCCCATGACAGAAGGTCCTCCGACCCTCTTATGGAGCCAATGGCAGCGGCCACATCAGAACACAGGATCTGCGGTCACGAGCGGGAATGGCTCGGACCACCCAGTTCTGGGTTAAAGCAGCAGCGGACCCTCCCGGGCACCTGCTGGAACAACGAATGGGCCCCCGGGCTTCATCCTAGCAGACGTCAGACCCAGCTCCCTGACTGCCCCTTCCGTTCTCAGCTTCACCCAGGGGCTGCCTAATCCCTCCCAGTGGAAAGCTTACCTCTGACCACAGAGCCCTCTTGGGAGGAGGCTGGGGCACAACGAAGAGTCGTGTGTGATTAACCTACAGATAACGTCAGCAGCACACTGAGCCGTTCGCCTCCCTGGCCATCTCATTCGGTGAGGATGACTGCCCCATTTTATTTTTTTTTTATTTTTTTTAAATTTTTTTTTTTCAACGTTTTTTTTTTTTTTTTTATTTATTTTTGGGACAGAGAGAGACAAAGCATGAACGGGGCAGGGGCAGAGAGAGAGGGAGACACAGAATCGGAAACAGGCTCCAGGCTCCGAGCCATCAGCCCAGAGCCTGACGCGGGGCTCGAACTCACGGACCGCGAGATCGTGACCTGGCTGAAGTCGGACGCTTAACCGACTGCGCCACCCAGGCGCCCCAACTGCCCCATTTTAACAAGGGAACAGGCCCAGAGAGAGGCCACAGTTCACCCCCCTGCCACAGAGCTGCTGAGCAGCAGACGCGGCACCGAATCCAAACTTCCCCAGTGTCCCTGCCCGGTCTTTCCGCTCTGACAGTCCGCACTTGGTGCTCCCAGAGCTGCCTGGCCGGTGGCTTCCGACAGCCCGAGTCTGCGATGGTCCTGGGTTGGGGGGAGAGGGGCCGGTGATCCGGGAAGGCGTGTTGGCAAATCCCGCGCTTTCTTATTTCGGCTCTCGGATGAGGGCCCCTCAGCACATCCAACCTTATTTCTCTGTACTTATCGTAACAGCAATCACTCACGGGGCACTAACATGCACACGCTACAGGTTTTGTAGGGAACAACCTATCAAGGCGGTGTTCAGCTCTCTTACACTGCTACCCAGCGTGTCCCCTCGCGGAGCCCTCAGCCAACCACCCGGTGATGCAGGACCTATCGTCACCCGGTTCCAGGGAAGCTCAGAGAACAAGGACTGCATGGCGAGGGGGGCAGGAGGGGAAAGGGTTTGGGCCTAGGTCAGCCTCCGCGCCCTCCGCCCCCCCCCCCCGCCAGCTCCTGCTCATACCATGTCACGGTCACGGGAAATCCCTTCCTGGAGCGACCGGAGCTTACGTGGAGCTTAAAACCCACGTGATCCCTTCATCTACGGACACGGTCACCCAGGAAAGGGTTCACGGACGGCCTGGCTCAGGTACCGCCGCACAGGCCTGGGGTCTAGAGCACATCATGGGATGCGGTGTTCCTCTGCCAGCAAAGCGGCTGTCTGGTCTGATCAAGGAGACCGGGGAGCAAAGTGCTCCTGTTAATGCCACCAGCAGTTTGGACAACGGAAGTGGGGGGGGGGGAGTGTGGTGGCAGTGAGGATGACGGTGCAGGATGGATGGGCTCCCACGTCCCCCCCTCCCGCCCCCCAGGACGCAGACGCGGAACACCCGGGTGAAGAGGGGCCTGTCCCGTACTCCAAAGGTGCGGCCTTCCTACTCTGTTGATGTCAAAAGGTCATGTTTTGATGGAACCAGTTGGGCCTGGTTGGTGATCCCCCAACTCCTATACTCCGCCTCCTCCTTTCAAACTGCACAGGGTCCTTCAAAATGCGCAGGTCTGGGAGCTGCAGGATTTAAAAGCCTCCAGGAGCCACGCCTACGTTTTAACTCCGTATCTTCACTCAAATGCTCTATCGAGGAAACAGCACAGGCTGAGGTGGGCGGTCCTGGGTTCAAATCCTGCCTCTGCCGCTTACCAGCCATTTTTAATCATCTGAGCCTCCTTTTTCCTTACTGGCCGATGGGGTTTACCCTTTCAGGGTCTGCCGCGAGGATTCAAGGGAACTGCCCGCCCCAGCACTTGCCACCGGGCAGGACACCGTGTTGTTAGCTGTGTTAATGGTCACTGCGGTTCTCAGACCCAACTGTACAGCTTATCCAGAGATGGGGCTTAATTCAGGAACTTTCTGCCCCATAAGTTCCATATGGAGATGTAACATGAAGGCAGCGGACGGAGTAGTGGAGGAGAGGGGCGCTCTCCAAGCACCTTCTCTGAAAGCGAGCCCCTGCCTCAAGGAGTGCCAGCGGGCAAAGGTACCCTTGGCACCCTTCAACCTGCTCAGGCCTCAAGATGGGAGTTTTAATGTTTATTTTATTTTTTGAGAGAGAGAGAGAGACAGATACACAGAGCGCGAGTGGGCGAGGGGCAGAGAGAGAGAGGGAGACACAGAACCCAAAGCAGGCTCCGGGCTCTGAGTTGTCAGCACTGAGCCCAAAGCGGGGCTCGAACCCACAGACCGTGAGATTGGACACTTAACCGACTGAGCCACCCAGGCGCCCCTCCTCTCATCTGTTCAACAGAAAAGGAAACCATCTGGTTGGCAGGCCCATACACTAAACACAGCACAAACTCAAATTGCAGTGTTAAGAACTCAACTCTTACCCAAGTTCTCCCCGCAGTCCGGGGTGGTGGTGTCACCATGGAGTTAATGATGCCTCTGACACGCTACACACCACGCAAGGCCTCATCAGTAATGTTTCCTTTGCCCCCAGCGAGGGGCCACGTAGGAACCGTCTCCACTTTACAGATGGGCAAACCAAGGCTCAGGGATTCGTTTTCAGCCTATCATATGCCGCGGAGGCACCAGAGGCAAGAGGACGGCAGGGTCACAGAGGGGCAGTCCCCTCCCAAGTAGGATCAGCTTCAAACCAAGTCATTCCTCACTTGTTTAATACACCAGAGCCGCTGGCTTTTCTCCTATTCAGCAATCGACATGCCCGCCCCACTTCAGCGGCCACGGCAACACCGCCTGTCCCCTCACTGGCAGAGGGACCGAGGCCAGGAGCCAAGCTTTCTGACGTACCATTTATCTAAGGCTTTGTTAGCAACCGTGGGGCTCGGAGCGGGGCTGTTCCACTAGGGAAAACCTTGCCACGAGCGGCCCATGGCACAGCACACGGGCGGGGTCCTGGCATGCGTTATGGTCTCTGAGCCCCGACCCGGAGGCCCAACGGAGGTGCCAAGTTTAGAAGCAGGTGCCGAACGTGGGGAGAAGATAGATCATTCTTGGAGCATACTGTCACAGAGTGGCAGGGGGCTGGTGCTGTGTCGAGGGTCTGGGCTTTGAGGGAGAAGATCTAAAATGGACACCCCACCTTTTCCCATTACTAGTCGGGGCCCCGGAGCCTCGGTTTTCTCAACTTACAACGTGGACGTGCCCGCCACGCAGGGTGTGCATCTGGTGGCGGCATGGGTACACGGGCATGGTGGGGAGTGCGGGAGGTCACGGATGTGCGGGGACGGCCGCGTGAGACCACACCCCAAACCAAAACCTCACGGCACCACCAGCTGAGGCAAAAATGCCTGGCAAGGCGACCTGGCTTTAAGTCAGCCCTCTCTCGAGGGGACAGCCTCCTTTCTGTCTCAGCAGAAAGCTTGGGGCCTCAGCAAGTGCTGGTCTGGCTGCGTCTTCCCCTGGCCCTCGACCTGCCCCCTCGCTGTCCCGAGACCACACTCACCCTTCCAGGCCTCTTCCACATGCTTCCTCCCGGAGGCCCCAGTCCCTGCGCTCCGGCGAGCAGACACGGAGGGACCACAGACCCCCACGAGCCAAACCATTGTGCTCCCCTCTTTCCACCACTAACCCCAAGCTGCCTTAAAGGACAGGACCGTCCTGTGCTTCTCCTGAGCCTCTCGGGTTGCCAAGCCCAGAAGGAGTCCAATCCTGGCTGACGGACAGGAACCGGGAGTTCACACGAGGCAGTAAGAGAATTAATTTACAAACTTCACAGAATCATTCAGCGTGACAAGATCTTAATGCGAAAATATGGTTATGAAATCCCTGCCTGTAGTTGGGGTCCCACTGAACGTCCCCCACCAAGCTGGGTCAAGAGAGATGCTCGCCCTCACCTTGGAAAACCGGGCCACTTGTCCAGGCTCCAGCAGGTGGCAAGGCAGGAGCTGGGATGCTGCCTGTGCAAGCGAGACACACCATGCCGCCCCCACATACCTTCCGAGCTGGGTGGAGAGACCAGGCGCACGGGGATGAAGGGTTTCCCCGACATGACATCGCCTACCCGTTACAGGACCGGGGGGCTCCCCGGCCGATTTCAGCCCTCTCCCCCATCCCCTCCCTTACTGCCCTTCTGTTCAGTCTAGAGAGGGAAGCCTGAAATCCAGGGGTGGCCACCTGGAAAATGTAACAATGCTCAACGACGCGCCTTAGCCGGCCAGGGAGGGGGTGGCGGTGAGCCGGCCAGGGTCCTGTCGGGCAGGGCAGACATCCACACTCTACACTTGAAGCACGCGGGTTGTTGCAACAGGTGGTGGCAGGGCGGAGAGGGGCAGGGCAGCCTCCCCCCTCCCGAGGAAGCAAACACCAGCTCTCCTGCAGCCAGCGGCCCACCTCTGTCTCAGAGGCCACCTGCCCTGTCTTCGGCATCCTCTTTACCCACTCATGCGTGTCCGGAGGAAGCAGCCCCAGGAATTCTGAAAGGCAAACCGTCACCCAGGCTGTAACGGGCACAAACCCAACTACAGGAATTTACTCTTGTGCTGCAATCCGCTAAGAGACACTAAGGTAAAATGCGGAAAAAATGATACAGGACCTCGCCTGGCCTTGGGAACCCATTTCCAGTCATCTAGCTTTCCCTGCTCTTTGCCGAGGACCTCATTTCTTCCTGGGCCACCAGGGCGCTTGGGAGCAGGGCAGGGGTTCTAAATCTGGGGTCCTGGGAACTCCAAGGATGCACGGGGTCTGCAAATGCCCTGAAGCCACATGAAGTATCACAGTGCGTGTCAGTCCTGGGCCTTTTTCTGGAGGGACAGCTCCAACACTCAGATTCGGAGAAGGGCCCGCGATGCAAGGAATCTTGAGAGCCATGGGCACTTCTGCGGGCTCCCTATCTATCAGAGCAAAAACTCTAAGCAGAAAGCAATGTTGGAGGGCTTACTGGGGTTCCCCACCGCACAGGTGGGCACGACAAGCCAGGCCGGGGCTCAGGGCTGCAGGGCGCGCTGCTGGGGGGGCAGGCAGAGCCCTTCCTCCAGGTGGGCTGGGGAAGATCCCCTCCCTGCAGATGTTCAAGGCAAACCACAGACTCCTCTTTTTTTAATTTTCTTAATGTTTATTTATAATTGAGAGACAGACAGAGACAGAGCACGAGCATGGGAGGGGCAGAGAGAGGAGACACAGAATCCGAAGCCGGCTCCAGGCTCCGAGCTGTCAGCACAGAGCCCGACGCGGGGCTCGAACCCACCAACCGCGAGGTCATGACCTGAGCCGAAAAGTCAGTCGCTTACCCGACTGAGCCACCCAGGAGCCCCAAACCTGAGACTCTTAGAGCGGACAAAGGCCGTGGGGAGGAGACAGGCTCTGTGCCGAGTCAGCTGAGCTCGATCGGTGGCCCACTTACCACAGTGAGGACACACACTGTCGTGGCAACAGCTGGCAGGGCCTGGTTTGCTGAGCGAAAGGGGAGCGGGCAGAGCTTGGAGCCAAGATGGCGAGCGGCTGCAAACAGATGGCAGCCTCATCCCCAGGGTGTCAGCCAGGTCGTCCAGGGCAGGGAGCGTTTCCGCATACGACGCAGCCAGCAGGTACCACGGAAGCTTGCAGACTCCGAGCCCGGGACGGATTACAGCAGTGTTCCTGTCGTCACCGCTGTGGACTTGCTGAATAGTGTTTCAAACCTTCCCATTCCTCCAGGTGCGCGGCCCCAAAGCATGCCAGATGCCCAAAAGGAAGTATTTTAATTTTTTAAAAATATTTTATTTATTTTTGAGACAGAAAGAGACAGAGCATGAGCAGGGGAGGGGCAGAGAGAGGGAGACACAGAATCCAAAGAAGGCTCCAGGCTCTTAGCTGTCAGCACAGAACCCGACACGGGGCTCGGACTCACAAACCACGAGATCATGACCTGAGCCGAAGTTGGACGCTCAACCGACTGAGCCACCCAGGCGCCCCCCTCAAAAGGAAGTACTGGCAAGACCCAAGAGTCGGACATCTGGAAGGTTCTCTGGTGACCAGCAACCACAGGACTGTACCCCGCATCACCCCCACCTGGGTCCAATCTGAGGCTGCAGACCCACTTAAAGCCAGTCTTCCTGGCCTTGGGAAGTCACCTCGGGAGACCTCAGGAGCCGGGGAGCACCTGACCTGGTAGACAGGTACCAGCTGGCGCTCCAGATGAACTAAGCGGGAACTTTCTGTCTGCAGAAACAGCCCTGGTAATTGGCAGTCGGCTACAGGGACACCCTAACTAATTCCCCTCCTCAACTGATTAAGCGTGGGGATGAAACGATCGCTGCCAAGGGCCTCAATCGGTCCCCGAAGAGACTGAGGTGCAGCTGTGGCTGCTGTGATGAACAGACAAAGGGCTCCGGGGAGAATTCTCCTCGCTGGCCCCCTGCCAGGAGGAGATCTAAGGTGCGGGCACAGCTAAAGGGAAGAGGTGGTTCTTCCATATGGTGATGGGACAGTTGGTGGTTATAAAAGGCAAGACTCCGACGAGGTCATGCCCACAGTGGTCTGGGCAAAAGGAGACCATATGGATTTCTGGCTACAGCCACCAGGCGGAACGAAGCCCGGCGTGCCCAGGGGAACTCACTGGGGCCACTTGCTAAGGGGCCTGGCGCTCTCTCAGCGAAAAGAAGAGCCCTGCGGATCGCTAGCGGAAAGCCACGTGAAAATGAATGATTAGCCCGTACGGATTTGGCGAAAACAAACAGGCAGATCGAAGGCCAATGCACCGAGCTGTCGGTTAACCTAGCTCTCCCCGTGTGCTACGACTTGCGTCGGGCCCTTCCTGCTTCTCGTGCATGGAGTCTTTGCAACAGCGGACGGTGAACGGCCGTGTCCAACGGGTACCACTGAGCAGACGGGAAGTGGGGACCCAGAGAAGTTAGGGGACTTGACCAAAGTCACCCAGCTAGGAAGCGGGAGGGCTGCAATTCAAACCTAGATTTATCAGCATACCAGATCCCCAAGCAGGTGCCTTCCTGGCACGAGCGTGGAAGCACCGGGCTCCTGATGGCTTTCCCGGGTGTGGCCTCATCGCCCTTCATGGGCTCAGAAAAGGGCTGTGCCGTCGTCTCGCACCTTCTGGAGGCTGGCACGGTCGGGTGTGGCATCTCCTCCCTCCCCCTGTGCGGACTGGCTCATCTGCTGAGAGTAATACAGCCTTGTATACAACCACTGCCACCCACCCCCACCTTTTCTCCACGGCGAAGGTCACCCTCCTTAGGTTGACATTCAAGGCTCTCGGCAACTTCACGCTATTTCGCTCTCCCACTGCACCGCTGTGTGAACCAACCCAAAGACCCGCTCTTGACACAGATTCTCAATGTTCTCATGCGGTGTCCCTTGCTGAGAACACCCATCGGCCCTCCTTTCTTCAATGGCTACCTTAAGTCACAGGTCCCACGTGTTGCCATTACCCACTTTCTCAACCAAAAGCCAGTGCTACCTCTGCTGAGCTCCCAGGAGCACTGAGCACCGGGCCGCTAGACTTGCTAACGTGACCTGTCTTCAGAAGCGGGTGGAAAAGAGCAGGGACACCTCTAGCCCTGGAGGTGGCATTTGCTAGCCACGTGGCCAGTGGGGCAAGTCACTTCCTGTCTCTGGAGTGGAAAGGACGCCATACCCAGGACGCACGTGAGGTTTTAACAAGATAATAAACATAGTGGGAGAGTACGAAGTCTGGCCAACGGCATGTGCTCAGTAAGCGAGTGAGAGAGTGAGAGAGAGAGAGAGAGAGAGAGACAGAGCCCCCCACCCCCTGCCCTCACGCCTTACGATAATAATAAAGACTCCAGGCTGTACCAGGCCTGTTCCTATACAGAAACAAATACAGCAAAGGCAAGGCCACCAGCTAGCTGCGAAAGCTCTCAGGAAGCATGTGTAAAGGAGTAAAGAAATGGACGGTTCCAGGGAAGGAGATGTGAACAGGTGGGGCCAGCTTCTACCCTGTGCCCCACGTGTCTTCTACCCTGTGCCCCACATGTCTTGAAAACCAAGGCGTCTGGGGACAGCTGAAGGACTGACTTTGAAGCCCCTTTCCCCGTGGCAAGTTCAGGCCATGGGGCCGCCCCGCAGCTCTTGGTTCTTGCACAGACATGCCCGAAGGCGACCGAGAGCAGAGGACTCCCCCGCACCTTCTCCCCCTGTACTCCTGTCCTTAACCCAAAATAGAAAGTAGTTCCCAGTTTACAAATTAAAGTAGCTCTCAAAATCAATTTTATAGCCAGCAATCATGGTCCTGATGTTATATAACCACACACACACACACACACACACACACACACACCCACAAAGAGCAAGATGCCAGCGCTAGAAAGCTGCTCTCTGGCAGAACCAGCAGCCTGCCCATGTGACAGGACGCTGCACAGGTTTTCAGCTCTGAAAAAGCAAAAGTAAATACAAAAAACAACAAAACGCTATGTTCTTGGGACATAATTATAGCAGAGTGCATATGCAAATCAAGACAGAAGAGCCAGACACATCAGTCACCTAATGAGAAGCTGATTACAAAAGAACAGATCACAGGAAGGCACGGTGATCAAACGAGGGCTGCAAAGGCAGCCTCGGGTCTCAGGGGGGCTCTCGGGGCTCAAGAAGGTTTCCCGTGTTTAGCCCCAAATTTGGGATCCAATGGCACCCCCAAAAAGACCCAGAAAATCACATACAACTTACCAGATGCCTGTCTAGAGGAGAGAGGATGGGTTTATGGCCACACCTCCAAGATATATCTGTGTATTTTCCACCCCCCAGAGCCCCTCTCCTCCTGCAGGTTCACGGTCTCGTACATGGCTCTGACCCCCAGCCCAGAGATTCACGGAGCCACCCCTACCTTCGTCTCCCTCATTCGGTCCACCTGCAAGCCTCCGGCGATTTCCAAATGCACCTTGAATTCACTCTTCCCCATCCCATGCACCATCCACCCTAACCTGGAAACTTGACTTCCCAGTTGCCCACCCTGTCCCACCCGCGTCTGGACTTGCCCTCTCCAATCCTGGGCACAGAGCCACAGTGCTCCTGTAAACATGGAAACCGATGGTTACCGGTGCAGGGACTTACAACCACCTCCAGAGCCTCACAGATCAGGCTCCTGTCTCCTTCACCTGCCCCTACCGATTCATTGCCCCCCTGCCTGGTAGACAGCTCATTCCTCAGGTCTCAGTTTCAATGTCACCTCCTCTACAAGACTTTCTCAGACCGCCTCGGGCAGGTCCCCTATCTTCTGCTATTTCCTCTCCCTGTACATGCTTGAAATCGTAGCTCTAGTTTTCCTTTAGGACCTGACCTGTGTCTCAAACCATGGTCCAAGTACCTGGACGGTGGGGACCAGATCTGAGCTGTCCCCGATATACTGCAACACCTACAGGCTATCAAGGAATTTAACGGGGGGGCGCCTGGGTGGCTCAGTTGGTTGAGCGTCCGACTCTTGACTTCGACTCAGGTCATGATCTCACGGTTCGTGAGATCGAGCCCATGCGCTGACAGCACAGGGCCTGCTGGGGATTCTCGCTCTCTCTGCCCGCCCCCCCCCCCCCACCTCTCTCTCCCTCTCAAAATAAGCAAACTTAAAAGAAATTAAAGAGCCCCTCTGGGGTGTGTGTTTTCTTTTTATTGGTGGGGGCAGGTGAGAAGCACATGAACGCACACACATTCTGAGACTGCTTCTAGCTGTTACCGGTGTGGCCAAGAATTAGTATGGAAAGACAACAGAACCCAACAGCTATGGAGTGGCTAACGCATGCCTAGCATTCCTAGGCTAGCTGTATATTAATTTTCCTTTTAATCCGCATGCAAACCCTATAGGGGACGTGCTAGCAGGCCATCTTATAAATGAGGGCTCCAAGGCTCAGAGAGGTGCCGGAGGTTTAGCCAGACTGAGGTCAGGGATTAGCTTCATCTCCATGGCCCAAGCTGGGCACAGAGCAGGGGCTCCATGCGCGCCTGGGGGACGAACAAGTGAAGGTTTGGAGTCAGGATTCAAAGCCACGTCTAAGACTCCACTTAGACGTCTAAGCCCTCCCTGCATATTGTTGCTCCCCCATTCCCTCGGTCCAGCTGCCTCTCAAATTCCCCCCCTTTCTGGAAGGGCGATCGCCCGTCCTACCACAGAGACCTCACAGGGCGCCGTATTCCCCTGGCGGTACTTGCTGGGGATCCTCCCAAGAGGCCCACTGTATTATTATGGCTCAGCAGTCTAGTCTCCCAGGGCCACGGAAGCCCACGGAGAAGTTCAATTATTTCCTTTCTCCTCCCAGGAGCAGGTGGCTGCAGGAACTCAATCTCATCCTAAGGACACTTGCACAGAGGGAGAAACCGACAAAGAATCGGGAGTCTTGAGTCCTGGAAACTCCTCCACCTTGGAGCCCACGAGTGCGCCAGGGCTGAGGGAGCGGGAGAGGGGGGCCGGCAGCGGTCCTTCAGCTGCCCTGGTTTTCTGAATGAGGAAACCACGGCCCACAGAGAAGTGCCTTGCCTGAAGTCCCAATGCTAGGTAATTATGGAAGGCAGAGACAGGATCAGGACCTGGTGGGGTCCCTCCTCCTAGTGCTTAAGCCTAAATCTAAGCTTTTTGAGGGCAAAAGGTTAAGAGGCAAGGTGCAACAGACGGCAAGGTAGGCAGGCTGTGCCGTAGCCCTCTTTTGTGCGGCCCACTCGCAATCCTGAGTGGGCATCAACTTCACCCAGAGGGCTTGCCCAATACCGCTCCCTGGCTTCCAGCTCCATGGGACCGAAGTGGGGCCAGAGATCCGCATTCTAACAAGTTCCCAGGGGATCCCGCCAGCCTCGGGACCACACTCTGAGAAGACTGGTCACTAATGCCGTGTGTGCTGGGGCGTGGGAGCTCGTGAGGGGTGGCGGGGAGGAGTGTGGCAACAGCTTGTCAATATCTTCAAGTCCACGGGATAGAATCTTGATCTATCAAGTAGGAGACTTCTTACTTATGTCATTCGCAGTTCCTGCCACTGCTGCAATGGAAGCAACCTTTCGGACCCTGGTTAAAGCCTACCCAAGGCCACGTAATCAGGCTGCAGACCCTGAAGACTCACATCTGGGTCTGCCTACGGCACCACCAGCTTACGCCCAACTCCAGGACACTCTAAGAGTGGGCAGGACGCCAGAGTTCCAGAACAGCTGTCCTACCGCCACAGGGCTTCCAAAACACTGGGCTGGAGCGAGGTGCTCTGCCGAGGTTCCTCGTGCTACACCTGGTTGGTGCCCCTGCCCCGAGCATCTGAGGGGCAGGGGAGAGGGATGGATGTCTGGATCCCATCAGCGGGGACATCTGGATTTCAGCTTAGGCAACTGGCCTAACCTCCCAAACAATTTTTTTTTTTCTAGAAGGTAAAAGCCACTCTGTTGTTTGTCTGGGGTGTGGTATACTCACCCTCATTTCTGTTGCCCCATGCGAACCAAGGGTTCCTTCCAAACATTCGTCAAACGGAGTATGCAATCTGGTTACTAACAACAAATGAGTCTTTACTTGTGACTTCCAGTTCTCCTTATGTCTGCGCGAGGCTGGGCTGGGCCGTGAAGGCCCACGTACTCTGCCAAGATCTGACTGCATCGTACTTCCAGCCCAGGCCTCAGATGTGCCCTAGACCAGAGCCTTCTGGAAGGACATGTCTGAGACATGTCTGAAAAAAGCAGAAAGGAAAAAACAGCAACAACAACAAAACCAAAAGGGTGCTGTCCATGAGATTTCGGGGTTTCCTTTTTCCAGAAGGATGGACGTAAACGCAGAACGAGTCCACTGGAACGAGTCCACTGGTGTGACTTTCCCGTTGGAGCAGCTGGCCGATGCCAAAATCCCACATCATATACCAAAGCTGACCTGCTCTCCATCACTGCTACAGTACCGACCAGGCCTTGGAATGACGAAGAGCCAAGGTTTACCACGCGGGAGGTTACCTGCCCAGGTGCCTTCCAGGCTCCTTTTTTGCTGCCTAGAAAAATAGAGGCGTTTTCATCTTCCTCACTATGCCCTATGGTGTGCCTGGGTGGCTCTAATCCATTCCTCCCGAGTCCCTAGACATCATTTTCTTTTACAAAGAAACAAAACACAGAAATCTGACCTGTGTATGATGCAGGCTGAGTTATAGCTTTCCCCTGGCACCTCTAACTGAAAGTGAAATTCCTTTAAAGTTGGGAAATTCATTGCAGTATTTTATGGTATTGATTTATTTTAAACTTGGCTGGCAGTTTTAAGGCCTGCCATGCCTCTGAATCCCAGAAATGCTGGAGGAGGTCTCCATTTCCTTTGATTCGGTAAGACCACAGAGGACTCACTAGTGGAAATGAAAGGAAGGGCTGCGATACTGTATGTTGCTGCCCTAGTTTATCAAGACAGCACCCTGGGCGTTCTCCCCAGGTCCTGGGTCCACAGCGCATCTCTGGTTGGGATTTCGCTATCAGAACTGTATCCTCTCCTCGCCAGCTGGGTCCTGTACCCAACAAAGCCTCGGTAAAGCTAAGGCGAGTTTCTGGCAAGCCCTGAGCTGTGACCTGCTCGCTTATCACCTGGTTTACAAGGTGCCTCTGAAGTTGCCTTTGGGAACTAGCTCAAGGTACCACCTCCTCCGGGAAGCCCCCCCCTCCACTCTCTCCAGGCTTCCTGTAGCTCTCCGGAGCCACAGCGACCACAACTGAGCACCCGTGTCTCATCCGCGCTGCCACACGGGTCAACCGCCAGGGGGCAACACTGGAGGCCATACGATCAACACCAAATGTGACGTGGCCCCATTGAGAGGCACCAAATGAGGACATCCTCTGGTTTAGTCAAGATTTAATAAATGCACTGGAAGTTTCGTCGGGGAGAAACCCAACAACCACTGCCATTTTGCTTTGGGTCCAGAGCCTCAACTGCCCAGGCTACTTCCGCTTTTACTTGGGACGGGTTTCCACCAGGATACCTGGCAGATGGAACGGGCAACAGGTTGCTTCGGGTCTCGTCAGAGCCCCTTCCGCACACTGGTGCCACAGACGGTTCTGGCACTCCCTCAGCGCAAGCGCCCTCCTGGCGGCCATCAGCGGCAGTGGGCTTCGGGTCTCCCACGGTCCAACCTTTGGCTAATTCTCACTTCTGCCTGCTCAGGTGGCCTCTGCCTACTGCTCCCCGACCCCTGGTTAGGTGGGTGCCTCCCGTCTCCCAGCCTCGCCTCCCCTGCCCACGTTGGAGGCCGCGGCGGTGTGACACAGGAGGCATCCGCACACAGGTGAGGTCACCCGAAGGGGCGGGGGGCGGCCAAGATCGGCTGTCAGACTGAACGCTGCCCACGGGCGGCACCGTGCACGAATGCCTTAGGGGTCGCCGGTGCGGTGCTGCTTGGAGAGGGACCCTGTCATCTGCCTGAAAACGTCAACCCATCGAAAGCCGCTTTTGAAGAGGCTGCAGGAAGCAGAATGGAGCAGTGAAACCTCCGGTCGGACACCCTGCTTTGAATCCTGGCTCTCAACACTTAGTAAAAGTGGTTCTCTGCTTCCTCAACTGCAGAAGGACGGCCGCCCGGGACAGGTACGCAGGTGCTATGGGCTGATTATATACAGTGTCCACTATAAAAAAGATGTGGAAAGTATTTAATTCAGAGGTGAGGACAAAGGACAAAACCTCTGCTCAACACCAGTCAGGGGCCCCTCAGAGCAGGTTTGGTAATCAGGGGCTATGATCGTTAGTAGGAGTGCCTGTGTCCTGGAGTGGGGGGCAGGAAATGGGACTTGGAAGGACCCCAACCATCAGGCAGGCCCGCTTACAGCTGGATGATTACAAAAGCGATTTTGCTGTGCGCTGCCCAAAGGGATGCCGTCTGGGCTCAGAGGAGCTAAGGATGCCAGGGAGGAGCAGAATGTGAGGAACAACAGCCCTGGGGCAGGCCTGTCCCCTCACTGAGGCTTTGATGTCCTGAGGAGCTTCAAGGGACAGATTATCCCCGGGGGCCACCAGCCCCATTACATAACCCACAGCTCAGCTTAGCTTCCTCCCGTTGATACAGCTGGAGCCGGAGCAGGGATGGCGACAGCAGGGGCAGAAGCCAGCCCCTCCCAGGGAACTGTCTGGTCTCACAAACACCAGCCTTTGTGACCCGGGGGAGCCTCCAGAAAACACGAGTGGACGGACCAGGCCCTGCGGCCTCCCTGTAAGCCGGTACCCAGGGCTGCCAGGTCCTCACGGTGAAGGCTGAGCTTTAATTTCCAGGGGAAAGGAGTAGTGAACCTTCTGGATCTTTGCTCCTGACCCCTGCACTCTTACGCAGCCCCGCAGTCCCGTGGAGTGCGAGCGGGGAGATTTCCATTTTACAGACGGGGGACTCAAGAGAGGCTCAAGACTATCAATCCTTTGATCCAAGGAGATCTATAAACACCCACTCAAATCTATTCCCCTTCCAGTGAGCTCTCAATTTTAATGTTTTTATTTATTTTTGAGACAGAGCATGAGCAGGGGAGGGGCAGAGAGAGAGAGAGGGAGACACAAACTCTGAAGCAGCCTCCAGGTCCTGAGCTGTCAGCACAGAGCCTGACGCGGGGCTCGAACTCCCAGACCGTGAGATCATGACCTGAGCTGAAGTCGGACGCTTAACCGACTGAGCCACCCAGGCACCCCTGAGCTCTCAATTTTAAATAAGACCCCCACTCTTTAAGGATCTAGGTCATCTACTTAGGGCAAGGATGGCGTCTCCCTCCTCCCATCCTCTCTTTGGAAGGGTCAAGGCTCCACCAGAGACTAAGTGGGATGAGCCTCTGGGGTGGGAGGAATCAAACGGACTCCAGTCCCCTCAGCAGCTAAGGCTTCACGGACAAAGTGTCCTTCTTATCCCTCTTTGGGCTACCTAGGTGTTCACCAGCACTCAGTGCTTTCCTGGAGAAGAAACTAGCCCCAACTAGAGACCTACTAGGTGCTCCTGGAGTACCCATATTACTCGTCTCAGCCTTCACTTGGTGCTCAACCGTTTGCCAAACACAATTACAAAGACCCATGATTTCAGGGCGCCTGGGTGGCTCAGCTGGTTAAGCATCCGGCTTCGGCTCAGGTCACGATCTCGCCATTTGTGAGTTTGAGCCCCGTGTCCGGCTCTGTGCTGACAGCTCAGAGCCTGGAGCCTGCTTCCGATTCTGTGTCTCCCTCTCTCTCTGCCCCTCCCCCACTTGCATTGTCCTTCTCTCTCTCAAAAATAAACATTAAAATAAAGAAAAATGCAAAGACCCATGATTTCCATAGATGATTCAATGAGGCAATACCCCATATCGGCTGACACCAGGGACTTAGACCTGGGTTTAAGTCTAGACTCAGCTCCAGACCAGCGGTGACCTTTGGGAAGTTACATGAAAAGAAATAAATGAAATAATGGTCAAAAACACTTGGCCCACGGACGGCCAGTGACTACCCCCATCCTGGCCACCTTCGGAACTGTCGCCCTCCTTCAAAACCTACCCCCTTAACCTTAACCTCCCACGCACAGGGTCTCCAGGTAGGGGTCCCATGGCCCGGAAGCTCAGTTTCATGTGTCTGCTTCCCACAGGGCCTGCAGTCCTGTGAGGGAAGGGCAGGGCTTATGTGCTCCTGGATTCACAGCTGGGGCAGGAAGTCACCCTCAACTGAGAGGGGACCCAAATGCCTATTTGTCCCAGGTTCCCAATTTTCCCCCTGACAACCTGTGTTTTAATTTACCCTCCAGGGATCCTGTTTTGGAAATTCAGCTGTTTAAAACGAACCACGTTAAGCATTTCTTTCCCATCTTTTAGTCTCCAGCATCACCACTGATTAACTGGACACTCAGAATGGGACACAATTTGGGTAAGATTCTGCCAAAAGCAAACAAATGATCTGAATAGATTTCTATAGCTCTGATGCGAGCGAACATGCTGTTGCCTGTTGGATGATCTGAAAAAGGTTGGGAATCTGCAGAAGACCGTGAGGGGCCCCGCCAGAGGTTGGGGGACCGTCCTCTCAAATCTCACAAAACAAGAAAAATCTGAAGCCCGGGTCAAAGGGTCAACTCAGGTCATCCAGCATGCGAGCCCAGAGCCACGTCTTTGGACCACAGGCCAAGGATAAATATATCCTTTATTACTTCAACAATAACTTAAGCCGGATTCTTTTTTCTCCGATGTTAGGCAGCTACCAAGATCACATATGGAACAAAGAGTATTTTCTATGACCCTTCAGGTCACAGCAACATCTGATTTCCTTCAGCAGGCCTGAGCCACCCGCTCCAAGTAAATGTCACTCAAGGGCCCTGGCTTCGTCCAGCCCTAGTAACCGAGGCTTGTATAGGAGACAGCAAACTTGGACACGAATGTGGATTCCCTCGTCTTACAGCACCCTCCCTGGTAACATGGGCGGTGGCACGCAGAACACCAGTCTGGCTTACCCACTTTGGGTAAGGTTTGTGGCCGGCTGGGAGGAAACATTAGGAATTATTAAACATCTTTAAAAAATGACAAATAAGGGAGCGATAAGACCCACCATTGAGTAATCTTTAAAAATAGAGAAGTTTTCTGGAACAAGCAATTGGACAGAGTTGCCTCTGAGCCCGGCTTTGTTTAAAAAAAAAAAAAAAAAAAAAAAGCAATCTGGTAATCCTCTGAGGCAAGGCTACTAAAAACCATGGTCTTCGGAGAGGAACAGAAGACAATACTTTCGCCTCGAGCCAAAGTGTGTATCTAAAATTTAGCATTGCACTTACATAGTTTACACAGGGCACTTGCACAACCTCTTGTGATTCCAGCCACCTCAACAAGAAATACCTATCTCATTTTATGGACAGTAAAACCTCAATAAGATAATTATGATCTACCCCATTTAATGGAGGATAAAATCCAGAGAGGTAAAATAACTTGCCCGAGGTCCCACAGCCAGGCAACCACAAAAACGGAACCACTTGGTCCCGGACGGTCCACCAGGCTCTTTTCAGAGGAGCCCTGTGTTGTCAACCCCAAGTGCATGCGTTCAGTGCTGCAGAGAGCTAAAGCCAGGGGGACTCTGACTTGGACATTACTCTGAAATCTACAACCCCAGATTACGGAGGCGGTTCTCCATCATGCCGGTACAGGGGACAAGAGTGTTGCCTACACGTGGTGGGAGTTTGAGCCACAACAGGTCTAATGGGAAAGCTGGCAAGGACTAAGGACACACGAGTTCCCTGTCTTCATTTGGGACCTTGAATAATTCCTTCTTTCTAGGTCTCCAGCTGCCCTCCACACAAAATTCCTCAGGGAGAGACATCTACACCCCCGGTTCTCCAAAGTGTGGTCTGGAGCGCGGGACTCCATGAAGCCAAACCTTTTCTTTTCATAGTAACACCGAGACACGTTTGCCTTTTTACTTTCCTCCTCTCTTGCATGTACCGTGGAGTTTTCTGGAGGTTATATGAGGAGGGACGTGGCACCAGGTTAAACATCAGAAGCAGACAGGAGAACCCAGCTGACTGTTAAGGCAGATGGTAAAAAGACTTGCAAGAATAGATAGAAAGCACGGCCACTCTACTAAATTTTTTTTTTGAAAATATTTTTCATAAACTATGATGCTTATGTTAAAGTGTAGCTGATTTTTATTCATTTGAAAAGAACATTTAAAACGCTTCTCACTTTTAATTGTTAATTCTGCCAGTATCCACAGATAGAACCCAAACCAGGACCTCTTTGGAGTCCTCAATTTCATGAGTGTAACCGAGCCTTTAAACCAAAAACTTGGAGAATCAATGGTCTCTTCTCTCACTGTCTCCAACTCCTCTCCTTTCATTTCCTCTCAAACCCACCCTCATCAGGGGTTCTCCCCATTATGCGCCACCAAAATTGCTGGTGAGCGCTAATGTCTTTCTTCCTGATCGCTGAAGCCCAAGGTCAATCCTCGGTCCGCCTCTCCCTCAACCCACCGCCACAAGGACCACAGCTGATTACTTCCCCCTCCTGATGTCTCATCTTCATCCGGCTTCCAGGACACCAGACCCAGGTCTCCTCTCTCTCTGGCTCCTTTCCTTCTCCCCAACCTCACTGTGGGATGGCCCAGAGCTCGGTCGCTCTTGGAAATCACTATGCCCGCTGTGGTGCCTTGGCAGTCTCTAAATTTGTTATTTCTAGACCAGATCTCACCCCTGAACCCCAGACTCCTCTAGTTACCTGTCCCACCTCTGTGCCTGGATTCCACTTAGGCATTCCAAACTTTCACACGACAGCAAAGCCTAACTTTCTCCAGCCAAACCTCTTCCTCTCAATGCCCCTCCCATCTCATTTGGTGGCAACTCCATCCTTCCAAAGGCTTCCAAGGCCAGAAACCTCTAAGTCATCCTGGATCCCTTTCTCTTGTACCATTTGCTCCAGCAGGAAATTGTTGGCTGACTCCAAAACTCATCCCCAATCCAATCTCCCCTCCCTGGCTCCATGGTTCCAAGAAGGACATACCCAGGACTTCCCATCTTACCCAGGCACAAAACCCCAAATCCTTACAATGGCCTCCAAGGCCTATCCTAGTTGACTCCCAGTCACCTTTCTTGCTTCTTTTCGTACATTCCCCTCCCTGCTCTGTCCAGCTTCTGAGCCTTTATACTGACTGCTCCCTGTCTGGGATGCTTCCCCCCCCCCCGCCGAAATCCTCATGACTCACTCCCTCCACTCCTAACCTTTACTCAAATGTCATTGTCTCGAGAGACCCACCCCGATCTCTTCCACTGAAAAGTACACCTCTACTCTCCACCTCTCAGTAGTCTGATGTCCCTTGTCCTGCTCTAAGGCCCCCAGAGTACTGAGTATTTTCAAACATATTACTTATAAGTCCATCTCCCCAACAGAATATAAGCTCCACGACTGCCGAGAATATATGTCTAGTTTATCTACTGACGTATCTTTTGTGCCAAAGAGTCCTGGGCAAATAGTTTCCCAACAGTATGTTGAATATGTGGAATTAGCTTCTCCGTCTATAAAACTTAAGTGGGGAGCAGGGGGAGGCTGCACAATAGTCCATCCCAACTCAAGCCTCTGATCCCTGAACTGGCCAGATACAGCTCACAACTATTGTCCTCACCAGCAGTCAGAGCCTGGGGCACTTTGCAGGGCTATGTGCCCCATCTTATCTTATGTCAAGGTCATCTATTTCTCCTACCTGAAGGAATCACCCCTATAGGAGCTAAAACTGTGCCCTGCAAAATAGCACAAATCCCAACCGGGGCTGTGCAAATGGAGCCCCGATCTCAATCAGTTGCGACAACCCCACGATTCTAACCCACATTCAGGTCTCTCTTCCAATGACAACCGTCATCTTACTCCAGGGCAAACTTGAATTCCAAGAGCTTTTTTATAAGCGGAAGGGAGATGTGACGGCGTGAAATACGACGAAACTTGGTCTAGCCAACCCTTTTTGGGCTCTGACCCGGCACTGTCTCCTACTGAGCTTTAGGGAACACTCTTTCTCGGTGGGCAGTGGGGACGAACTGGCCTGGCATCTGGAAAGTGCTCAGGGGTTTTGGAAAGGATTAACCTGGTGACTCAATCCAGAAGTTCACGGAGAACACTACAGATGTGACCAGGCTCAACTCGGCACTCACCGCCACCTACTAGCACTCTGAGGGTGATGAAGGGGAAGGAAGGGACTAAGAACCAACCCGGGTGACCGACGGCTCTGTGCCCAATGTGACCCCTGGGATTAGCACCACCCCTCATCGCCTCATCTCAAGGATTCAGTGAATTTAAGAGGAGCTTGTTTCCAACCTGCCCTCGTAAGAAAAAGAAGGTAGGAGGGAGGGAGAAATACACCTACAACTTAAATTAGGACGGTGGAGAAATGACTTAACCCCCTGTGGAGTCGCAAAGGTGAACCAAAATGCTACTGTGTCCCGCCTCGCGTATCTGGCGGTCGACGTTCTTTTCCCTTCCCACAAAAGTAGGCTGGCCGATGTGAGCTTAATTCACATCTGACCAAAGGAGCTCCTTGTGCTTCCACATCCGGCCAGCTGTCCTGCCAACCGCCTGCCCTGAAGACCCAGGCACCGTTCCATCCTCACGGCTACTCAATTTCAGGTTCACTGACATCCCTCATGGTGGGAATAAACTAATTGGTCCGTCTGGTCTCCCAGGCTCCAGGTCAACTCAACTCGCACGTGCCAGAAGTTCTTAATTGCTGCACTGCTCTGCTCCGCGGGTGGCTCCCAGATGCCTACTAAGTCAAGGTCAAATTCCAGGGTCCCTGGTGCCACCTGATTTCTGATTTCATTTCCCTCGCTCACACCTCAGACTCTGGTCCAGGTGAACTCCCACTGCCACTGCTGGTACCCTGGGATTTGCCACCTCAGCTCCGTCTGCTCTCCTGGCAGGTCACAGTCTCTCTGGTTACCACCGGTCTGCTGTCTCCGCGACCCCAAACCAGGGAAGATACTCAAAGGCGCCAGGCTGCCTGTCTTCAGGTCCTCTGCAGAGGCTAGTCCTTTTCCCTGCAATGCTCCCCTGACCCCCAATTCCCCAACTCCCCTAAAAGGCTCATTTCCCTTCCTATCAGTTCTCCTTTGTGGTAAAGCAACTATGGTAAGTACCGATCAATGTTTCTCTCCCCAACTAAGCTGCAGAATTCATGGGGATGGGGCCATTTTCTGAATTTGCTGACCACTGCTACCCCAGGGCCCAGCACAGCACTCAAACGAAAGCCCGAATCAATCTCCTTAAATAAGCAAAGACTTCCACATAAGACTATTCACTCGCACGTCATTTACAGTTATCTAAAATGGAGAAAACCCATCAGATGCCTAAAGCAGGGGAAAGGTTACGTTATGGCACATGTAACGGAATGCCAATGTTGGAAAACTGTACTTTCAAAGGATCACATGGGGAAATGCTCAGATTAGCGCCGAAAGGGCAGGAAACAAAGCGGTGCCTAAATATAGCACGCTCTAAACCGTGCAGAATTGCACGTGTGACCAGGAGGGATACCATCAGGGGTAGCATGTATTCTCTGAAAAACACTGTCCGTACCTCTTTTGCACATTTATTGATCGATGGATGAGGAAAAGGGATTTCTAAAAACCTTGAGACTCCACTCAAATGCAACGTCCACTTGGAAAACCTCGCTAGACTTTCGGGCTCTTTCTTCCTCCACCCCACAGATCTCCTCCTCGTGACCTGTGGGGGGGGGGGGTGGGGGCAGTGGGGGGGGGTGTCTCTGATCACAAGCACTTTGTGGTCTTTAACCCTACAATCTGCCCCTCCCCCCACCCCCCCCCCCCCCCAACGCCACAGGGCTCCCTCAAGGGCCCAGGATGAAGGATCCAGTCCAGGAAGTGTGCATGCAGAGCAGAGCAAAAAGAGTACACTCACCTAGTTTAAAAACACTCAAGATGCTTTGCCCTGAATTTTAAGCAGCACATGTGACCTGGTCCATTCTGGTTTCAAGTTCAAAGGCATCAGGCCGGTCCTGTGGGTTAGCAGCTAACATATCTTTCAAGAGCTGCTTGATCCCCTCAGACATGGAAGTCCTGCGTTTCTGGGGGATGTGCAACTCCATCTTTGGGTTTTCTAGCAGCGCCTCGCCAACAGGGACGATTTCAGTCCCCTGTTTGATATAGGTCCCCAGGAGCTCCTTCTTGGTCTCAGAGTCAATAAAAGTGATTCTTTCTATCATTGCCCAGATGATAATGCCCAGGGCAAAGATGTCGGCCTTGGCTGTGTAGTGTCCCTCCCAGACTTCGGGGGCCATGTAGAAGTCTGAGCCGCAGGCTGAGGACAGCCAGTATTTATTCACATTCACATTTTTGTTGTCTTGATGGCCCTCTTTTCCTCGGGGGGCTAACCCAGCACAGACCTTGCTTAGTCCAAAGTCTGCCACCTTGAGGATGGGGGTGCCAGACCGCTCCGTGATGAGGATGTTGTCTGGCTTTAGGTCCCTGTGCACGATGTGGTTTTTGTGCAGGAAGGCAATGGCGCTCGTGAGCTGTAGCATGAAGCTTTTGTTGGTAGCTGGGTCCGGCCTCCGGGACAGGACGTACTGATTCAGGTCTCCACCTTCACAGAACTCCATGACAAACCAGAGATAGCAGGGCTCCTCAGCGTAACCCAGGATCCTTTCTCCTAAATCAAAGAAGACCGGAAAGAACTTGAGTGCCATGGACACATTCGCGTCACCGGTAAGGCGGCAGGCACGCGGCTCGGTAAGGGAAGAGTGACACTGGTGACAACGCTCCGGTCCAAGAGGACCCGCCAAACTGGCACTGAGCCAACACTGCACAAGCAGGCCCATCTCTAAGCACGCAGGAGGAAATCAGGGTCAACAAGGTAGGAGCGGCACGGGCTGCAGGGGCGGGTGTTAGACACCTGGCTCTGGAATCACCTGGCGCCTGGGTACCAAGGGGCTTACTGCTGGCTGGTTGGATGAATAACCAGGAGGCAACTGCCCTCGGTCCACTTGTCCAAGTTTGCTTCCGCTGCTTCACCTGTAAACGGCCACATGTAATCACTCGCAGAATACCTATACCGGCACCTGCCATTCAATTCGGTATTCACCACCGCCCAGGAGGTGGGAGGAAATAGCCCCATCTTACAAGATGAAGAATCTGAGGCTCACAGAGACTTAAGAGTCCAGGGACTCAAATGCGTGACTAGGAAGCCATGGTATCTCATTACCGTGCCTCCAGACAGCAGCACGCCCCCACAGCTTGCGGGGCTGCGGGCCAGACAAGGGCAAGTGTGCACGGAGGCCATCAACGGTCTGCTCATCCACTCCAAGCGAAGGACCTTTCCCCCCACCCCGCTCTCCTATAACCGGTGAGTCTCTTGTCAATGCACTTAGAATGGCACCACGATTTCATTTCAGAGGCATACTCCAACCAGAGTTTCCTGCTCACCCACATCTGCCCAGCACAAGCTAGTTATAGAACAGGCCCCTGTCTCCATAAAGTTTAGCTTCAGGGAGATAACAGGTATCTAGAACGGCAAGCATCTTAAGCATCTGCATCGAGGTCAGCTTTTACGAACAGGGAAGGGTGGGTGGGAGTTGCCAGATCTGGGAGTCAGGAGGGAGGCGGAAGACTGGAGTTACACCTAAAGGACAGGCAGATCAGTGGGGATAAGCAAGAGAATTCTAGGCTGCGAGACAGGATGGATAATGGAACACAGGAACAAATGGACCAGAGGCGTAAACAGGAAGTCTGGAGGAACAGTGGGGTCCAAAGTAGACGTAGGGGTTAGAATCAAACTGTGTCGGCCGGAAACTCCGGCTCTGCCTTTCCAGAAGTCTTTCCTTTGGACCCAAAGAAACTCCAGGAAAGTTGGTGATTGGCATCTACCAACAAATCCCAATGTTCTTTATAAAGCAATAAATGGCACATGGGAGTCCTTTGGTGGAAGTTACTTGAGGACTGGAACTGCCCCCAGAGTCTAAAGAGGCAGATGGCTTATGTTGCTGATGAAAAGGCTGGGCCCACGGGGGGTGGGCATATGGGTCATTCATGATTGAGCCAATGCCCGAAGATAGTCCTCAGATCCCTACCAGTGTCCCCATTCCCCCGGAAAGCAAGAGTCACACCTCTTCATGCAGCCTCCACCAAGGCAGAGTCCTCCAGAAGCTGCCACTCTGGGAGCTCTAGGGTGAGGCAAGACCGATAGATGAACAAGGCAAAAGCTCTAGGTTTTTGACCACGATCTGTCAGACCACACTTCCCCTGTAATTATATAATTTGTTTAGATTACTCACAATCAAAGCAATACAGGTAGAACCAGTTTAGGGCAGATGGGTGTTGTTGCTGTTATTATTTTTTTTAATTAGCTTGTTCCCACCTCCTCATCCTCTTTCTAGGTCACTGGCTCTGGTGGGCTGAGGTTCTTTATCTGAAAACACTGCAAGATGATGCAGTGATCTGAAGCCCAAATCAATCCAGGCTCCAGAGTAAAGACTCATAAAAAGGAGGGCAAGAAAGGTTTACTGGTGGTACAGCCAGAAAGGAAGCGATTAAAAAGCCATCAAATTCCCTCGGCAAGGGCGACCATCAGAAAACAGTGAAACTTTTTCACTGAAAGTGGGGAAATAGAGGGTGGGGAATGGTGATTACTTTATATACAAAGTTGGTAACCACGGAAACTAAAGGCAAAAGAAAACAAGTCGGCAAAACAGACTACACTGTAGGTCCAGGTTGGAAGAACCCGGGGGGGGGGGGGGGGGGGGGGGGGAGAAGGGTACGTAAGTGTCCTAAGCAGGGAATGGGGGGTAGGGAAGGGGGGTAGACGGGCCCCAGGACTGAAAAGCTAGCACTGGGGGAATGATCCAAGCCCAGAAGGTGCTACAGGGGGGCTGCTGGATGAGAGGTCAGGATGAAGCAGTCTCAGAATCAGACACAGATGGCATCAGCGAGCATGACAGAATGGAAAACTGGGGAAGGCGGCTACTTGTCCCAGATGCAAGAAGCCATTTCCCTGCACAGGCACGGGGCCGTGGGCTCCTTTCGTAAGAAAACCACAGCATGTGTTTTCATGCAGGAATCCCCAGCTACCTACTCATAAACATAAGACAGGCATGTGAGAATTCCAGTCCTTTCCTCCGGGAAGACTGCCTACCTGAGCCCCTACCTACCTCACAGCAAGAGGGAGGAGGGAGGGCACAGGGCACTTGATGCATTTTTGTGGAGATGCAAGGCCGGGCAAAGAAATGGGAAGGGTTAGGAGGGGAGACTTAGAAGATGAGGAGTCTGGTTTAGACACCAGCTCTGCCCACTGGTTAACTAGGTGGTTCATTAGTTCAATGGAAAATAAGGAGGGCCAGAGATACCATGGAAAGATGGCTAGAACCGTGGGCAAAGGTTGGGAGAGATGGCCGAACCCCTCTGAGCCTCTGCCTCGTCTGCCAAACGAGAGGGACACCTACACCACATATTCCTGGGAGTTAAGTCTCAGGCAAAAAATACACTTCGCAGAGCCTAAGATACTTTGGGGAAAGGACATCCTAACCATCAGTAACATCCCTCCTGGGCCTCAGCCAAGTCCGAGGAAGCCACCGATTCCAACAACCCCGGTGCTGTAGGCCAGAGTGAAGCTCCCACATGTTAGGACCCTGGAATCAGAAAATGAAAAGTGGAAGATTCTGTCGTGTTGCTCAGGTTCTTACGAGCCAAACCCATGTTCTAGCCAGACCAGACGGTTTTGAGGTGCTCTCTCCCTATAAGACCTCCCCTCTTCCCAGGTCTCTGCAGGTGCATCTGAATGCGTACCTTTGGGTCCTGCCTGAATGCCAACCGACTGGATGCCTGCCTGATCCCCCAGTAACTTCCTTCTTCCCACCAGCCACCGCCCTAGCCTTGTAATTTACCAGCCCTAGCCTTGTAATTTACCAAGGTGACTGCACACCGCGAAGGAAAAAGGCTCAAACCTCCAGGGATTACCAAGCACGGATTCCCGGAGACACATTGCTGGGGTCCACCAGTCAGCAGGGGGCTCATGAAGGTCAGGTGATCCAAGGGAGCTTCGGCGCCCGTCCATCTCCCGGCGGGCCCAGCGGTCACCAAGCCACCCCATGCTTATCCCCAATTTCAAGATGTATAAGTGGAATACACATGCGCCATCTAGTAGAAACCCCACATGAAGCTTACAGCTCTTTGAATGGATAGAAACGAAAGTAAATTTTATAATTCCTTTGGTGCAGCCTGACAGTTCTGTAAGGTGAGGAGTTAAAAATTTAGCTTCCCCAAGGCGGGAGAAAAGACTGGTACCTGGAACTGTTCAGGATTTGGGAGAGGCCACTGGCCTCTGGGTCCCAGGCACCATTTAAACGTCAACGTGGGAGCGGTCTCATCTCTCCGACACTGTTTTATAAGGTGGGGGAAACTAAGAGGAAGGTTAAGTAACTTGCCCAAGATCCCCGAAATGACTGGTTGGGTAAGATGTGAACCTCCATTGCCAACTCCTTCCACCACCCAAGGCTGTCGCCTGGGTCCCAAGAAATGCAGCTTGATTAAAGCGAGACAGGCCCACTTTCAGGATAGTTTGGTTACCTTCCCCTCAAGGCCAACAGCCAGGAGACCACAACATAAACTCTACGTCAAAATGTATGCTAAGCCACAGCTCACGGGTGAGAAAATGGGAGGGGAAAAAAAAGTCAAGCAGGTGTCTCCTATCTCATTACTCAGGGGAATAGGTACTGTTGGCCTCTCCCAACAAAAATGGGGCCTGCTTTGTTCAGAGACTTGAGGCCAGTAGGCTCAGCATAAGGATAAGTCAGCGTGAGCTTTGGGACAGCAGCAACCTTCTAGAAAGGGACACAAAATCCCCAGGGATTTAGAAGCCTCTACCCAAAGCTGCCTCCAGAAGTTGGATCTCCTTGCTCTAGTCCATTCCATTTAAACATTTCCTGGGCACACACTGCTGGTCAGACACCGGCCCTGAGATAACCAGTGGTCTCTGCCCTCGCAAGGGATTCTGGTCTTTCGATGCAGAATGACCAACCGCAGCTAAGAGAGCAAGGAATAGGCCACAGTTGTGCCCGAGGAAGCGGGAAGGGTGGTTAGGAGAGAAGAAAGGCAGGCTGCAATCACTCAAGAGCGACCCCTGAGCTGGGTCTCCAAGGATGCAGATGAACACACCGCACAGGGCGGGTGTGAGCTTGCAGCGAGGGACCCAAGTAATCTGGGGGTCAACGCAGAAAACAGAGGAGGAGGTGGGCAGCAATGAGGCTGGGAAGGATGCCTGAGTTGGGTCAGAAGAACCGGTGTCTGGCCCACTGAAGGATTTGAACTTCGGCTCTAAGAAACAGGCAGTAAAGGGGCGTCTGGGTGGCTCAGTCGGTCGGGCGACTGACTTCGGCTCAGGTCATGATCTCGCAGTCTGTGAGTTCGAGCCCCGCGTCGGGCTCTGTGCTGACAGCTCGGAGCCCAGAGCCTGCTTCGGATTCTGTGTCTCCCTTTCTCTCTGCCCCTCCCCTGCTCATGCTCTGTCTCAAAAATAAATAAAAACATTAAAAAAAAAAAAAAAAAAAAAGAAATGGGCCATAAAAGTTGTTGGCATATTTTAGAAGGATATACTGCTTCCTGAATCTTAAGTCACTGATTTGGAGACATACCGTTTACGTTAAGACGTACAGGCTGCTGACAACCCTACCACACGCGACTGTTGAAGCTGGGTTCTGACCGCCAAGATGGCAGGGGAGGGGAGAGAAGGGCACAGAGGGGGAGAGGGGGAGAGGGGGAGAGGGGGAGAGGGGGAGAGGGGGAGGTCTCGGGAGGTTTAGAATCAACAGAACTTAGGAATATCACCCGTCCTCCGTGATGGAAAGGAAGAACTGAGAGAGAGCTCTGGCCAACCCTCTTCTTACTCCGAACCCCTATCTACTTAGACCATAACTGTATCCCCATTTCCGGGTGAGGACACTAAGGCTCACGATTACATTACTTGCCTGTGGTCTCACAGCTAGTAAGAGGCAGGGCCCAGTCTCTACAGCCTGGATTCCTTTTTAAGTTTAGTTTTGAGGGAGAGAGAAAGACAGAGTACGCGTGGGGGAGGGGCAGAGAGAGAAAGAGAAAGAGAAAGAGAGAGAGAGAGAGAGAGAGACAGACAGACAGACAGACAGACACAGAATCTGACGCAGGCTCCGGGGCCCGAGCTGAATGGAACCCCTAGCCGTTCTACACCCCTTGTGATGCAAGGTCCCTGTTAAGTTCAGGAACGTATGCCCCCAAGGAGTTTAACGTTCACCAAGTCCCCAGTGTTGATAGCCAACTACGCAATTTTCAGCGGAGCACTAATTAGGATTTTGACAAGTCTTCAAGATGCTCCATCCTTGCGACATAAAAAAATCTCACTCTAGGAATTTATTTTAAGAAAAACAAGAGCCCAAGAAGGGTTAGTGGATGATTATGGTATTGCCGCTTAGCTGAATGCTTTCAAGGGTCGTGTTATACTTCTAATTTACTTAAATAAGTCAAAAGAGGAGGTCACATACCATGTCCGATGCCAAGTTTAATACAAAATTTTAAAAATAGAAAATTATAATTTTTTCTAAGAAAAAGGGTTAGGAAAAAAAAAAAAAATCAAGAAAGATGAACTCCCAGTCTCAATGACCTTGGGCTGTGTCAGGTTACTATAAGGAGGCTGGGTCCAGTATCAACACACAGGGTGTGTTCCAAGTACTTCACAAGATTAGTCAAATGTCATTGTGCTCTGGACAATCAACCCCTGATGGTGGCTGCCAAGACAAGACACAGCATCCTACAGAGGCCAAGAGGCCAAGAACCCAAGAAGCCGCAGGCCTAACAGAAAAGGACAAGGGCTGTGGAGCCAGCCAGGCCCAGGGTCGACGCCCCCACTCTTCCACTTACATGGCTATGTAACCTCTGGGCGAGTAAGACCCTATGGGTTGGTTTCATTTCCATCAGCTGGGAGACCTCTACCTCCTGAGGCTATTGGAAGGCTTAACTGTGACACAGGAAGCATTCTGCATGGTACCTGGATGCCAGAACAGACAACTACTGGGCGTTAATTATGTTTCTGTGTCTGGACACCACTGGTGGCCCTCTGAGGGTCATAAGGCAGCGTGTCAAGGATGCGGAGATTGGAAAGAGCATCGGGATGTAAATCTACAGCTGACCCTTCGCTGGTAGTACTGGACGAGTTACTTGACCTTCACAGATCCGGATTTTTCCACATAGGAGACCCGGCTACAAACACACACACTTGCAAGTGGGAGGATTAAAGGAGACAAGGAGCATGAAAATACTGAGGCCGGCTCTTAGTTCTAGAACATTAGAGGGGTCTTGTTAGAATGCAGACTCCACCAGCCAGGCAGGGAGTGGGAAATAACCCTTGGCGGCCAACTCCTTCCTCTCTCCACCCGTGAGGGCCTTACCGCTTCCCCACGCCTCACCTCTTGCCAAGATTGCTTCTGTTTACCCTTTCACAGCTCCTCCTTCCCTCCCCTAAACACAGTCCACCTTCCTGGCCGCCACTCAGCTAGAGCACCACTCACAGGCCATCCTGAGGTAACCTCTGCTGTGCTCTGTTTATCTCCTCCATTAGACTGGGCACTCATGGCGGAAGGAAACCAAGCCTCTGGCCTCCTCACGGTGCGCCTCACACACAGTAGGTGCTCAGTAATTGGGCGAAATGAAGCCAGATGAGAACTGTGAGAGGCTTACAACAACAGCAAGGCAAGTTCCAGTAGGAAGCATGCAGAATATGTACATTAAAGACAACTAGGTAAGGGTCCAGAATTCTGGAGTCACTAAGGACTCTACCAAAGGCCAAATCGGAGTTGAAAGTGAACGGATGTTTTATAGGGGGTTGAGCAATTCTTAGGAATTTCCACTATAAAAAGCCTACCCAGTGCAACTCAATTAGCCAAAACTCTCGATTAAGCAAGGGCTGTTCCCGTCTCCCGAGGCCGATATCTACAATTCCCAGTGCACACAGAAGGCAGTCAGTAGTGAGGGAAGTCTGCGTGGTTGTCTCCGGACGTTCAAGAGCAGACCAGAAGGGAGGTAACAGGTCCCCGGCAGCTGAGACACAGGGGAGGCCCCAGTAGAAATCAGCAGTGCCAAGTACTGATTAGTACATAATTAAAAACAAACAGTAGCCATTAGTTTCGGAGTAAAATGTGATTATGCCCATTTAACCACCAAGAAAAACAGAAGCGCACCCAGAACTTAAGCCACCTGTCCCAAGAGCGCGGCACAGCTGGTCAGGAGAATGGAGTCGAGCCCTAACGCCCGTGCTTGGTTATTTGCTTGGCTGTTTTTTTTTCTTTACACTGCGCAAGTTCACAAACTTCAGTCTCCCCACTGGTAAAACAGGGGTAATTGCAGGACTCACTTCTACACTAGAGAATTCAGAGTTGCTTTCTAGGGGTCTGGCCTAAGGTTTTCCTAGGCACTCAACAGGCTGGGGCGGCTAAGACCCTGGTTTCCCATCCCACAGGATCTCTGGCCTCAACTTACTTATTATCTAGTCTACCTTGTCTGTTTCCCCCGTGTCTCCCCACTCCAGAGGGAACCTCTGCCGTTTGCTAGGCTACCCATCACTCATGACCTTGAATTGCGGTCACTTGGGCCTGTGTCTTCTGCACGCCCCATGGAGGGAACTTTGCAAAGCCTCTCCCAATGCAGTGCCTGACTGACTCACCGTCACCACTGGGCATAGATGCACAGCCAAGACTTCCCAAGGACCTAGATGCCCGCCCCTGGGAAGCCACCTAAAGATCTCTTGATACAGTAAACATGAAAGTTGGTGAAGCAGAACTTGTGTCTTACCAAGACGGGATAAGCCAGACCCCCAGCTTTTCCAAACTTATTTGGTTTAACAAGCCTTGGGTTCGTCCTGGAGATTATATATTATATATAAAAATATATATATTTATAAATATATAAATTTATAAATATAAATTTATAAATATAAATTTATTCATTTATAAATATAAAATTCATTTATAAATATAAAATTCATTTATAAATATAAATTTATTTATTTACATATATAAATTATATATATATAAATTTATATAGGTAAATATAAATATTTATATATACATCACTTGTTGCTGTTTGTCAGAAGGATCAGCATGTGCTTTAGAGTGTGCCAGAATTTGAGTTTAGGTTGACAGTGAGTCTTAAGTCTTAGACTTGTCTGCCGTCTTCTAAGCGGCAGCCACCTTGAACTTAAGTTTTAGGTGCATTTGGGACAGGGTCCTTTGGCAATGGAAACAGGGGATAAAAGCAAGCTGTTGATGTTTTAACTCCTGTTTTTTGTGAAAAGTACTAAAAAAGCTAAACAAAGACATCAGCTCATCAGCCAAATAATTTACAGGATTGTTAATCTGGTTTAAAAAAGCCTAGGAGGCTGGTTTGAATGCTACCACTAACTCTGTAGGGGGGCAAATCCTCATTTCTAGGCTTGTTTCCGTCCACTGACTCTGAAACTTCTGTTCTCTACTTAACACAGAGACTTGTTTGGTCCATGTTCAGAGAGAAGGGAACGACATAAGACATAGAAGCTACCAAAAAAAGTTGGACAGAACCAAGAACTACATTAAGTTTCTCTTTTCGACATTGGATTTATAGGTCAAATGATTAAGACTATAGAGATGGCTACTGTGTATTCACGAGACAGCAGATACTGAAGAGGGAAAAAACCCAAACTATTCTCTATTTGGCCCAACTGTGAAATAAATCCCCTTTCTTTATCTACACGGTCCTACGCATCCTTCTTTCAAGCCTACCTTCTCTGCCAACTCCTGGCTAACTCTAGATTATCATTCCTGTTAATCCTGTGCAACACTCTGTAGAAAGCCCTCGTTAACCAACTTACCTTTTCCTCAGGTGACCCTGATTAGCACTTAAAGTCTCCTACAGGTCCTCAAACTTTCCCAGTTTAGGTTGCTTTGGGGGCAAAGACTGTCTTTCCCCCACCCCCCTAATCCCCAGAAATGCTACTATGGGGACTAAGTAAAATTATGTAGATTTGGTTCAATTGAGGCTTTAAAATCAGATTAACACTTTTTTGGCCTATTTCAAAATTAGTCTAAATTGCAGGAGACTGGGCAAAAGGTGACCGCAGAAGAGTTTGTTTAATGACAGGGTTGAACCAGATTATCTGTAAGATTCCTTCCAGGTCGGACATTTCTGAGTGATAACAGCATACTGCAGCGCCCCAGGGCAGTTTAAGACTGCAAATTTTGGAAGCTGAAGGCAAGGAAAGCTTAACCTAGAGTAAAGTGGGCCTTTTTGTTCTTTACTTTAATACTAATAGCAGAAAACAATGCCTATTTACAGCTTGCTAAATTTACATTTGACATGTAAATGTCAATGTTAGTTTCAACAGCTAGGTTGTCTACATTTCCTTTATTGCTCTGAGCCCAGAGGGTTACCCGACCCACAGTAGAGGCTCCCACACTTTATAGAAGATTCCCTACAACTGAAAGGGACAATTAAAGTGTGTGCCCTAAAGCAAAATTAATTTCCTTTCTCTAGACCGGTTTTAATTCACACAAAGAGGTAGAAAATACCAGTTTTTCCCTCCACCTGGTGTTATGGACAACGCAGACAACAGGATGGGTTCCATGGTCAGACAAGTTTTTCAGAAACTTGAACAAGAACACAGTGAATCTCGGGGCGCCTGGGTGGCTCAGTCGGTTAAGCCTCTGACTTCGGCTCAGGTCACGATCTCGCGGTCTGTGAGTTCGAGCCCCGCATCGGGCTCTGTGCTGACAGCTCAGAGCCTGGAGCCTGTTTCAGATTCTGTGTCTCCCTCTCTCTGTGACCCTCCCCCGTTCATGCTCTGTCTCTCTCTGTCTCAAAAAAAATAAAAAATAAATAAATAAAAAAAAAAAAAAAAAAAAAAAGAACACAGTGAATCTCAAAAGGGATGATGACAGAGAATTCAAAGTGTGGACTGAACTTGCTGAGGCTGCTAGCTCCTCCTGACCTGAGCACTTAGGGACATTCCCAGAGTGCACCGCAAGCTTCAGGACATAGGCACACTTATCTTACGGATAGAGGAATGCTCCCCACAGGTTTTAAACAACTTGTTGTAGGTCTCATGTAGTCAGTTCAGACAAGCCAGGACTGAAAGCGAGCCTAACGCCAAAGTCTATGGTATTAACCACCAGACTAGGCTGCGGCCGTTTACCATGGAATTTTGACAAATCCGACATGCGAGAGAATTCGAACAGTATCTATAGGCAAGGAGAGGAAGTCAAGACTCCACACCCAGGTGGAAACTTCGAGACTGGCGTTGCTGAACTGAGGGTAGAAGGGGACCACTGGCAAAGTGTGAAATCCCACATCCCAAGGCAGTCCTGTATTATGGAAATCCAGACTATCCAGGGGAGAAGACAGCCTCAGAACGGAAGTGAAGAGGGAGCAGAACACAGGTAAGCTCAAATCTCCTGGAAAGTCTTTTCAAAACAAATGTCTTTACCCTGGGGAGACAGGTGGGCTTTTTAAGGTGGGAGACAGGGCTGGGCATAAAAAGTAAAAACCTGTTTGGAAAAATAGGACCCCAGGTGATACGGATCATGTCCCTCAACCCACTGTCAAACAACTGAAATGGAACAGAGTTCTCTTGGGATGGGCTGTAGGAGATTAAAATCAGGCAAAAGCTTCAAATAAAATGCCCTATCCAGCCCCACCCCAAATCCTACCCATTCTTAAAGGTCACTTCCACCTTCTTCTCTGGGGAAGTGAGGGCATCATTACCCATTTCAAAGAATCTAGGCCTTGAATCAAGACACATCTGGGTTCACTGTCACTTAAGCTCTGAAAAACTGTAAAGAAACCCAACTTTCCTGTACAAGCTGATTAACCTCATCAACTTCTATTTGTTCACCTCTAATCCTTAGTTTCTTCATTTATAGAAAGAGGAAAGGGTTTACCTTTAAAATAACCCAAAGTCTAGGACCTAGCTAGGACTCAGATTGGTGACCTCTCTCTTGAGAAGGTCTCCTAAGACCTTTCTAGCCCAGCTGCCCTCTCCTCTCTGAAGAGATCCTTGGCTACTTGTAGCATGAACTCACTCCCTAACAGCAGCTAAAACCCAAAATTTTGGATTAGCCCTCCCATGACTGCAAAGTTCCCTTGCCTCCCGGGGGCCCCATCTTCACTATGAAGAAAAATACCCCACACAGCCAGTCTTAGGGAGTTAAGAAAAAGATTAAGTATGTAAAACAGAGGAAAGGAGGAAAAAGGTGTTACAAGTTAGGTGACAGCTCTAGGCCCTCCTGGGGGGTTATTATTCTGCAGGCCCCAGAGGATTTAGCCAGGGAAACCCACCAGTGTGTTTGACTGTCCTGGGATGGGCTGGGGGGTCCCCAAGGAAAATGGAACACTAGAAAGTTAAGAGTTTGGGGGTGGAGCTGGAGGGTGTCAGGACATTTGGAACCAGACAGGGAGGAGGTGTGGGTGGGTCCAGTAAAGTTCTTTTTGTTTGCTTTGGGAGGGAAAGAGAAGAGGCCCTAGAGAGGGGGCTGTGAAGTTCTTGCACCAACTCTGAACCCAATCCCCTTCTGGCCCTGTGGAACTTCCAAGTGCTAGAAGTTTAATAACAGTTCGCCTTTACTGAGCACTAAGATAATAGTTAGCACTTAAGGGGCCCTTTTTACGAAAATACCAGCTAACGTGTGCACCAAGGGCTGATCCTGGGTCCTGAGAGGAGAAGAGGGCCCAAATGCCTGGGCCCTGGGAAGGAGGGTGTGTGTCTGGGCCCAGGGTGACAGGACCAGGACCAGGGCCTACGGGCCTAGGGGTCAGCCGGGGCCGAGCCATCCAGGGGAGCGGGTTCAGGCCCCATGGGGGCGGGACAGCCGGCGGCGCTCCTACCTTTGAGCGAGGTCTCCACCAGGCGCAGGTAAAGCTGCGAGCTCTTGTTGCCGTGGCTCATACGCTGGGCTAGCCCGTTGCGCTGCAGGACGCACTCCTCAAACTGCACGACGTTCTGGTGGCGCCGTTTGAGGCTGGTCAGGGCCCAGAATTCGGCCAGCGCCAGCTCCACGTTCTCGGGGGCGTCGCAGCGGATCTTCTTGACCGCCACCCGGGCCCCGCTGCGCCCGGCCACTGCCTCGTAAACCACGCCGTAGCTGCCGCGCCCGATCTCTGCCAACAGGCTGTACCGCGGCCGCGCCGACCCGCCGCCGCCCTCTGGCCGCCGCCGCGCCAGGTAGGCCTCGCCCGGGGCCTCCGCTGCCACCGGATCCATGGCCTGGGCCGCTGCCGGCCTCAGCTTCGCGCTGGGCGCCCGCGGCACAGGGCTTCGCCTTTTCCGCTCGGGGCTTTGTGTACCTCTGCGGGCGCCGTCCTCCTCCCCCGTTTCCATGGCTGCGGGCGGCGGGGGGAGCAGCAACGGCGCTGCCCGGGTCCCCCCTGCCTCATCCCTCCGTCCGGCCCCGGGACGTGGAGGAGCGGGACCTTGGATTGTGACCTGCGGACGAAAGGATTGGTTAACCAACTAGGCCGAAGCAGGGAGGCTAGGAGCGCAGGCCGCAGGGCGTCCCACCTCCTCCTTCTCCTCCTCCGGCCTCCACGGCCCCTTTAAGACGGAAGCGGCCGCTGATGACTGAACAGGGGAGGGGAGGGGAAAGCGGGAAAGACGAAACCACTAGACTGTGGCTCAGAGGGGGAACCGGAAAGAAAAGCAAAACATCCCCGTCTTCTCAGCTAAACTGTCGCCTAAAAACAGAAAAAACAAGGACCAGCAGTCTTTACAATATAAGAAAATTGCCTTAAGAAGCAATTCTGACTGTGGAAGTCTTCTTTCCTGCCTGGTCTCCTCTGGGATACCCCTCCCCGCATCCCGCTTTAGGTTCTCCCGGGTGTAAACAGTCCATTGAATTAAGCCAGAGCTGAGCCCGGCGGACCGACCCAAGTCCCCGAAGGCGGCGGGTTGGGTTAAGAATTCCGCGTCCCTGAGCCCGCCAAACTGGGGGCCCGATTGCCCTCCCCAAGCGCCCGAGGTGATGGGGGTGGCTCCAGCCTCGGCGCCTGCTGTGACTCCGCAGACTGAGCCCTTACCTGGCCAGCGCCCCTCCACTTCCGGGCGGCCCGTTTCCCCCCTGGCGTCCCGGGCTGGGGATGGTCCGCTCCCGGCCAGGGCTGCCTCCTGTACAGAGCGGCGCCAGAGGTGGCGGTCCGGGCCGGGTGTGCTCCGAATTCTGCTGCCGCGCGGGGGGTGGCAGCGGCGCTGGCGGGGGAGAACCGGGTGTCCGGGCTCCCGCGGCTCTCCACGTGTTCGCGCCAGCTGAGCCCTTTACATAACCTGTTTATATAAGCCGCACCTCCCGCCCGTACTCGGGCTAGCGGGGGCTCTTGGTGGCCCATCCCCCGGGAGGCCGGTCGAGTACCGCGCCGCCTGGGTCTTGCCAAGGTCGACAGAGCAGCCGCAGCCAGGCGCACCGGGCACGCCGCGCCGGGGCCCAATCACAGGCGAGAACACCCAGCCAACAAAAAATAGGCGCCAAATTCCGCGATCCGCAGCGTCCTCCTGGCCTCCGCGGCCGACTGCGCGCCGCAGCCCCCTCCCTCCTCGCCCTCGCTTGGTGAAGTGGGGCTGCGCGCAGTAGGCGCCTAATAAATACTGATTGGTTGATTGGATTGGTCGGTTTGATTGATTCATAGGTAGTGCCTGGGAACCGCCTGGCCTGGGTTGGAATCCACACCCTGCCCCCCCATAGCCCCTTGACTCTGGGTGAATCATCGGCCCGTTCCGTGCCTCAGTTTTCTGTTCTGCAAAATGGGTGATTGGACCTTACCTTGCCAGTGTTGATAGCGCCAAATGAAATATATATAATTTAAATGCATATATTAAGAGTAGCAAAATATATATAAGGTGGCTAATAGGATGCAAGGCTGAAAGTGCTAGTTTGTTCACTGCTTTGTACTCCAGTGCCTAGTAGGTGCTCGTTATTTTTAAGCTGAACCTGTACTAATTGAACTCCTGTAATGTGCTAGACACTGTTGTAAGTCGCTGCGGAAAGAGCAGTGAACAAGTCAATCTCTACCTTAGTTGAGGTTCTAGGCCCCTGAAGGAGACAAACGATATGGGTGACCTTGTGCAAGTTAATTAACTTTCTTGTGTCTTTAGTTCTCATCTGTAAGATGGGAGGAACCGTAGTTGGAGGAATCACTGTAGTTATACAGTTAAAACAACAGGACAGGGCCTTACACTCAGTAAATGTTAGATGTTATTAACTAAACAATAGAATAATTTTTGACATTGGTAAGTATGATGGGGAATGTGAAAGAGTGCCTTGGGTTTGGGAATAGGCCACTTCTGATAATGTGGGCATCCATCGAAAAGACTAATTGTGTGTGTGTGTGTGGGGGGGGGGTTTCAAATTTACATGTAAATTGCAAGAATAGTAAAGAATTCTCACATACTTTTAACCAGAATAACAAATTGTTATATTTTGCTACATTTGCATTACCATATTCTCTCCTGTGTATGTGTGTATAATATGCACATACACTTTTTTTCCCCACAAATCATTTTAGAGTGGGTTTCAGACATTATGCCTCTTTCTCCCACATACTTCTGTGTATATTTCCTAGAAACATGGACATTCTCTTGCATAATCTCTGTATAATTATCAAAATCAGGAATTTCAACAATGGTATGATTCTTTTAACACCCCTTTAATATTTAAATTTTGCCAATTGGCCCAATAATATAGCCATTCCCCCGGATCCAGTTCAGGATCACGGGTTTCCTTTAGTTGTCCCCTCTTTTTAGTTTCCTTTAATCTGGAGAAGCAGTCGATTACTCAGCCTTTCTTTGTCTTTCATGACTTTGACATTTTTGAAGAGTACTGGGGGGTTATTTTGTAGATGTCCTTAATTTGTATTTGTCTGATATGTTCTCATGATTAGATTCAGATTATGCATTTTTGGCAGGAAGGCCACTGAAAGAAAGTTGTGTCCTGAGTGTATCACATCAGAAGGCACAGGACGTTGGTTTGTCCCGATATTAGTGATATTAGTATCGACTAATATCAGAGTTCAACGTATGAATTTAGGGGGCAGACCTGAAGTCAGCCATGCTAAAAACTAGTGGTAAGGCATTTAAGGAAGAAGGAAAAAGTATAGAAGGAACAAGCTTGATGTTCAACTTTAGCCAGTTGGTGAGTGTGTAAGGTGGTACAACCACTTTGGGGGGAAAAAAAAGTTCGGCAATGTCTTAGGAAGTTGAATACAGAGCTACCCGATGGCCCAGCAACTTCATGCCTAGGCATTTACCCAAGATACACGAGACTTTATGTTCACAAATGCACTTTCATAAAAATGTTTATAGTGGCTTTTGCCATAAGAGTCCCAAACTAGAAAACACTCACTCTAATGTTCATCAGTAAGTGAATGGATAACTAGACTGTGGTCTTCCTACACCATGAGATGCTGCTGGGGGTGGGGGTGGGGCGGTGGGGAGGCCTGACGTATTGATACAAGAACATGCGTGAATCAGAGTAATGATGCTGAATGAAAGATGCCAGGCACAAAAGAATACATACTGCATGATTCTGTATACGGTTCTTGAAAATGCAAACTAATATACAGTGACAGCAGATTAGTAGTTGGGGTGGGGAGGGAGGTACACGAGGAAACTTTTGGGGGTGATGGATGTGTTTATTCTCTTGAAATTATCTTGTGGTAGAGGCACCTGGGTGGCTCAGTTGGTTAAGTTTTCCACTTCAGCTCGGGTCATGATCTCGCTGTCTGTGAGTTCGAGCCCCGCGTCAGGCTCTGGGCCGACAGCTCAGAGTCTGGAGCCTGCTTCAGATTCTGTGTCTCCCTCTCTCTCTCTCCCTGGCTCAACGCTCTGTCTCACTCTCAAAAAGAAATAAACATTAGGGGCACCTGGGTGGCTCAGTCGGTTGGGCGTCCGACTTCGGCTCAGGTCATGATCTCACGGTTTGTGAGTTCGAGCCCCACGTCGGGCTCTGTATTGTCAGTTCAGAGCCTGGAGCCTGCTTCGGATTCTGTGTGTCCCTCTCTCTCTGCCCCTCCCCCACTCACGCTCTATCAAAAAATGAATAAATGGGGGCACCTGGGTGGCTCAGTCAGTCAAGCATCCGACCTCAGCTCAGGTCAAGATCTCGCGGTTTGTGAGTTTGAGCCCCGTGTCGGGCTCTGTGCTGACAGCTCAGAGCCTGGAGCCTGCTTCAGATTCTGTGTCTCCCTGTCTCTCAGCCCCTGCCCTGCTCATGCTCTATCTCTGTCTCTCAATAATAAATAAACGTTAAAAAAAAAAGTTAAGAAAATTTTAAAAAATGAATAAACGTTTTAAAAAATAAATAAACATTAAAAAATAAAAAAAAAAAGAAGTTATCTTGTGGTAGTTTCAGGGGAGGGATATGTTAACATCACTTCAAATTGTACACTTTGAATAAGTGCGGTTTTTTGTGCATCAGTTTTACAGCTTAACCTCATTAAAGCTGTAAAAAAAATGAATTAAAAAGAGCACACTAGATGATCCCATTAATATACAGGCAAGCAGCACTGATCCACGGCAGCAGAAAACCTATCGGTGGTTATCCTTGGGGTGGGAGTGGGACTGCTGAAGGGCGCAAGGGAATTTTCTGGGTGATGGACTTTTATGGGATGTAAATTATATGGCAATGAAGTTGGTTTAAAATGTGAATACACAAACCCAAATCCCGCCAGGCCATGAACACCAGTGTCCTTACTTAGCACTTCTCAGGACCGAAGGCTGTGTAGTGCTGAGGCAGGGCTGGCCCTGTTCGTGCTGTTCCTGGCCCCAGAAGCTGAACAAGGCCAATGGAGTCTTTCTTCCAGCTAGTTTCCCAACTGAGCCTTTTTATTTTTGTTTGTTTGTTTATTTGAATGTTTTATTTATTTTTGAGAGCGAAAGAGAGAGAGTGCAAGCAGGGGAGGGACAGAGAAAGAGGGAGACAACCCAAGGCAGGCTCCAGGCTCCAAGCTGTCAGCACAGAGCCCGATGCGGGGCTTGAACCCATGAACCGGGAGATCATGGCCTAAGCCGAAGTCAGAGGCTCAACCGGCTGAGCTACCCAGGCGCCCCAAGCAGGTGCTATATTCGAATGGCGGCTTGGGAAACCCTCTCTAAGGAGGTGCCCGTTGAGCAGAGACCTGCTAGAATCCACCAAATGCGTATCTATCGGAAGAGCATTTGTGTCCGAGGGAAACAGTAGGTGCAAAGGAGGCCAGCGTGGCTGGAACGCAGGGAACGGGGCAGGAGAAGCCGGAAGTGGAGAGAGAGAGATGTGGTAGGTGGGTCGTGAGGCAGGGATGCATGGGCCCTATGAGGACTTGGGATTTATTGAGTCTTTGTGATATACGGAACCTCAAGGAAAGCGAGGGAGCGGGAGGGGAGAGCTGAGGCTCTCACAGATGGTTACTCTGAGTACTGCCCAGGGGGAGGAGGCAGAGTGGTGATGCTCCCGCCCATCCTGCAGTATTTCAGGGGGAGGAGAACGCCCCAGGGGCCACCCTAGGGGTGACTCCCTGGGACAGTGGAGAGCTCTGGCCCAGGAGGGGAGAGTTGGGTGGAGTGGAGGGGTGTGGAAGGAATGGTGGGGAAGGGGGAGAGCTGGCTCTGGTGGGCTAGGAGGGAAGGGGGAAGCGGAGGGAGGGTAGGGCCAGGCAGCAGAGGCAGAGAACGGTATGAAATGGTGGCTGTCGTAGGGGGAGGGGAGGATGGGAGGCGTTAAAAAGAGGAGAGGCTCCTACAGGGGTGCCGGAGGGGGCTTCACTTTGGAGGTGCTGACAGACAGAGGCTTGAGGTGTGTGCTCAGAGGAGGGCTGGTTCTGAGCGGGAGACCCTGGAAGACTGGGGGAGGCTTTGCAGCTGGCTTGCACTCCCCTCCCATAATGGAACTGGTTCTACTGGTCTCCAGGAGGGGTGTCTACAAGAAAAGCTAGAGCTTGTGGCACCTACCTGCCTCAGTGGGTTAAGCCTCCGACCCTTGATTTATGCTCAGGTCATGATCTCACAGTTCGTGAGTTCAAGCCCCACATGGGGTTCTGTGCTGACGAAAGCATGGAGCCTGTTTGGGATTCTCTCTCTCTCTCTCTCTCTCTCTCTCTCTCTCTGCCCCTCCCTGCTTGCACTCCATCTCAAAAGGAAAAAAGCAATGCTGAAGCCGGTTATGCTGCCCAGCTATGTGGGAGGGACGCTTTGGCCCCATTTTATGGATGGGAAGATTGGGCCCTGGAAGCTGTTCCATCACAAACGGGTGCAGTAGTTGGGATCCGAACCCCAGTGGCCTTGGGTTTGGGTATCCGAACTCGTAACCATTGTCCTGGTGCTCTCGAGCGTGAGTGCGCGTCGGCATCCCTTGGAGGTGGAGGGCTGGTCAAAAAACCAGATTGCTGGGCCCCAGCCCCAGAGTGGTGGCTCATCAGTAAGTCTTTGGGTAGGGCTTGGTAATTTGCATCTCTAGCTAGGTCCCAGGTGATGCTGTTCCTGTTGCTGGTCCAGGGACCACACGTGAAGAACCACATTACATTACGCTGCCCCTAGACTGAGCACAAAGCTGAGACAATTATAAAGGATTGGAGTTCTGGCAAAGAAGTTGGAGATGGATTGGAGCTATTATAGAGAAAACTAAGCAAATAAGACACACAGTGTTTATTAAAGCCAAGAAAACAAAAGCGATTCATAAGAAAAACGTTGTAATTATCATAAGCATCAACACTTAGCTGGAGATAATATTACATTGTCATTATAATGTGAAAACAGCACATTGATTTAACCAAAAATTATGATGTAATTATTTGGGGAAAATTGGAGAGGGTGTGTGTGTGTGTGTGTGTGTGTGTGTGTGTGTGTAAAGAAAGAGAGAGTGAGAGAGCGAGAGAGAGGAAAACGAAATTCTTTTTCTCCGTAGCCGCAGATCAATACAAAAAGCCTAAAATGAAAAGATCTTGGAAGTGACCCCATAATCAGGTTTGAAGAGATAACTACAGAATGAGTTATTGCTTCATGGCTGTGACTGGGGGTAGCACGGGAGGTTCTTCTTATAAGCCTTGTAGTAGGGTCCAGTCTGCAGTAGTAACTAACTCTTCAACATTATGTATATTTACTACTTGGATTAAAATGAAATTAAAAATAAACATGGGCATGGGATTTAGCTACCACTGAAGCAGCCTGTCAGCTTGGTGGCGCTGTTCAGCTTCTGGCTCTGACATCCACCTGTTGTCCTGGTATTACCTAAAAGCATCAGAAGACCTACAAGTAAGTTAGGTACTCAAATCACACCCTGGGGACGCTGCACTGGAGACATCGCACCTCCAGTAAGACTCGACAAAGAGGGCCTCTGGTCTCTTCAAAGAGGGTCCGAGTCACGGAAAATAAAGATGGAAGCAGTTAGAGGCACCTGTTTCCCAAACTTAATGGATTGTTGTAATTTCAAATGGTCTTCCTATTGGCCGCAGAAGAGGCTCAGAAATTCCAACCTTTTCTCTTCTCCCATCTGAGAATAGCGTAAACATTCTTTGTCAGGCTATGTGTCCGCAGAACACTGGTTGCTAGGTTCTTAGGAGTTGTTTATGATTTTTGGAAAGATGAGGGAATATAATGCAGAAGTAACAGGGCGAAGTCCCTGATTCTGGTTAACTACTGGGACGGTCCAAATAAATGGTTGGGGGAACCGGGTTAAAACATCCACAGGCACAAGGCAACAAAGTACACTCGTTGATCAAAGTGTAAAGGATACAGCCTTTGGGGGAGGCAATTTGATAACTCATTGTTTATTAATATAGTTAAAAATTCATACACTTGGATCCAGCGATCCCATTTCTAGAACTTATCCTATAGAAATACCCAAGGATAAAGCAATATATAGGCAACGAGGATTTTTATTGTGGTTGTTTGTAATGGTAAAATATTAGAAATACTCAGGTGGCAGAGACAGGAGATTACTTATATACACATTTGAATATAATGTAGGCATCAGAAAGAAGGAATTGGCTCCCGTATGTACTGCCACAGAACAAGTGTTTGCAACATATTGTTACATTAAAAAAAGCACATGCAAACTAGGATCTATAGTGTGACTTCAAATTTTGTTTAAATATATGTACGTACATAATCGCTAACCTTCACCGAGTTGTTTCTCTGTATTTGTTGCTATCCTAAGTGCTCTATTTAGACTTATAGCCTATAAGCCCATAGGGTAGGTTTCATTATCTTCATTTTCCATAGAACATGAGGCATGGGGAGGTTATGTGACTTTCTCAAGACCATGCCACTGAAAAGGTGGAGCTTGATTTTTAAAAAAAATTTTTTTTAATGTTTATTTATTTTTTGAGAGAGAGAGAGAGAGTGAGCAGAGGAGGGGCAGAGAGAGAGAGGGAGACACAGACTCCGAAGCAGTCTCCAGTCTCCGAGCTGTCAGCATAGAGCCCGATGCTGGGCTTGAACTCACAAGCTGTGAGATCATGACCTGAGCTGTAGTCAGACGCTTAACTGACTGAACCACCCAGGTGCCCCAAGGTAAAGCCTGATTTTAAACCCCAGCATATCTGATTCCAAAGCTCGTGGTCTTAAACCAGTACATGATATAGCCTTGGTACTTACATGTTAGATTATGCATACATAAAGGAAACATTTTGATAAAGAATACTCTAGATGCCGAGAAGCATTCTCTCCAGGTGGTCCTTCTACTCTCAACATTTTTGTATGATTTGAACTTTTAATGTATGCCTTTTTGGGATTAATTTTTAAGTACTTTTTTATAGATGTGAAAAAAAAACAATACAATTCAGTGAAAAATAATGTGCAGTAACGTAGACTGCACCTCATTCTCACTTGCTCAATGAATACTGATTAAGCACCTACTGTTTGTCATTTGGGGACTGAGATGAATAAAATTCAGTTCTTATTGTGAAGAACTCACTGTAGGGACGTAAAGAAATATCCAGTCTAGGCTTTTTTTTTTTTTTTTCTTCTTTAATGGAGGTGTAACTGACACATAACATATTAGTTTCAGGGGTAAAACATAAGGATTCACTATTTGCATGTATTATGAAATGATCACCTCAGTAAGTCTAGTTAATATCTATCACCACGCATGGTTACACAATTATTTTTCTTGTCATGAGAACTTCTTAAAATTGTTTTTTTAACATTTATTTATTTTTGAGACAGAGAGACAGAGCATGAACGGGGGAGGGTCAGAGAAAGAGGGAGACACAGAATCTGAAACAGGCTCCAGGCTCTGAGCTGTCGGCACGGAGTCCAACGTGGGGCTCGAACCCACGGACCGCGAGATCATGACCTGAGCCGAAGTTGGCCACTTAACCGACTGAGCCACCCAGGCGCCCCGATGAGAACTTTTTAAAATAACTGTTTTAAGTTTACTTGTTTATTTTGAGAGAGAGAGAGAGAGAGAGAGATGCAGTGGGGAGAGAGAGAATCCCAAGCAGTCTCTGTACTGTCAGTGAGGAGGAAGAACCCCACTCAAGGCTGGAACTCACGAACCACAAGATCAAATCAAGAGTTGATCACTCAGCTGAAATCAAGAGTGGGTCACTTAACCGACTGAGCCACTCAGGCGCCCCTGTGATGAGAACTTTGAAGATCTCCTTTCTTACCGACTTTCAAATATGCAACAGACTATCATTAACTATAGTCACCATCCTGTATATTACATCCCCATGTTATTTTCTAACTTCAGATTGTACCTTCGACCCCCTTTACCCGTTCCCCTCACCCCCTGCTTCTGAAAGTGACCACTAATTTGTCCTCTGTATCTGAGGGCTTGGGTTGTTGGAATATTTTTTGTTTTTGTTTTTGTTTTGTTTTGTTTCTTTTCGTAGGGTCTGCATATAAGTGAGATTATACAGTATTTGTCTTAGTCTGACCTCTTTCACTTCCCATAACGCCCTCAAAGTCCATCCCCGTTGTCACAAATGGCAAGATCTCCTTCCTTTTTACGACTGAGTGATATTCCTATACATGTATCACATTTTCTTTATCAGTTTATCCACTGACGGACGCTTAGGTTGTTTCTATCTTGTGGCTGTTGTAAATAATGGTGCCATGAACTTAGGGGTGCACGGATCTTTTCCGGTTAGTGTTTCCATTTTCTTCAGATCAACACACAGAAATGGAATTGCTGGATCCTATGGTAGGTCTATATTGAATTTTTTGAGGAATCTTTGTCCTGTTTTCCAGAGTGGTTCCACCAATTCCGGTCTACAGCTCTGCCTGTGTGTGAGTTGGGAATCCTGATGAGCAAGACAGGTTCCCTGTTGATGATGAAATCTCGCTGCATTGTGAAGAAAGCTGCCGTGTTCATCAATAGAGTTCTCCATTGCTGAATGTCATGGTAATAACTAACATTGAAGAAACACTCACCAGGTACTGGTTCAAACACTTCTTACATATACCGATCTGTTGAAGTTCTAACCATGGGAGATACTCTTATGATCTCTAGTTTACGGATGAGGCACAGAGAGGTTAGGCAACTTGCCCAAGATCACACAGCTAGGAAGTAGCTTGGGGAATTTCAGTCCAGGTGAGTGCTTTGAGGAGCACCGCCAAAGATCCCAGCTGGTGGTGGAACATTCAGAATAAAAATAGTATTAACTGTAATAGTTCTTGTTACAGATCACACAGGGCTATGTTGAGTTTTAAGTGCTTGCACATTCTTATCTCAGTATTTGGTAGTTGTAAATATAAGGCGACCCTCCCATTTTTCACAACGAGAAGATTGCAAAAAAGAAACCATTTGGGGGGGTCAACTTGAATATACAAATTCCTTTTTTTTAAGTTTATTTATTTATTTTGAGAGAGAGAGAGTGAGTGTGCACGTGGGCATGGGTGGGGGAGGGGCAGAAAGGGAGGGAGAGAGACAATTCCAAGCAGGCTCTGTGCTGTCAGCACAGAGCCTAACACGGGGCTTGATCCCACGAACTGCGAGCTCATGACCTGAGCTGAAATCAGGAGCCGGATGCTAAATAACCCCACTGAACCACCCAGGTGCTTCTTGAATACATAAATTCTTAAGGCCGTAGATGAAATAATCAAATGTCCATGTGCAATATTTAATTTATTATTTTAGGTATGCACGTACTTTCAAGTTTATTAATATATTATTTAAATAATATTTAAATGTATATTAAGAAATAATATGTTAATTGAGACGTACTGGGTTTTTTTCCACTCTCACATTTTACACAATGATTTTTAAAAACAAAATTTTTTTTTAACGTTTATTTATTTTTGAGACAGAGAAAGACAGAGCATGAACAGGGGAGGGGCAGAGAGAGAGGGAGACACAGAATCTGAAACGGGCTCCAGGCTCTGAGCTGTCAGCACAGAGCCTGACGTGGGGCTTGAACTCACAGATCGTGAGATCATGACCTGAGCCGAAGTCAGACACTTAACCAACTGAGCCACCCAGGTGCCCCCAAAATGATTTTTTTAAATATAATTTACTCTCAAGTTGGCTAACATACAGTGTATACAGTGTGCTCTTGATTTTGGGGCTAGATTCCCCCCAAAGTGAATCATTCATCACTTACATGCAACACCCAGTGCTCATCCCAACAAGTGCCCTCCTCAATGCCCATCACCCATTTTCCCCTCTCCCCTATGCCCCCATCAACCCTCAGTTTGTTCTCTGTATTTAAGAGTATCTTATGGCTTGCCTCCCTCTCTCTCCGTTTGTAATTATTTTTTCCCCTTCCCTTCCCCCATGGTCTTCTGTTAGGTTTCTCAAGTTCCACATATGAGTGAAAACATATGATATCTATCTTTCTCTGCCCGGTTTCTTTCACTTAGCATAGACCCTCCAGTTCCATCCACATTGCTGCAAATGGCCAGATTTCATTCTTTCTCATTGCCAACTAGTATTCTGTTGTATATATAAACCACAACTTCTTTATCCATTCGTCAGTTGATGGACATTTAGGCTCTTTCCATAATTTGGTTATTGTTGAAAGCGCTGCTATAAACACTGGGGTACATGTGCCCCTATGCATCAGCAATCCTATATCCCTTGGATAAATTCCTAGTAGTGCTATTGCTGGGTCGTAGGGTGGTTCTATTTTTAATTTTTTGAGGAACCTCCATACTGTTTTCCAGAGCGGCTGCACCAGTTTGCATTCCCACCAACAGTGCAGGAGGGTTCCCATTTCTCCACATCCTCACTAGCATCTGTTGTTTCCTGAGTTAACTTTAGCCATTCTGACAGGTGTGAGGTGGTATCTCAGTGTGTTTTGATTTGTATTTCCCTGATGAGGGGTGACGTTGAGCATCTTTTCATGTGTCTGCTGGCCACCTGGATGTCTTCTTTGGAGAAGTGTCTATTCATGTCTTTTGGCCGTTTCTTCACTGGATTATTTCTTTTTCAGGTGTTGAGTTTGGTAAATTCTTTATTGATTTTGGATACTAACCCTTTATCTGATATGTCATTTGTAAATATCTTCTCCCATTCCGTCGGTTGCCTTTTAGTTTTGTTGATTGTTTCCTTTGCAGTGTAGAAGCTTTTTATCTTGATGAGGTCCCAATAGTTCATTTTTGCTTTTAATTCCCTTGCCTTTGGAGACGTGTTGAGCTAGAAATTGCTGGGGCTGAGGTCAAAGAGGTTGTTTCCTGTTTTCTCCTCTTGGGTTTTGATGGTTTCCTGTCTCACATTTAGGTCTCCCATCCATTTTGAGGTTATTTTTGTGTATGGTATAAGAAAGTGGTCTAGTTTCATTCTACATGTTGCTGTCCAGTTCTCCCAGCACCATTTGCTAAAGAGGCTTTTTTCCATTGGATCCTCTTTCCTGCTTTGTCAAAGATTAGTTGGCCATACATTTGTGGGTCCAATTCTGGGGTCTCTATTCTATTCCATCAGTCTATGTGTCTGTTTTTGTGCCGGTACCACACCCCGCCTTGGTGATTACAGCTACAAAATGATTTTATTCCATCTCTTTCTGTGCGTCTTATATTTCAGGATCTTTATTATTGCTGGGGATGGTTTCTGAATCGCCTGGATTGCTTCCTGGATCGCATAAATTTCCCTCCTATTTAAATTGTGTGTGATGCAGCACTTTTTTCAGCCTTTATTGATTCTCTTGCCGAAAGATTTTAATCTCAAAGTCCTGACTCACTTAATCTTAGGACACTATTGTTTTTCTGTTTGTTCTATTGGTTTCTGTTTGCAATCACAGCATCTTAACATTTAATTTATTGCTTTCAAAGTCATTTTATAAGGCTTGCTTCATTATAGGGGGTATGAGGCCAACCGCAGTATAATGTATCAAAAATTGTTTTTAGGGGCGCCTGGGTGGCGCAGTCGGTTAAGCGTCCGACTTCAGCCAGGTCACGATCTCGCGGTCCGAGAGTCCGAGCCCCGCGTCAGGCTCTGGGCTGATGGCTCGGAGCCTGGAGCCTGTTTCCGATTCTGTGTCTCCCTCTCTCTCTGCCCCTCCCCCGTTCATGCTCTGTCTCTCTCTGTCCCAAAAATAAAAAAAAATAATAATAAAATTAAAAAAAAAGTTGAAAAAAAATTGTTTTTAATTTTTTTTAATGTTTATTGATTTTTGAGAGACAGAGCGTGAGTGAGGGGGGGGCAGAGAGAGAAGGAGACACAGAATCCAAAGCAGGCTCTAGGCTCTGAGCTGTCAGCACAGAGCGTGATGCTGGGCTTGAACCCACAGACCGTGAGATCATGACCTGAGCCAAAGTCACTTAACAGACTGAGGCACCCATGCGCCCCTGTTTGCTTTTTTTTTTTTTTTTTTAAAAAAAAACTTCTTTCATCAGGTGACTTCTATAAATGGGTCTTCCTGGAAGAATACTTTGTTGTTTAAAAGCAAGTAATTGAGAGTCTAGGGAACATGGAACATTCTATGAGCCTTCATAAGATCCTAAATATAAGACAGCTCTCACTTTATGCTGTGGGGTGATTTTTTAGGGAGGAACACCCTGCCTCATCTCTAAGTATACACCACGTGTTAACCTCATCTATTAAATGTGGTGAACGTGTCTGCTCAAATCTGTGATGCCACTGTCCTCACGTAGCCCATGTGCAAACTGGGAGTCAGAAGGTAAGGTGACTTACCCAAGGTGCCTAGCAGACGGCAAAGCCAGGACACCACGCAAATCCAAGTCCGTCTGGTCCTCTCGCCCCCACCTCTGCCATTAAAGCCCTGGGAAAGTTTCTACGCCAACTTCCTAATGTAGATTGCTGGCCCCGGTAAGTCTGTGGGGCTGTGTTGACAGAATGCTAACACTGATTAATTTATTATTCTTTTATTGCCTTCTGCTGGTATGGCTGTGGCAGTATTTCATAAAGAGAATGGCAGATGCTTAATTTTAATTTCGGGGTGTCTGTTTCAAATCCGTTGCAGAACAAGCCAGGCTATCTACACTACAAATAAATGCTCCAGCATCTATGTCTAAAGATCCCCGGAAGCTGCCCTTAGGTCCTGAAGTGGTGTATTTTACTTACATTTGTTTTGCTCTTGAAAAGCAGCCCTTTCAGGTGTGAAGCGGGAAGCCACGGGTGCCTTCCTTGGCAAGATCCCCGACAGACGTGTGCTGGAACTGGTTCCGCCAGGCCCATTAGAGCTGATCGTGTGCGTGTCTTCCCAGCTCTGCTCGGTGGTGTCCCATTGGCAGCTTGAAATTAGCCACGGTGGGAGAAGTTACCTCATGGGAACTGGCAAACCCTACCGATCAAGGCTCCTTCTGCCGCCTCCCCACCCCCATCCTTCCCCCAAATGAGTGAACGTCCTTGTGCCTTGGAAATAGTAAGAGTACTTCCCTTCTAGGTTATTCAGTTCGATAAAGTATGTAAAGCATATGGCATTGTTTGTATGTTTATTTATTTAAATAAATAATGCATACCGAGGGTTGAAAAAAAAAAAAGACAAAAAAATGTTGCAGTGAAAAGTAAGTTTCTTTCTCACCCTGGACCTCCGTTCCAATTCCTGTCTTGAACAGGCAAGCTGTTTCTCCAAATCCTTCCAGAGATAGGTAAGCATATATATATATGTATATGTGTGTGTGTATATAGATGCGCTCTTTTCTTCTTTACACATGTATATTTTTTAAATGCAGGATATCATGGCAGTATTTTGCCTCTTCCTGTATCTGTGTGTGTTTATCTCCCTTTCTCTCATATATATATATATCTAGATATATATATATATATACGTATATATATATCTAGATATATATATATACGTATATATATATATATCTAGATATATATATACGTATATATATATATATATATTACATATAGCCTCTTCCTGTATCTGTGTGTGTGTACATGTGTGTACATGTGTGTGTGTGTATCTCCCTTTCTCTCATATATATATATATATATTACATATAGCCTCTTCCTGTATCTGTGTGTGTGTGTGTGTGCGTGTGTGTATCTCCCTTTCTCTCATATATATATATGTATATGTGTGTGTGTATATAGATGTGCTCTTTTCTTCTTTACACGTGTATATTTTTTATTTTATTTTATTTTTTTCAACGTTTTTTTTTTTTATTTTTTTTTATTTTTGGGACAGAGAGAGACAGAGCATGAACGGGGGAGGGGCAGAGAGAGAGGGAGACACAGAATCGGAAACAGGCTCCAGGCTCCGAGCCATCAGCCCAGAGCCTGACGCGGGGCTCGAACTCACGGACCGCGAGATCGTGACCTGGCTGAAGTCGGACGCTTAACCGACTGCGCCACCCAGGCGCCCCTACACGTGTATATTTTTTAAATGCAGGATGTCATGGCAGTATTTTGCCTCTTCCTGTATCTGTGTGTGTGTGTGTGTGTGTGCGTGTATCTCCCTTTCTCTCATATATATATATATATATATATATATATATATATATATTACATATAGCCTCTTCCTGTATCTGTGTGTGTGTGTGCATGTATCTCCCTTTCCCTCTCTCTCTCTCTCTCTCTCTCTCTATATATATATATATATATATACATTACATATAGCCTCTTCCTATATCTGTGTGTGTGTGTGCGTGTGTGTATCTCCCTTTCTCTCATATATATATATATATGTGTGTGTGTGTGTGTGTGTGTATATATATATATATATATATTACATATAGCCTCTTCCTGTATCTGTGTGTGTGTGTGTGTGTGTGTGTGCGCGCGCGTATCTCCCTTTCTCTCATATACATATATATGTATATATATATTACATATAGCCTCTTCCTTTATCTGTATGTATGAGTGCGTGTATCTCCCTTTCTCTCATATATATATTACATATAACCTCTTCCTGTATCTGTGTGTGTGTGGGTGTGTATCTCCCTTTCTCTCATATGTGTGTGTATATATATATATATATATATATATATATATGAAATATACATATATATTGAGAGATACACACACATACCTATATATATTTATCCATGATCATCATCATCACCATCATCAATCTCTGACAGGTAAACTGGCTCGTATAGACCTGACTTATTATTTTGAAGGGCTGTCCATTATTCCATTTGTGAATGCACCATGGTTTATTTAACCAGCCCTCTCTGGATGACATCTAGGTTGTTTCCGGCCTCTGGCCAGTACAAACAATGGGTGTTGAACAACTTGTCTTTTGCACATAAACGTGAGCATATCTATGGGCTTATTTGCTGGAAATGTAGCTCTCGGATCAAAGGGCATGGACATCTTACATTCTGGTTTGATTGTCAAGTTGCCTTCGGGGGGCATGCCATTTTACTCTCCAAGCTACGGTGCCATGGGTCTGTGAGTCCCCACAGCCTCAGGACATTGGCCAACTTTTTGATCTGTGCCACCTGACAGTCATCGGCACCCCAGATAGGTAAATGCTCCTCATGAGTATTATTGGTGAAGAAACCCAGGGCCAGGGAGGAAAGGCACTTGCCTACCCTCACCCCTATCCAGGCTCCTGCACTCAATGCCAAGAGCGGGTCGGTCCGGGTTGGTACCGATGCCATCAAGCCCTGCCAGGAAGTAGGGAGTGACCCGTGAGCACTGGCGTTCTGTGAACTCTGCTTTGTAGGCTCTTTATCATCCCGGTTTTTCTTGAGTGAAATTTCTCAGGAACACGCAGGAACAAGAGGGTGAGAAGTCCTAGTGCTCTGGGGAGGCTCCAGTACAGCTCGTTCTCTATCCCTGGACAGAAACAGCCTTCTGAAAAACAGATCTTGTCGTCTTGTTCTTCTCTTTAAAACTTTCTGTGACCCCACATTTCTCAGTCCCTGTAGCACCGGGGGAAGTGATTAGCAATGTGCATTTGTGTCCCCCCCCCCCCCCCCCCCGGCAGATTTGCTGAATCAGACACTCTGGGGTAGGGGGGCGGCTCAGGATTTGGGCTTCAACAGGCCGTCTGGTGATGCTGATGGGTGTGCTCAAGTTTGGGCCTCACCGACTTCCAGAATGAAGTGGCCCTTCTTCACCGGAGGGCCCCAACCCATCTCTCGTTTTTCCTTCCCGCAACTTTGAAACACACCTAGCTACTGGCTCCTCGAACCTCCCTGCACTTTCTCCCCTCTATGCCTGGGGCAGAGACCTCCAGTTGTCCCCTGGTCTCTATAGAGCAATGGGAGGTGGCGTTTTGCAATCGCATTTCCCAGCCTCCCTTGCAACTGTGCTCTGGCCCATCGGGAGGTGAGCAGAGGTGAAGCGGGAGTTGAGCGACTTCCTATGCGTGCCCTCGTTAGGAAAGAACTTGTCTTCCCTTCCGCTTCCCCTTGGAAATCCACTGGCTGGAGTTCCTGGCCCGCTGATGCTGTGGGGGTCACCATCGGGGCCCTAGACCATCTAAGTCCCGACTGTGACCAAAGAAAGAAAGAAACTTCCATTTTATTTAGCCCACTGTTCCTTGAGGTCTGTGTCAACACAACTTCCCTAACACATCACCTTTAGGTGTGCTGACCCTTCCTCTGCCTGGCAACAGCCATCTCCTTCCTTTTAAGGCAAAAGCAAATGTACCTCCTGTCCCTGATCCTAGGAGAGAGGATTTCTGTCTCCGCTTCAGAGCCCTGTTGCCTCCTCACATGGAGCCAAGCTATCTCTCTACCAGAGCAGGACTTCCTGCTGGGGGCGGGGCATGAGCCTGGTCATGGCGGAAGAGCCCACAGGCCTGGCTCAGTGTCTGACACAGAGTGGATTCTAACGAGCCTTTCTCAGTGGCGACTCGAAGTCCACTTCTGCATCTTTCTAGGCTCCCTGCTCTATGCTCTGGCGAACTCTTGGGATGAGAAATGAGAACCAACTTGTAACCTGGAGCGGTGGTTAGAACGGGTGGCTGTGGACCAAGTGGACAGACTGGTCACCAGTGGGTGCTCCGGGGATGACCTAGGGACTGAGGGGTAGGAGGATAATAGAGTGGGAGAAGAGAATTCGTTATGTCTTGGCACAACCCACAAAGCCCCCATCTCCCCAGGTTTTACTCTGGGTGGTGTGGCAAGGCTTCAAGGTCAAGACTTGTGAGAAGTTGTGACACAGCGAGACCTTTCTCCAAAGGCCACTCAGTCCTTGCAAACCCATGTTTCATGCCCCAGGAGCCTCCTGGTTTCTCAGAACAATGTTTGTTCTTTGGGACCGAGCTCTGCCAGAACAGTCTGACCTTTATTCTGACTCAGAACTGAAAGGTCTAAAGCACATATTGTCAAGCAGATTGGTGATCTCGCTCGTTCTCTCTCACTCTCTCTCTCTCTCTCTCTCTCTCTCCAAGGGCTGACAAGCTGTTAATATTCCAGTGGTTCATCAAATATTTATTGGGTATCATCTTTTTGCCAGGCACGGTATAAGGTGCTTGGAATACAAAAATGACAGAGATAGTCTCCCTGTCCTCACTCACTAAGCACCGGTGTGGATGTGGCAAAGAATGATCGCGATAATACAAGAATTTCCAAAGTGTGGCCCCAGGATACCTGGGGGGCCCCTGAGACCCTTTAAGGGGGTCCATGAGGCCCAAACTATTTTCACCATAACACTAAGATGCTCTATGTCCTTTTTCACTCTCAATTTTTCATGTGGGTAAGATGGACTTTTCCAAGGGCTGCATGAAGTGTGTTATCACAACATATTTTAATGCAGAAGCAGACAGGAGAATCAGTTGTCTGTGAAGCAGACATTAAAGAGAATTTGTAAATTTGCAAAACAAGGTCACTCTTCTCGCTATGTTTCGAAAACTATGCTTGTGTTTCATGAAAAGTGGTTTGTCTACATTAACACGAGAGGGGCTTATTACTGTTTTGAAGATAAGTTAGGGGCACCTGGGTGGCTCAGTCAGTTAAGCGTCTGACTTTGGCTCAGGTCATGATCTCATGGTTCATGGGTTTGAGCCCCGCGTCGGGCTCTGTGCTGATCGCTCAGAGCCTGGAGCCCGCTTCTGATTCTGCGTCTCCCTCGCTGTCTGCCCCTCCCCCGCTCGTGCTGTTTCTCTCGAAAATAAATAAACATTAAAAAATTAAAAAAACAACAACAACAAGAAAAATCTCCATTTTAGTGTCTAATATAGTAAATGCCAGTTAACATGGCTCACGTCAACAAAATCCCTTTGCGGACCATATATGTTTTTAAACTTTCACTTTGAGACCATGGGAGGTTCACGTGGGGTTGTGAGAAAGTACAGAGAGAGCCTGGGTGCTCTTCACCCAGTTTCTCCCAATGGTTAACATCCTGTGTAAGATCGGCAGTGATACAGTCCAGCTTCCTGATCTGGATTGCATCAGTTTTACGAGTGTGTGCGCTTAAATCGACGCCACTTTATCCCATGCAGAGATTTGTGTGACCCAAACCACAGTCAAGATGTAGAACAATTCCGTCACAGGTGTCTCCCCTACTACCTACTTGGACCCACAGTCCCCTCCTTCCCCCTCCCCTCCCTGACCCCTGTCTCCCTCTCTGTAATCTTGTTATTTCAAGGATGTTCTGTAAGTGGAATATATATTGTGTAACCTTTTTTTTTTTTTTTTTTTAATTTTTTTTTTTTCAACGTTTTTTATTTATTTTTGGGACAGAGAGAGACAGAGCATGAACGGGGGAGGGGCAGAGAGAGAGGGAGACACAGAATCGGAAACAGGCTCCAGGCTCCGAGCCATCAGCCCAGAGCCTGACGCGGGGCTCGAACTCACGGACCGCGAGATCGTGACCTGGCTGATGTCGGACGCTTAACCGACTGCGCCACCCAGGCGCCCCTATTGTGTAACCTTTTGAGATTGGCGTTTTCGCTCAGCATAAGTCCCTTGAGATCCAGCTGAGGGCTTGTGAATATCAGTGGTGCCCCCTTGTACTATGGCTGAGTGCTCGATGCCATGGATACATGATGGTTTTGCCTCGTTCCCCTTCTGGAAGGACATTTGGATGGTTTCTGACTTCTGGCTGTTGCAGATAAAGTTGCCATGAACATTCGTGTACAGGTTTTCGAGTGAACAGAAGCTTTTACTTCTCTGGGGTAAATGCCCCCCAATACAATTGCTGGGTAGTATAGTAAGCACGTTTCGTTTTGTATGAAGTCACCATACTTTTTTTTTTTTTTGCTGAGTGGCTGTACCGTTTCACTCTTGAGTCCAGTTTGCGTCCAGACTGGCTTGGCACTTCAAGGATTTTTCTGGACTTGATCTAGAAACTACATGCAGAAGACCCAATCACTGGTTTCTCCCCATCTCCACCAGCATTTGGTGTTATCACTGTGCTTTATCTTGGCCATTGTGATAGTTGTGTAGTGATAATCTCATTGCGATCTGAATTGGCATTTCCTGACGGCTAATGATGTTGAAAATATTCTTATGTGCTTACTTGCCATCTGTATATCCTTTTCAGTGCAGTGTCTGTTCATGTTTGCTGCCCATTTTCTAATCAGATTGTCTGTGCTCACTCTTGGGTGCAGAGAGTTCTTTATGTATGTGGTTTGCACATATTTTCTCCCCATGCTTTTGTCCTCTTTATGGGGCCTTTCACGGAGCAGAAGGTTTTCATTTTGCATGGTCCGATGTATTATTATTATCATTTTGATGACTCATGCTTTTTCTAAGAACTTTTCACCCAGCCCTAGGTCACAAAGATTTTTGTAAGTTTTTTTTCTGAAAAGGTGTGTTTTTTTCCCTAAAAGTGTTACATTTTACATCTAATCCTTTTTTGATGAAAAATTTTTGTACAAACTGTGGGGGTTAGTTCGAGATTCATTTGCCTCTGAATCAATAAATTCTAAGGGATCCTGGGAACAAAGATTTCAGAACTTCGATAATAAGGCATATGAGGTACTCAAGATAGGTATGTGCGAAATGCTACAGGCAGGTTAACTTTGAGCAAGGCAGATAGTCTTTTTTTTTTTTTTTTTTTTTTAGTGATTATGTTTATTTTTGAGAGAAAGAGAGAGGGAATGAAAGTGTGAGCAGGAGGGGGGTGGTACAGAGAGAGAGGCAGGTAGAGAGAGAGGAGAGTACCAAAGCTGGGTCCACACTAACAGCAGAGAGCCGGATGCTGGGCTCGAACCCACGAACCATGACATCATGTCCTGAGCTGAAGTTGGATGCTTAGCCCACTGAGCCACCCAGGTGCCCCAGCGAGGCAGTTCTTAAAGACTTCCCAGGGGAGGTGAAATTTGGTTCTGCTTTGGAGGGTGAATAGGATTTTACCAAGCAGAGGAGAAACCTTGTTTTCATTTCTGTCTTCCGTAGCCAGCAATATTCTCGGTGTTGAGGAAAACAGAGAGAAGGGCCAATGGAGTCAGGCAGACCTTGGTTGAAATCCTTCTTAGTCAGCTAAGTTACTTACTTTTCCTAAGCCTCAGTTTTCTTACCTGTAAAATGGGGTGAATAATCCTTTCTTTTCAAGGAAACTGTAAGGATTAAATAAGTATGGAAACTGGATGGGGCGCCTGGGTGGCTCAGTCGGTTGAGCGTCCGACTTCGGCTCAGGTCACGATCTCGCGGTCTGTGAGTTCGAGCCCCGCGTCGGGCTCTGGGCTGATGGCTCAGTGCCTGGAGCCTGCTTCCGATTCTGTGTCTCCCTCTCTCTCTGCCCCTCTCCCGTTCTTGCTCTGTCTCTCTCTGTCTCAAAAATAAATTTAAAAAACGTTAAAAAAAAAAAGTATGGAAACTGGAAAGCACGGCATGTGACACATGGGAGGCACACAGTGACTTACTTTCTCTTCCTAGTTCATGATTTCCTTTACATTTTATCCGTGTTACGAAGTTAGACCCTTCCTTTGATGTTCAGCCTATACTTGATTTCTCTTTTATTCTTTAATTCCCTTTTTACTTATTATTATTGTTAGTTTTTGAGAGGGAGCGTGAGCACAAGTGGGGGGAAGGCGCAGAGAGAGAGAGGGAGAGAGAATCTTAAACAGACTCCATGCCTGACACAGAGCCCCACACGGGACTGGAACCCCCGAGCCGTGAGATCATGACCTGAGCCGAAATCAAGAGTCAGGCACTTAACCGACTGAGCCACCCAGGCGCCCCAGCCTGTACTTGCTTTCATTCTTTCCGGCCCCCCCGCCCCCATATTGCTGAAGTGAGTGGTTCTCAAACTTTATGTGTCAGCTGTCACAAAGCTGATAGGCAATGTTTAGTCATGGAGGGCCTCAAAACACACATTGCAGAACTTCTGAGTCAGTAGTTCTGGGGTAGGACCTGGGAATGTGCATTTCTGGCAAGCTTCCAGGTAACGCCAGGGCTGCTGGCCTGGGGACCACACTTTGAGGACCACTGCCGTGGGTATCCCCAGTAACTGTCTCCATCGATTGTGTAGAAGGAATCAAAATATCCACGTGCAGCAGGTAAATAGGGTTTCAAGGAGATGGCTTGTTGTGTTTGGTTTTCAGAATCCATAGAAAACTCAGCGGGGAGACTTCGGGTTTGAAGGTGGCTCAGTTTTGTTTTGCTTTTCGTGGCAGTGAAAACCACATGACAGTGCGTGCACCGTCTGTTTACCTTTTGCGGGTGTGCAGGTCAGTAGCGTTAAGTATATTCAAGGGTGGCCGGGTTTTCTTTCTCTCTTGTTCTCCGCTCATCAGCTCCACTTCAGACGATAAGAAGAATAAGCAAACATCCTCTACGTCTTTGATGAGATCAGGAGACACCTCTAAACGTGAAACACAATAGGAAGCCAGTAACCGGTCTGGTGGATGGCAAAAGATTTGGCAGAGTGGAGGAGGGTCAACCATCCTGCCGAAGGAGGAACACATGTAAAGGAACAGCCGATTCACCCCGGAATCCTGGAAGGCTCTAGAATTGCCAGAGAACCAAGTACTGCAGGAAGTGGAGGGAAATCGGGTTGCCAAAAACGAAGAGGACGGACTGAAATTCTTTGTCGTGGGGCACTTGGAACCCATGTCGTCAGGTGCTTCTCTCCTCGGAGGATACCAGGGGTTTAGTCTCTGGAGAACTTTAACCAGAGAGGTTCCAGATTTCGGGACCACAGTCCCAGCATATGGGAAGAGAGGGGGGTGCTGAATTTAGACACAGGGGTTGCCTAAAAAAGGGCTTCAGAGTATTTGCGTTGAGGCTCATTAAGCAACACCCCCTGCGGCTCCCTTGCCCCAAGCAGTGGCTTGGAGCTTCCTTTTGTGAAGAAACCCAACTGCCCCAAAGAAAAGACCTGCAATCATGACATTTGGGCCTCCTCGCCAAGTCTGGCTGGGTACTCGTTTGCCCTACAGCGAAACACATCAGTTGTCAAACCGCCTCCAAGCTCGGGAAGCTTTGAGTTGGCTTTTCCTTGCCTCCCTTTGAAATAAAGATTATTAGTCACTAAGTGTCCGCTGGACGAGAGAGATGAAAGAAAACAATGTTGCAGAGGCAGGGGGTTGCTGCAGTTGCCACGCTGGCCTTCTCTGGGGGCTGTTTGGGTAACTGCTACAGACCGGGGTTGACCTAAGGAACGGACCCTGAACCTGGGATCCCTGCTGCCGCTGGGTGCCAGTTTCTGTGTCCGTGTATATTTGAGCTCACAACGGGGCTAGAACGCATCAGGTTCTCCGGGGGGGGGGGGGGGGGGGGGGGAGTCTGAGGTGCGAGAAGAGATGAGCCACTTACCGACTGGATTTCTAAGCTCTCACCCTGGGCTTGTTTCCTAAGTGTATTTATTTTGCCTTCTCACACCTCCAGGCTCTGCATACACAGACACTTTGGGGAGCATCTGTTCCTTGTCAATAGGGTTAATTCCCGCCCCTCCTTCCAGACTCATCTGAAATACTGGGTTTCCAGGAAGTCTTCCCTGACCCCCAACCTCCTGTCTGGGTTGGGTGACCCCCTTGGTGCTTCCCTGGGCCTCTGTACGCCTTCCTCACCTCCTTTAGAGGAATACATCTGCTGCCTCTGGATGCAGAAGCCCAGGCTTGCTGGAGAACCGAGTAATAATATCCCAGCAGCACCCATCTGCCCAGTCTCAGGGTAAAGTGCTTGTTAATTGGGCAGAGAGCTCGGCTGGGCAGGTGCTTGGGAGTAGATCAGCTCAGGCCTTTGAATTATGCTTCAAAGCTCAGCAGAAGGCAGAGTGAGCTGACTGGAAAAAGAAAAAGGGGAAGACAGGGCAATCCCTAAAACTCTTTTTGCCTCTGTCCTTAGGTTACCTACTAGGGCTGGGTTTACTGAGGCTCTTCTGAATACTGTGAACTTGAACCTGAACTTGGTAAAGGGCAGGTGAGGTCAGGGCAACACCTGACCCCTCTGGTTCAGCACCAGATATTAATATCTACCAGGAGAAGAGTGTGAAGTGTCTGAGTTGGTCCAGCCCTAATCCACATGATGTGTTGAATAGAATTAGTATCTGGGAGCCACCCCGCATCTGAACCCCTATGCTATAGTTGTTCACATAACCCCTCGTGTTATGTGTCTTGAAGGGAGGCAGACTTCCTTTCTGTTACAGGGTTTTTAAACTGTAACCTTTCTCTTTCTGTTCTTTGTTAGAATGTCTACGTCTCTGCTTATATTGCCCATCTGTTCTTGCATCATGTTTACTTTTTCCATGAGCGCCTTTAGTATATTAATCATGTTTTATTTTACTTATTTTTTAATCATAGTTATTTTAAATTCCCAGTCTGATCACTTCAACATCCTGCTATCTCTGAGTCTGGTTCTCATGTTTTCTCTGTCTCTTTGAACTGTGTTTTTGCCTTTTAGTATGCCTTATGATTTGTTTGTTTGTTTGCTTTGAAAGCCCTACTGGATAAAAGAAACCCTGGTAAATAGACCTTTAGTGATGTGGTGATAAAGCGTAGGGAGGGCCAGCATGCTATTGTCCCGTGATGAGGTCTCAGTCTTGTAAATGAGTCTGTGTCTCTGGGCTGTGGACTTGACAAGCATTTCTCAGTTTTTCCCTCCCAGAGAGGGGACATGATGCCTAGACAGTTGCTGGAGCTGGATATTTCCTTCCCCTGGGTCAGTTAGGCTCTGATAAAACCCAGTAGGTAAAGCTCTGGAAGAAATGGTTTCTCCTGAGGGCGGGCATTGGGAGGAAGAATAGAGTGCTTTGGTGTATTTCCTACTTGCCCTGGCAGAGGCTTGACGGGATTTTCCTTCCATAGTCACTAAAATTCCAATATTCACCCTGAGAACCTGGTCAAGCTGCTGGAGGAAAAACTTGTAAAAAGTCTCGGGGCTCCCCGTGACTGGGTGCCCCAGGTTTTATCTCTCAGTCTTATTCACACCCGCTGCAAGTTGTCGATTATCGCTCAGGTTTTCCTACCCTGGCACTGGTTCGCGTAGAAGTTTCTGCTTCGGCAAGTTGCGATTCTCTGGATCTGCCTGTCTGTGCAATTTGGGGGCAGGAGTGTGCCCTGGGACCTCATGTCTCTTACAGATTTAAGAAGAATTGTTGATTTTTCGGTTTGTTTAGCTTTGTCCTTGCTGTCGGGACAGAGTGACGACTTCCAAGTGTCTTGGGTGCTGGACCAGAAACGGGAAGTCGGGGATTTTTTTTTTTTTTACATTTTTTTTCCATTGTAGTAAAATATACATAACATAAAAGTTATCGTTTTAACCATCCTGTAGTGTCCAAGTCAGAGGCATTAGGTACTTGCACATTGTTGTACAACCATCACCAACCATCCCGTCTCCAGAACTTTCTTATCATCCCAACTGAAACCCATTAAACAGTAACGTCCTGTAGTGTAAGTGCTAACTTTTATGCTGTGGTTGATGTTATCATTATTATCATGCAGTGAAGGGCTGCAATTGTGTGGGTAGGTCGGGCATCATTCTCCAGAACATGTTTCGGGTGGGGCATCGTGATTTGCTTGATTTTTTTATTTTGAGAGAGAGAGCGAGTGACGGAGCGGCAGAGAGAGAGGGAGAGAGGGAAGGGGAGAGAGAGGGAGAGACCGAGAATCCCAAGCAGGCTCCGCACTGTCGGCTCAGACCCGGGTGCAAGGCGTGAACCCATGAACTGTGAGATCATGACCTGAGCCGAAGTCGGATGCTTAACTGACTGAGCCACCCGGGCGCCCCTCGATTGGCTTTTAAGAAGCCGGCTGATGGGCTCAGTGTGCCTGGTTTAGGAAGGAAGCGTCACCAGCAGAGAACAACTGGGGACAGAGTGTGCTGTGGCTGCTCCTTCCAGTCAGAGCGAAGCAAGCCCTGGAAGTCAGTCCTAAATGAAAACACTCATCAGGGTAAACGTCCTGGCTCCACACTGACTTCCTCTCACCGGTTTTGTTTCACTGTTTCATCTGCCCAGGAGCGGAGCCTTGAAACTCCCAGAGAGATGAATGGGGGAGATTCCACATGCTCATCTCATTTCCAAATGTAATTGGTACCTGAATGACGAAGCTCTCTGCTTCCAAAGGCTGTGTTAACAAAGCCACCCGTTCTCCTCTCCGGCGAGGTGGGCCAGTGATGCATGTTCATTGTTCCAGCGACGGAGTTGGTGCAACCTTTCTTGGAGGGCGATTTGGCGGCGTGTATCAAAAATTTTAAATGTGCAGCACCTTCGGCCCAGCAATTTCATTTCAAGGATTTAATTGATCTCCAGGAGGTAATTGGACAAGTGGGTAAGGAGGTTTGTACAAAGACGCTTTCATGCAGCTTTGTTTACAGTTGTGAAAAATGGGAAACATTCTAAATGTGCGACAAGAGAGGACAGTTCCCGTCAATTATGGCACCCACAATGGCATGTTTACTGTGGGACTGTTGCCAAAGATGGGGTCAGCTGTAAGGACGAGCCTCCACAGTATTCAGGCGTGTCCTGTGGAATGTTCTCCCACTAGAATGACTGTGATTGATAGCATGGATGTGTCTGTCGGTAACAATGCTTTTGGGGGGCAAATATTTATGTAGGAGAACATTTATATTTGAATTTTTTTCGTGTTTATTTATTATTGAGAGACAGAGAGAGACAGAGCGTGAGCAGGGGAGGGACAGAGAGAGAGGGAGACACAGAATCCGAAGCAGGCTCCAGGCTCCTAGCTGTTGGCACGGAGCCCGACGCGGGGCTCGAACTCACAAACCGCGAGATCATGACCTGAGCCTAAGTTGGACGCCTAACCGACTGAGCCACTCAGGCGCCCCAGGAAAAAATTTATATTTAGATCCTCAAATTCATTAGGACATTTGAAACAAAATTATTTGGGAGAAAAAAGTTTCATATGTAATATTCCAAATAAAACAGATAGATGAGACACTCACGTACAAGTGTTGAAAACTCAACCAAGCAACCCAGACTGTCCAGCTCCTAACAGGATGGTTTAAAAAAACATCTATATGTATATGTATATATATGCATATGTGTATATGTATATCCAGAAAACACATACATGCATGCATACATTTTACTGAGTTTTTACCTCAGTAAAATTTCAGGAAATTGGTTGAGGGTTTTGAATTAATGTGTGTTTAATTTTTCCTATTTAATATAATGGGATTAGGTTCCCTTTCGGTATTTTTATTAAGGCCATCTGTGTTTTAGGACCTGGTTAGTGAAATGAAGTGGGATATGCCAGGACTGGGTAGGGGACCCTGCTGCCTGATGGCCAATTCCAACCTCCACGGGTTCCCTGGTCCCCCGTTCCCGTAATACCCGTTCTGCCCCCAGGGCTTGGGATCTGCTGACCTGCTGATCCTTGCAGGGGCTCCTGACCCTGATTGACCACATCTGGCACAGCCCCTGGACCCCTCGCTGCTGAAGCTGAGCTCAGCCAACCCCCCTTCAAGCATTTCCCCACTTTGCCCCCCCCAGCTACTCCCAAACCTGGGGAGAGTAGCTACTTTTCAGGTTCCAGGCTGGAGCCTCTCAACTGCCTTGCCAGCTTCCAGTCCTCGCCTCTGGCAGTGAATCTTCCTCAGCAACCAGAATGGGGGCCTGGGAGCAAACCAGCAACAAATGCACAACTGTAATAAAACTCAAAACCAAAAGCCAACTAAGTTGAAAAGCAGGTTATAAAGAACGGTTACGCTCGTCAGGAAGAAGCTTTTGGCTGTATGTGACTCAAAAAGTGCTGAAAAACTTGAAGGAAGTCTTATTATCTCACTCAAGAAGTTCAGATTTGGCAACACGTTTCCACTTTGCCACCTCCAGACCATTGGCTCGTCCTCTGAGTCTACTCCCCGTCCTGGTCCCCTGGTGACTACCGTCGTGCCAGGAATGGCAATGTATAGAGGCAGAGAAGACCTTAGGATGCCTTTCTCTGCGACTAAGGAAACTTTCCCAGAACATCCATCAGTTTCCCCTCATTGGTCGTGGGGAGAACTGGGCCATGTGCCTCATTCTTCAGCCAATCAACGCCCACGGGGGAATGGGCATGTCACCAAGAGTTGAGACCAGCAGATCTCAACCCGAAGTGACTATTAGCAATCCCTGCGAGGTCTGGGTGCCCGAGCCCACAGCAAACCCAGTCTGCGGGTATCTCTCTGGGGGTGGGACCAAGGCTTCACACGTATCTTTTAATCCCCTAAGTATTTATGGTGGGCGGCAGGGATCAGAACCATTCTTTCGCGCTAATAATTCATCTCCTGGGACCAGGGAAGGGACTATTTTCCCTGAAGCACTTGGCCACTGGACACCTGAAGAATAATCAGGCCTGTTGCAGAGAAAATGATGGAAAGCGTTTGTTGCGTTGATGGACGATAGCGTTTGACAAATACGGTGGGCTCCCGTTTCTTTAGGTTCAAAAAATCATATAAATTTGTAAAATGACATATACGTGAAAAAAAAAAAATCTCTGGAAGAGCATGGACCAAACTTGTACTAGCGATTATCACGGTGTGGGGTCGGGGAGAATTAATTACAGATGGTTTTCACTTACTCGTTGAACTTTTACAACGAACTAATCACTTACACAGACTACCAATGAGGATATATACGTCTTGGGGGGAAACGATTAAGAGAAGACGAAACAAGAAGTTGTAAGGGCTGAAATGCTGCTTTATCCCTGTGAGGTAACTTTTGTGGGGCGAGGAAGTTCCCTGTTCAAGAATCGATTGCTCTGAGCTTAGAATTTGTCACTAACCCACTGAGGGTTCCTCTTTTTCCCGTGTGACCGGGAGGAAGGTAAACTCTGATCAGGACAGTCCCCTTGCCAGTGATTGGGTGAAGCCAGGGCATGTGATCCAATAGTGACCAATAAGATGTGAAGAGGCACCTGCTGAGGGCATGGTGTGTGTTTCTGGGAAATGTTTCTTTACTTTCCAAAGAGACCAAAAAAAAAAAAAAAAAAAAAGAGGGTCTCCTCTTCCCTCAGCCATATTCTTGACTCTGTGTGATGCCTTGACATTGGAGCCACAATCTTGTGATTGATCATATGGGGACAAAGTCCACGCCCAGAGGATGGCAGAGTGAAAACCCTTGGTAGCGCGTTTTTAAACCGGAAGTGTAATTCCCATACAATACAGTGCATAAGCCTTAAGCGTACAGCTTGGCAAATTTTTACGTACGTATACAAGTAACCACCGCTGGATCAAGATGCAGAACATTTCCAGCACTCCGGAGGGTTCTGTCATGCTCCTTGCTGGGCAATATCCAACACCCACTGTTCTGATTCCTAGCTCCATAAATTATTCAATTATTTTAACTGAAGTTCATATAAATGGATTCACACAGTACATACTATTTTGTGTTTGGCTTCTTTTGCCCAGCATGTTTTCTTTGACATCCATTTATGTTTTTATGTACATCCGTAGTTTATCTTTAGAAAAAAAATCACTGTCTAGTGTTCCAATGGTACCATAGTTTTGTTTATCCATTTCCTGCGGATGGACATTTTAGCTATTTCTAGTTTTTGGCTATTAATGGGGGGAAAAAGGTGCGGTAAACATTCTATGTGCCCATCTTTGGTGGATGGGTGTCCCCATTTCTCTTGTATGTATACCTAGGAGTGAAACCGCTAAGTGATAAGATAAATAACACTTTATTTAGTTAGTAGATACTGACAGTTTCCAAAGAGGTTTAACCAACCTATACTCCCACCAGAAGTGTGTGAGATTCTCAGTTGTTCTAGAAGCTCCTCAACACTTGATGTTGCCAGTGGGGGGAGTAGTGGTACCTTATAGTTTTAGTTTGCATTTCTTTGATGAGCTTTTCAAGTGCCTTTTGGTCATTTCCCCTTCTAAGAGGTGCCTGTTCAAGTCTCTTTCCCTTCCTAAAAGTGAGTTGTTTTGTCTTTTACTTATTGACTTGTAAGTGTTCATTTATGTTTTGGGTGGACGTTCTTTGTCAGATACGTGAAATGCAAATCTCTTCTCCCGGTCTGTAGACTGCCTCTTCCTTTCCTTTATGATGTCTTTTTTTTTTTTTTTTTTTTTTTTAAATTTTTTTTTTTTCAACGTTTTTTATTTATTTTTGGGACAGAGAGAGACAGAGCATGAACGGGGGAGGGGCAGAGAGAGAGGGAGACACAGAATCGGAAACAGGCTCCAGGCTCCGAGCCATCAGCCCAGAGCCTGACGCGGGGCTCGAACTCACAGACCGCGAGATCGTGACCTGGCTGAAGTCGGACGCTTAACCGACTGCGCCACCCAGGCGCCCCCTTTATGATGTCTTTTGATGAATGTACATTCTTACATTTAATGAAGTCCAAATCAGGATAGTGGTTTTTTGTGTGTGCATGTGCTCAGTTTCAGAGATATTTGTTTACCCTTAGTTCATGAAAGTATTTTTTTTTTAATTTTTTTTAACGTTTATTTATTTTTGAGACAGAGAGAGACCGAGCATGAACGGGGGAGGGTCAGAGAGAGGGAGACACAGAATCTGAAACAGGCTCCAGGCTCTGAGCTGTCAGCACAGAGCCTGATGCGGGGCTCGAACTCACGACCGTGAGATCATGACCTGAGCCGAAGTCGGCCGCTTAACCAACTGAGCCACCCAGGCGCCCCGAAAGTATTTTTTAATAGTTTCTATTTTTAATATTTTCCGTGAGAAGCCTGATTCTTTTTAACTTTTACATTTAGGTCTGTGATCCACATCACATTCCTTGCTATATATATGGTGTGAGGTAAAGATTCATCTTTCCCCCCATACAGATTATTTTCCATATGGATGTCCGATTTCAATCAAATCAAATGAACATACATGTTTGGTTCCATTTTTGGACTCTCAATTCTGTTCCACTGGTCTATTTGTTTATCCTTGTGCCAATACCACACCGACTTAATTACTATGGCTTGATGTTTTTTAACACTAATTTATCATTTTTTAATGTTTATTTTTGGTGGAGATACCGTGCGCACGCGTGTGTGCGAGCAGGGGGTGGGGGTGGGGCAGAGGGAGAGGGAGACGGAGGATTCAAAGCAGGCTCTGCACTGACAGCAAAGAGCCCAACATGGGGCTCAAACTCACGAGCTGCGGGATCATGACCTGAGCCAAAGCTGGACGCTTAACCGACTGAACCATCCAGGCGCCTCTACTATAACTTGATGTTAAGTATTGATATCTGGTAGTGTATGTTTTTCTTCAAGATAGTCTAAGCTGCTCCTTTTTGTTTTCATATAAATTGTAGAATTAGCTTGATGATTTCCGCACATAAACTTCGTGGGAATTTGATTATGATTGTATTAACTCTATAAATCAATTTAAGCAGGATTGACTTAACAATATTCAGTCTTCCAATCCATGGTTTAGTTCTCTATTGAGATCTTGTGGATGACTTTGTTGAACATCTGATTTTATTTAATCAACCCCGGAGTTACCTTGCCTTAGTCTTCTTGTTGTTATATAACAAGATTATATAAATGTATTATACAAATATTTTCCTTGCTGCTTAAGTAATTTTTTTTCCCCTGGCTATTTGCAGCCCCAAACATCTCAACTAATATAACTAATATAAACTTGTCCTGTAGTGTGATGGATTAAGCAGAAGGCTTGAGTCAGTGCTATTCCCTGTGTGGCCACGAGTAAGTCACCTAACCTTTGGTGGCCAGTCTCCTTATCCATGGAAGCCTCGCAAGGCTGGAAAGTTCTTCTCTGTTTCACAAACTGGCCAACACGGACTCATCTTTCTTTGTTTCAGTTTAAGTATCATTTTCTTTAGGAAGGCTTCTCTGATTCTTCCATTTAAAACCGAGATATTTTGGGGGCACCTGGGTGGCTCAGTCAGTTAAGCATCCGACTTCGGCTCAGGTCATGATCTCGCGGTGGACAAGTTCGAGCCCCACGTCGGGCTCTGTGCTGACAGCTTGGAGCCTGGAGCCTGCTTTGGATTCTGTGACTTCCTCTCTCTCTGCCCCTCCCCCCCTCAAAAAAAAACCATTAAAAAAATTTTAAACCTAGATATTTTGGGGGTGCCTGGGTGGCTCAGAACTCACTCAGTTCGTGAGTTCAAGCCCCACTTTGGGCTCTGTGCTGACAGCTCGGAGCCTGGAGTCTGCCTGGGATTCTGTGTCTCCCTCTCTCTGTGCCTCTCACCTGCTCATGCTCTCTCTCTCTCTCTCAAAAATAAATAAACATTGAAAAAAATGTTTTAAACCTAGATATTCTTTTCCTATATACACCTTTCAAAGCAGTCGGGACACTGTAATGTCATTGTTTGCGTGTATATCTCCATCAGTGCCTTACTGAATCAGTCAGAGGCTTGGTAGGGAACAGAGGGCGCACTTAAAGGGCTTAACTGAGGAGAGATGAATAAAGATATGATTATAGAGGACTAGAGGGATTAAGGAAACCCATAAGGGATGATGAAGCGGCCCAGGGATTAGCCACAGAGGCAAGCCATTATCTCTGAAGAATGGAGACAAAAGAAAGGTTGCTGGAACCCAGTGGGATCTGTAGCTATGGAAGTGGAGCTGCCCAACAGATATTCTGGGCTATAAGGGAACAAAGCTATCATGAGAACCATGGGTAGATGGGGAGGGGAGAGTAAATACCCCCTCCCTTCTCCCCTCACCCTCTGACTTCAGCTCCCATTGGCCCTTCCATTGGATCAACCAACCAGAACAGAGGGCAAAGGAATCCAGGTGATACAGTGTGTACAGGGCACCCTCTTGGGGCACAAAGCAGAGAAGCAAAAGGCAGAAAACGGATACGGGAGAAGAAACAGGTAATGTTCCGTATGCTCACCTTCAGCGTAAACCTCTTGAGATTGGACACCAGTCTTTGAAAAATATGTTGTCGTAGTGTTTTACACACCTGTCATGAAAATCCAAACATCATAGGAAATTTTTTAAAGTGCCCTATTAGCTCCGAAATAACCATAGCCAACAACTTGTGACATAATATTTCAGGTCTCACCTCCATGCACATTGAATATGTGGGTCTGCGAAAGACTGTGTTTCCAAAAATGACCACATCAATATTTCTGGTCCCATATGCTCTTGCAGACCCTGCCACTCCCTATCGCTAGGTGAATCTATTTCCCTTCCCCTAGAATCTGGGGAGGGCTCTGTGATTACCTTGACAGAGAGAATATGGCAGAAGTAATGCTACGTGACTTCCAAGGCTAGGTTATAAAAGGCAATATGGCTTTACCTGGAGATCTCTGTTTCCTGGGATGCTCACTCTGGGAACCCAGCCATCACATTATGCAGAAAAGCCGTGGTCACATGAAGAGGCCTAATGCAAATGTCGTGGCTCATTGCCCAGCTGAGGTCCCGGCTGATAGTCAGCATTAATTGCCAGATAAGTGAAAGAATGCGCTTCCAGATGATTCCAGCTTCCAGCCGACACTGCATGAAGCAGAGGGACGCATCTCTCCCAAGCCCTGCCCAAACTGAAGAATCGTAAGCAAGATAAAAGAAGTTTTTAAGCCACTGGTAGTTTGAGTAACTTGTTAGGTAGTCATACTAGTTAGAACAGAGGTCACGTTAGGGGGTTAAACTCTCAGGCTCTGGAGTCAGGCTTCGTGAGTTCTTTTCTGCCACTTTTTCCCTGCGTAGTATCGGGCAGGTTGTTCAAATTCTAATTCTCACTTTCTTCATCTGTAAAATGGGAACAATGATATTAACCAGCTCAAAGAGGAAGGTGTATAAAACAATCAGTTTTATTAAGGTGTTTTAAGGTGGGTCATATAAGGCAGGTGACTGGTTAAAAGACTGGGCAAAATTTATGACCTCAGAGCTTTGGACGGGTGGGCCCAGGGAGGCAAGGGACTTGGAGCGAGTCCAGATGAGCAACTTCTGTTTCGATAAGTAAAGCATTTTGTTGGTTCTGTCTTATCTTCCGAGAACAGGTACTTCCTAGAGCAAGCAGCTAAATTATGACTTGGTCGCAGTAGTATTTAATGCAGGGACAGAAAAGTGTCTTGCTTTCAGTTCTCATTATTAGACAATTTTTTTTTTTTCGTGGAAAAGGGCTCATAGCCTACCCCACCTATTATGTTAAAACTTGCCTTTTCTTTGAACGACGTTTCTTGGATATCTTTCCTTATCGGTACATATCAGTTCATTTTATTCTTTGTAACAGCTGCTTGATATTCACTTGGATGGCTGCTGCATGATCCGTTTGCCTTTTCACGTATCAGCAGACCCCTGGTGTGTATATACAGTGGGGTGAGGGGCCCAGACCCTTAGCATCGTGCCTGGCGCAGAGTAGATAGTTGGGAAGGGTTTGTGATTGAAAGGAGCGTGTGCATGAAATCTGTACAAGTCAGGTATGGGTGGATGGTGGGGCTCCCCTGTTACTGCCATCCTGGTGTTGTCGCCTGTGTTAGGAATCATCTCAGGGTATGCACAGCACGGGAGAGAGACCCAGAGGTCCCATCGGTGCCCCCAGGGAGGAGTGGGGAAGAAGCATGAAAAGTAGTGAGCCTGAAGAGGGGCCAGGTGTCAGGCTGAGACTCTGAGCCGCTCAGGTTCCCAGGAGAGAGCTGGAGACATTGAATCCGTGCCAGTGGGAACAGATCACGAGTTTCAGCTCATGCCATCAGGACGCCACTGACCAGGCAGGGCGAGAGGCCCCTCATGGAGCCAGCAGGGCCCCAAAGGACAGGATAAGAGCCACTTCTTCCTGTCGCCATGAGGACAATTCTCCTACATCTAGATATCATCAAAGAGGAAACATTTGAAGACCAAAAGAGCATCGTTGTAGGGGTTTTCAATTTGTAACTCGACACAACATTGAAGAAGAGGCTGATGTAAAATGAAGTCCTAGGTTTTTCAACAAGGGGCGGTACCACACCGGTCGGGGGCATTTGGAAGTAGGTGGGGTGTTTCCTCCCACTTGTTGATGATGAAAATTTTCTTTTTTTCAAAAAAATTATTTATTCTGAGAGAGAGGGAAAGAGAAAGAGAGCGCGCCCGTGAGCGAGCAGGGGAGGGGCAGAGAGAGAGGGAGAGAGGAAATCCCAAGCAGACTCTGTGTTGTCAGTGCAGAGTCCTGCTCGGGGCTCGAACTCACAAACCAGTGTGGTCATGACCTGAGCCAAAACCACGAGTCCGAGGCTTCACTGACCGAGCCACCCGGGTGCCCCTTGATTATGAAAATTACCAAGCAGGAAAGTAAGAGTAATTCTACAAACGCACATATATCCATCATCTAGATTTCTCGATTGTTGTGTTTTTCTCCCCACAATTGTTTTACCTACTTTTTGAAGTTGCTTAAAGTAAATTGCAAACATTCTGACATTTCACCCCAAACGCATTTCTGAAACATAAGAACGTTTTTTCCTGCATAACGCGAGGCGTTCTTAGTCGACATGGGGCAGCTTTACTGGCACTTACGTGGGCGAGGGGCAGGGAGGCTAAGTGTCCTGTGATGCGTGGTTTACTTCAGCTCAAGGAAGAATTGTCAACCCAAAGGTCTGATAGCATCATCCTGTGCAAAGCCTGCTGTACAGAAAGACAAGTTTTGTGTGGGAGGATGTGTGTGTGTGTGTGGGGGGGGGGTACGTGGGAAGGGTGCTATCATCTATTTATTCATTTTATGTGTGTGTCTTTATTACAAAAGCAACACATAAACTGGCAAGATACGGGGAGGCCCACAAGAAAAGTTATAAAGGAGAAGCTGGAAACAAATCACCTATGGTCTCATCTTCCAGAGTCAACCACGGTTATCGTTTTGGTAAATTTCCTCTGGCTTCTATCTTTTCATAGGGTTGACATCACACTCTCTCTCTGTACTATCCTATATATCTATATCTGCGTTTTATATCTATACGCCTTTTCTATCTTAGGAAGGCCTACTTTTAACTGGTTATTTAAAGTCTTCTGACTCCTGCCTACTCACCACAACCTAGTAGGGTGGGGAGCTGGACAGAAAGAAAAAATCTGTTTCTGAAGTGAAAAATATGCCATATTAAAAAAAAAATGAGCCTGCTGGGTCCTCAGCTAATCCTCAGATTGACTTTGTGATGTACGGCATATCATACCCATTTTCTGGATGAGATACTTAAGGCTGAGGGAGCTTAAGAAGCTACCCAAAGGCTCCGCAGCCTGTGCACCTCACCATTCTGACTTACGGCCCTGAAGGCAACCATGGGTTCCCTGACCGGCTCCAGGGAGGGGGAAGCAGGGACCCTGGGGATGAACAGCGGGTGCTTGACCCAGGGATCTTGGGAGATGCGGGACTCTCTCCCCCTGAATCTGGAACAACAGATCGGACTTACCCAGTCTGGAGGGGTTCCCCCTGTCCCACTTTGATCATCCACTTCCCGGTTGGGGTGTGGTGTGGGGAAGAAGAGCTTACCACGCATGTCTGTGTTTGTGGACCCGAGGCCAGTCCCTGGAATGAAAACACAAACTCTCTATAGTAGATGAAAGATGGCTGCAAATTCTTCGACATTCTTTCCATTCAAGAGGAGGAGTCTATCTTCCTCCCCTTGAGACGGGGCAGGCTCAGGGAGTGCTTGACTAATAGAACACAGGAGAAGTGAAGTTGTGCCCATTTTCAGGCCGACACCTTTAGAGGCTGGAAGCTCCCCATTCCATCTCTTGGAACACTTGCTCTTAGAACCCAGCGGCCATGCTGTGAGGATGCCCAAGCAGCCCTATGGAGAAGCGCCTGTAGAGATAATATAGACCATTGGTCTATAGCCCCGTGGAACCCTTAGCCATCAGCTAGCACCAACTGGGCACCCGCAGGAGTGAGCCATCTTGGAGGTGAATCCGCCAGCCCCCCACTGCCCCTCCCCAGCTGAGGCTGTGTGGAGCAGAGATGAGCCAACCTTGCTGAGCCCTGCCCAAATTGCAGAATTGTGAGCAAAGTAACTGATCGTTGTCATTTTAAGCCATGACGTTTTGGAATGGTTTTTTAAATGTAGTATTAGATAACCAGAATTCCGCCACTTTCTGGGCTGATCTTCTAAGGCAAATGCTACGTGAGACCTTACACCCATACTGTCTGCTTTCGTCCTCACGCTTCTCTCTAAGGTAAGAAAAACAACAGCTAACGTTTATTCAGTGCTTACTATCTGCCTAGTGCAGCTCAAAATCCTTTTCCTATGCCAATTCATTTAATTGTCCCAGTGACCCCGTTCCATAGGTGCTCTTATCCTCACTTCACGGATGTGGAAACAGGTACCGAGAAACCACGCAAGTAGTGGTAGAGACGGGGGCTCAGTTTTCTGACCTGAAAGCCAGGGATGCTAACCACTGTAGCGTTCTGCCTCTCAGGCAGACGGCTGATGAGAAAGCCGAGTCCAGAGGGGCAAAGTGACTTCCCCAAGGTTGCACAGCTAATGAGTGCCTTTGGAACGCATCCGCTAGGCTCCTCCATTGGAGCTGTCATAGTCCTCACAGTGTTGACTGCCCTCTGGGGCCCGTCTCTGTGTGAGCAGGGCTGGCTCTGACCTCTGATGGTGTTCCCCTAGCTTGATCTGCTTCCTTACCCTCCGATGTGACACCCAGTGGCCATTGGCTGTTTCCACATATTCAGTTCCATCCTCAAAGCGCTGGATTTTTCCAATGAAGAAAGTGCCGTAGAAGAACGTACCTCAGGCTAGGAAGGACTTTCCAAAAACACTTAAAAAAAAAAGTTTATTTATTTTTGACAGAGAGAGAGAGAGAGAGAGAGGCAGAACATGAGTGGGGGAGGGGCAGAGAGAGGGGGAGACACAGAATCTGAAGCAGGCTCCAGGCTCTGAGCCATCAGCACAGAGCCCGACGCGGGGCTCAACCTCACGGACCTCGAGATCATGACCTGAGCCGAAGTCGGATGCCTAACCGACTGAGCCATCCAGGCGCCCCTCCGGAAACACTTTCTGACATTCCAAGGATAGTTTGTGCTTTGACCACGGCCTGGCTCCGGGAGATCTCTCTGCCCTTCCTGCCCACTCTACCCTTTCCTGTACCTTCTGCCCCCTCCACTTTGCAAATGAAGGATGGAGGTGTCCAGGGCAGGATGTCAAGGGTAGGGAATGGCGAACATGAGCTTTGCAGTCACATAGACTTGTGACCTAGGGCGATTATTTAACCTCTACTTACTCAATAAAGTGGGATTATGAACAGCCTCTTCTTCACAGGGTTGTTGTGAAAATCAAATGGGGTGATGTATGTGTTTTCCAGAGCCCCTCCCAGGATGAGACTTATTACCTGTAACTCCCCAGTTGCCTGTAGGTCCCACAGTTGTAAGAGAATGTCCAGAGGCTTCTGCAGAAGGCTCTGTGGTCATCTGCCGACTAGCGTCTGCCCACTAGCCTGACATGTGTCTGCCCACTCGTACAGAGAGACAACATGTGCCTTCTGCCTCATTTCTGCCTCCCAGATGTAGGCAGAACTTCCAGGCATGTCTCCCAGAATGTACTAGGAGGATCGGTCCGCCACAGGAGCTTCTACGACCAGGAGGATGAAGGTTCGGGAAGTCTCTGTTTCGGTTCCTGGCTCCAAGGCCACGTTGCCTCCGCCGAGATGCGTAGATCAGAAAACTGCCACCACTCTGGGTTCCAGGGCCACAGTGCCTCTGCCTTGATTGAAGACAACAAAACAGATGTCCCATGACCTTCCTCTCAACAACCCAGTGAAGCCCCGGTCACTGGACCCCTGCTGTCACTGCCACAAGAAAAAAACCCGAATGCTCCCAGAACGTGCTGGGTAGTGCCAGGAGTGGAAATCCAAATTCCACCTCAATCCTAGCTTCCAAACAGTGCGTCCAGTTTTGGAAGACAGGTTAGTCAAGGACCCAGGCTGTAGACGTGGGTTTGCCAGCCTCTGGTATGTGATAAAGTATGCACAAAGCGGGGCCTGGGGTTCGACGAGCCAACCCACGATGTCAGAAACACACGGCAGATATATGGGAACCACTCTTCCTGCTCACTGCATTGGTTTTCACTTATCTCCGATCCCTTTTCGGCACCTTACTTTGCCGGTACCCTAGGCACACGCTCGGCCTCCTCCGCTAGGCTCCAAACCCAATGAGGAGAGGGTTAGCAGCTACAGCTTGGGCCTTCCAAAGCGGCAGGACACAAAGTAGGCGGCATGTCTATTTCTTCTGTGCTCAGACGAACCAGATGACAGAACGTAGAGCCTGGCCACGCAAGCCTGAAAGCCCGGACTCAAAATTAATTTCCCCCAAGGAGGTCCTCAAAAGGTGAGGCCATGTGATGCCTCTGGGCCATGTGTGGGCAGAAGGGGACAAAGCCCGAGGCAGGGAGAAAGAAGAATTTCTCCCACCCACCTGAGCTGTCTTGGTGGGACACCAATTACGAAGGAAGAGAAGCAGAAGTCATGTCAGTTCCTGGCAGCAGCTTCTCCCAGAGCTAATCTGGGTCGCGTCTGGCAAGGGCAGATGCTGGCTGAGGCATCCAGCACCCGGGCTCCTAAATAAGCACATGGGCTAGCATGTCAGAAATCAGCCCCTGGCAGCTCAGTGCATCACGAGGCTAAGAGCTAGGGCGCTAGAGTCAGACAGTCGTGGTTCTCATGTGCACAGTGACCTGGAGAAAGTGACTCAAACCCTCTGAGCTTCTGTTTCCTCTTCTGTATAGGATGGTTGACACCTGGATGTCAGAAACGTGTAGCACCAAACACAGTGCCTGGCACAGAGTAAATCCTGGATACAGGGAAGCGATGACTAAAATGAAAAGGGAGAGGGAAGAGACTCGTGTTGAGGATGGCCTCTTTGTCAGCTGCTCTCTCTACACCGTCTCTCTCAGCTTTCCCAGCAATTCAAGGATTGATAGTCCTGGATAGTCACGTCCAAGGACTTGGATAGTAACTCCCAAGTCATGGATAGTAACTCCCAGAGTTTGCAAGTCAGCGGCGCAGAAACGACCTTGCGAGGCAGGAATTCTCTTCCCTGTGTTAGAGGGAAGGAAACCGCAGGGAAGCAGACACTTTCAGGGCCTCACCTGCATCCGCCTGCCCTTACCGCCCCTTGCCACAGCTGACACCTGCATTTCTTTGCCTGGGCGTTTCCCGTTGCCATTGGCCTGGCAGGCTAACAGTAGAACATTAACAGCCCCCTGCAGCTTTCAACCACTGACTGGTGGAAGTTTGTGCAGAGAGAGTGTGTGTTGACCCTTGGGCAACAGGGGGAGGAGGGGATAACCCTGAGAGGTGGGCTCTATACTGCATCCCAGAAATCCCCAATGGGATTAAACTTTCCATCTGTAAGATATAGCTATCCTTATTACACGTGAAGAAGTTCTCACCCTCTCTCCCGAAAGAGGAGAGGCACCATCCCAACAGACACTGTATCCATTGCTAAGCTGTATTACTTGTCCCCCAATTCTGTCACAGTCCCACTGAATATTGTCACCTGAAGGCCCAACTGAAAAATTAAGTTTCAAAAACTTGTATATAAAACAAAAATAAAGGTGGGGGGGCACCTGGGTGGCTCAGTCGGTTAAGTGTCCCACTTCGGCTCAGTTCATGATCTTGCGGTTCTTGAGTTCGAGCCCCGCGTCGGGCTCTGTGCTGACAGCTCGGAGCCTGGAGCCTGCTTCGGATTCTGTGTCTCCCTCTGTCTCTACCCCTTCCCCACTCATGCTCTGTCTCTCTCTCTCAAAATAAATAAACATTAAATAAATAAATAAATAAATAAATAAATAAAACAAAAATAAGGGAAGAATAAAATAGCTCATCAGATCCAATTAGCAAAATGTCATCAATGTAGTGAACCGGTATGATATTTTATGGAATGTCAAGACAATCAAGATCTCTATGGATTATTATTTATGGCAGAGAAGAGGAGAATTGATGTATTCTTTTTTTTAAACATTTTTTTTAAACTTTTATTTATTTTTGAGAGGGGTGGGGGCAGGAGGAGAGGCAGAGATAGAGGGAGACAGAGAATCCAAAACATGATCTGCGCTGTCAGCTCAGAGACCAATGTGGGGCTCCAACTCATTAACCTTGAGGAGAATTGATGCATTCTTGAAGCACAACCAGGAAGGTAGACTGTTGTCCCTGCTAGGTAAAAGCAAACCTCTTCTAATTATCCTTACACATTGATATGCAGCAATCCAATAGCTGCATACTAAGTGCCCAGAGCTATGTTGATTTCTTCCAGGAAAGATACTAAATCTGGAACATCTGGAGTGGGAAACATCACTGGTTACATATATAATAGATCACTCTCATTTTTCAAGATCTGTCTGACTTCCTCATAGGTCAAACTAGTGAGTTAATTGGGGGATGTGATAGTTATCACTATCCCTACTTTTTTCAAGTCTTTGAAAGTGACATTAATCTTTGCAATTTCCCCAGTGATGTGGTATTACTTCTGGTTTACCATAGTAATCAGAGGGGAAGTTCTAAAGGTTTCCATTTAGTCTTTCCTACCATAGTGATCCTCCTCCCATTGGTCAGAGTGCCAGTGTGAGGATTCTGCCAGTTGTCAAGTAATGTCTATTTAAATGATAAATTTAAACCCTAGAGGAGAAAATAGGAAACAACCTCTTTGACCTCAGCTGCAGCAATTTCTTGCTTGACATGTCTCCAAAGACAAGAGACATGAAAGCAAAAATGAACTATTGGGACCTCATCAAGATAAAAGGCTTCTGCACTGCAAAGGAAACAATCAACAAAACTAAAAGGCAACTGATGGAATGGAAGAAGATATTTACCAATGACATATCAGATAAAAGGTTAGTATCCAAAATCTATAAAGAACTTACCAAACTCAACACCTGAAAAACAAATAATCCAGTGAAGAAATGGACAGAAGAAATGAATAGACACTTCTCCAAAGAAGACATCCAGATGGCCAACAGACACATGAAAAGATGCTCAACGTCACCCATCATCAGGGAAATACAAGTCTAAACCACATTGAGATACCCCCTCATACCAGGAAGAGTGGCTAAAATTAACAACTCAGGAAACAACAGATGTTGGCGAGGATGTGGAGAAATGGGAACTCTCTTGCACTGCTGGTGTGAATGCAAACTGGTGCAGCTGCTCTGGAAAACAGTGTAGAGGTTCCTCAAAAAATTAGAAATAGAACTACCCTATGACCCAGCAATAGCACACTAGGAATTTATCCAAAGGATACAGGAGTGCTGAGTCATAGGGGCACATGTACCACAATGTTTATGTCAGCACTTTCAACAATAACCAAATTATGGAAAGAGCCTAAATGTCCATCAACTAATGAATGGATAAAGAAGATGTGGCTTATATATACAATGGAATACTACATGGCAATGAGAAAGAATGCAATCCTGCCATTTGCAACAATGTGGATGGAACTGGAGGGTATTATGCTGAGTGAAATAAATCAGTCAGAGAAAGACAGATATCATATGTTTCCACTCATATGTGGAACTTGAGAAACATAACAGAAGACCATGGGAGAAGGGAAGGGGAAAAGATAGTTTCAAACAGAGAGGGAGACAAACCATAAGAGACTCTTAAATCCAGAGAACAAATTGAGGGTTGATGTCGGGGGAGGAGAGGGGAAAATGGGTGATGGGCATTGAGGAGGGCACTTGCTAGGATGAGCACTGGGTGCTGTATGTAAATGATGAATCACAGGAATCTACCCCTGAAACTAAGAGCACACTGTTCCACTATATGTTAGCTAACTTGACAATAAATTATATTTTAAAAAATAATAATAAATGATAATTTTAGGAGCTGGGAAATAGCCTACAGGGTGGATTTGTGGATCAACTGGGTCTAATGTGAGTCTGACTTGAGCTAAGATTCTATCACCTGACCACTATAACCCCTACTTTGGGCTGCAGTGGTGTTTTGGGTCTCCAGGAATAAGCATCAGTTCCGAGCTGGTGTCGAGTTATCTCTGAACTTTTCTTTTTCTTCCTAATACAGTCACTCTAGCAAATGACTGTAGGTCCCTTTGGGGAATTCTTAGACGAAGATTTGCCGTGCCTATTTGAGGCAATGGTGGGGCCATTCTTCAAGGGTACCCTACCACCCCTTCAATCAAAGGGCTCTGACTGTGAATTGGCCTAGGCTTCGAAATTGGGTGAAAGCCATGACCCTTGACTGTGGATACTAGGTCAGATTTTTGGCTATCAGACCTTGAGCCTTTTCCTGTTACAGAGGTCAAGCAGCTCTCTGCTAGGATGGCCATGTATTTCATCCTTGGGATTCCATGATCAATTAACCATGTCCAAAGATCTTTGTGTACCAAGACATTCTGGTTCCTGGTACATTCCCGCTGCTATTTAAAATAGATGTACTCACCTGGTCTTTAGCAGTTAAGTAATGCCATTTGTCCTCTGCTGCTTCAGGATCCCATGATTTTCCCTGAAATCAGGGAGCCCATATCAATGGTGACCTTCCCTATAGTTGAACCTATCATTAAAAAAGAGCAACCACGGAGATTTCAAGATTGCAGGAGCACCCCTCTCACATGTATTTCTCAATGCCTTAATCAAGGGAATGTGTTCTGGCTGTTCTCATGGAACACAGTTGGTGGGTGGGTGTGCAAATTGTACACGATAAATCCGATCATATCTACTCATGCCCCTACATCTTTGAATTTCATCTTCCATATAATTCCAGGCATATAAATCCAGGCTGTGGCCTCTCAATCTCATTACATGTAGGTCACTGTTGAGTTCAAGTTTCAGTCAATCACCAAGTGAGCAGTTAGAGACACCTCCAGGGGCATGAGATAACATATTAAATCTGGAGTCTCTAGTAGGTTCATCTACATCAGTGAATTTGCTCACTGTAGTGTTAGGGTCCACCGTCCTTGGTCTAACACTCTTCAGATCCAGACCCACACATGATCCCAGATCTCTGTTGATATAGATTAGTATGATTTTTCAGTTCTTGTATACTTAACCTTTTTCCTCCATGGTCATAATGTGTACCTGTCTCCATAAAGCATATTGATATGTGACCCTAGTTATGAGTTTAGTGGCAACAGGGGGTGGTCATGGTGGGTCTTGAGGAAAGAGAGTGTACCCTCTCAACGCATTTGCCTCAGATGAAGTTATCGAAGGGCTCAAGAAAGAAAAAATGCTAGTGTCCTAATACACCAGAGGGAAAGCTACTGCCATGGGCAAAGGATGCTCAGAATGACGTGGGGGCTCAAGACCATCAGTCCCAATTGGATTCAATCAGAGGACCTCCTTTCACGTTCTATGATCCCTTTCTTGCCCAATCCAGTTAAACATGAACACCTTGATGAAGCTGTGAATTCAGCTGTTATTGAAATTCAGCAACTTACACAATGAAATTGTGTGTTTTCAGTCATATCAACTTCGTGTCCTTAAGAAAGAAAATATTCCTCTAACTTCTGTTCATTTTACTACTCAGACCATGGTTTGAACTGAACTTGGCATTCTCTTCTCTGTAAGCATGCAAGTCCACGCAAAGGAATATATCCCACACTATAATCATTATGGTCGCCATTACAGCCATAATAGTCAAGCGAAGCATCTAATTGGGCTCCCTGGGCGCCTGCTTCCATTGGCGCTTCATCATAATCAAGCACAGGTGATAGCTTACTTAATCCACTGCACACAGTGGATTACTAGCCTCCCATTTCCCATTGATGAGGAGCTCATTATTTCTCTCAAAGCCCAAGGGCATGACCACACCAACACCCAAACCCCATGTTTACGGGTCTGTCTCCTGAGATGACTCCTATAGCAGCCAGGGTCCAGTGCAGAGATGAAAACTACACAGACATTTGAACAGAGAAAGTTTAATGTACAATTAACCATAAGAGAAGAATGGAGTAACAAAGAATTGGTTAGTAAGAAGCAAAGAGCTGCGAAGGATACAGGCGTAGTGTAACCAAGGCTCTGAGGGTAGTCTTATCCCTGGGACTAAGAGAGTGCCCTAGGAAAGCCCCCCGGCCCCAGAGCTGTGATCCAGACCTTGGAGAGGGCCTGGATGAGGCCAATCGGCTAGTGGATGAGTCTCTCTGGGCTACTGTACCTGCAGGATGTGCTGGAAATTTGCCACCTGGGGTTCTAACGGGGAGCCGTCTGCCCCGAGACACCATGCCTTAGAACTTGGGTAAAATTTCCCGAAGGGGAGCCAGGGGAGGCTGTCCACAGAGAGGTGCTTCATCTGCAGCATTTCACCCCGAAGTCACTTGAAGAGGTTCTGGAGCTTCTTGCCTCTGGGTACTGTTGGTTCCAGTACACTCTACCAGCTGGTGCCTGCTCTCCGGTGGTTGAGTGTTGGAGAAGGCACTCATGTTCCTGGAACCGGGCACTGGAAAGGTCACATGGGCTGCCAGAGTCTGGTGCTGACAAGCTTCAGAAGCCTACCCAGAAGAGTGGGCTGGAAACGAGAAGAGAAGCCCCTCCCTCCTTCAGGGTCCCTCCTCTGCCGCCAGTGACAAAACTTAACATTGTACCAGCTGGCAAAGGAGAATTAATTCCGAGGCCCGCCGTCAACATCGCAGGCCAGGCAATGCGGGGTAAATTTCTAACTGGCACACCGAGAAAGCATCGCGAATTATCTAAGGTTGCACTGTCCTACACTCTGTCTCCATAGCCACACGTGGCTCGAGGCTACTACTCTAGAGCAGTGCAGATACAGAATATTCCTGTCTTCACAGAAGTTTCTATCAAACACTTCTGATCTAATGGATCTTGATTGCCTCTTTGCTGTGGCTGCTAGAAATCTTGGAGATAAATTCAATCTCCAAGGTCAAGGCTAAGGTTAATCTCTAGCAAGGTACAAGCCTGTCTTCCTACCCTTGGCCTCTTTCATCTCAATTTCCTAATCAATTCATTTTTATCTTGCTCCATTCATTTTGGTAAAAAAATTTTAACATACATTTTGGAATGAGGATGGGCATATTAAAAACCTTTTGAGGAGAATTCACTGATTTTAAAAGCTGGGTGAGTCCATAGAGATCAACCAGCTCATTTTCCAAACGTAGAAGTCAAGGCCCAGGGAGTGAAAGTAAGTCACCCAAAGTCAGAGAGTCAGAGCTGGGATGGTGATTCAGGTCTCCTGGCTCCCACCCCAGGCCTTACTGCACAAAACTCACTCTGTGTCCGAGATGGGAGAGGCAGGGTAATGTCATCCGAGGAAATATTTAGACTTTGAACCATGACTCTCCTTTGAGGCTCAGAGGCTCTGGTGAGAAGGGAGATATAAGCAGGTACAGGGAGGGGTCGTGGCAGCCGAGGACAGACCTGTCAAGACCACTTGTCACCCTTACATTGGTCTCCTTCTTCATGGGCAGAGCTGGCAGTGTCTCTGCGGCCATCGCTCAGGACCCTGTCCACACCTTAGGTGTATCTTGACTCCAACCTGCGCTGTTCTCCTCCTGTGAATCTCCCTTCCACTCTGTCCCCAATGATGCCTCTGCCCCCTCCCCTGACAACTGTCCCCCACGAACCTTGCAGCCCATAGCACGCTGTGACTGGCAGAAGTTGCAGGTGTGTATGTGAAAGTTATCTATGTAGACGTGAGGCTCATGTAAATGACACACAGACAGCAACTGAGAGAGAAGCTGTAAGGTGCCAGCCTCATGCTGGGTGGCATTTTGTGTGTATACTCACCTCTGGGCCACTTCTTGTATCTGCCTACTTCTCTATCCCTACTGCGCCCCCCACCCCCCCCCAACACAGTCTTGTCATCTTTTATAGCCGACATATAAAAGCCTTATAACTGCCCCCCAGCCCTATCTATTCTCCTTTCTGTAACAAACATGCTTTAAAACAAACAAACAAACATAATTCACCCACAGTAAAATTGTCTCTCTTTGGTGTACGTTTTTGTGAGTTTTGACAAGCACACACAGTAAGGTAACCATCACCTTAATCAAGATATATAGGACAGTTCTACCACCCCCAAAAGTTTCCCCGTGTCCCTTTACTGTCAAGCCCTCCTCTTCCCCTATCCCTTGGCAACCATTGATCTGTTTTTAGCCATAGTTTTGGCTTTTCTAAGATAGCATATAAACAGAATAATACAGTATTCTCCTGAGTCTTCTTATGCACAGCATAGTTCTTATGAGAGCCCGCCATGGGCTGCATGTATTTGCAATTTGTTTCTCTTTGCTGCTTAGTAGAGCTTCACCCAAGCAAGTGGTTTATCCCTTGACCAGTCACTGAGCATCTGGATTGTTTCCAGGTTTTGGTCATTTTGTGCAAGGTTGCTACAAACGTTCTTCTCCAGTGTGTGTGTGTGTGTGTGTGTGTGTGTGTGTGTGAACATATGGTTAATTTTACCCTGGTAAATCTCTAAAAGTGGGTGGCTGGGTTAGATGGTAAAAGTATTTTTAACTTTGCAAGAAACTGCTAACTTGTTTTCCAAAGCAGTTGTACCATTTCATACACCCACCTGCGGTGGAGCATTCTAGGTGCTCCATAACCTCACCAGCACATGATGTGGTCTTTTTTTTTTTTTTTTTTTTTTTTTTTTTTAATACAAGTGTTCTTTAAAAAGCTCAGATTTGATCACCTCATGCCCCTGCTGAAAATCCTTTATTACTTCTTCTTGCTCAGAATTCTCACGGTGGCCTTCAAAATTCTGGAATTTTGCCCACCGAGTTCCTGCTCTCAGACCAAACGTTACTATTTCCCCACCTGTCCTTACCCTCGCGCATCAGAGGGAGTCCCTCTTACGTCATCAGGTATCTGTCACAATTGTAATAAGGTAGTTGGCCTTGTACCTGGATGTTGAATATCTCTCTCCCTCATTAGAATGTCTGTTCCACGAAGGCAGGGGGACATCTGTCTCGTCACTGCTATACCTGCAGAGCCCGCATATAGTGCGAGCTTAATAGGGGTGCTCATTTCATTGTCTCAGCCACCTACATGGAGGGATGATTATTTTTGTTTCACAGAAAGGCGCAGAGAGGCGTAGTATATCTGCCCATGTCACTTAGCTGGAACCAAGTTTTGAGTCTTGGTCATTCTGAAGTCATTCCTCTTCCCCCAGTCACCTGGTCTGAGGGCCCTCTGCCTTCTGTATTTATAACTCCTGGGAGGAGCCAGATCCCAGGGAGGGGGAAACCACTGGCTGAGAGCGACCCAGACACTGTTGGTTTTCTCTTCACAGGAAGGGTCTGCCCTTTTCCAAAGCCAGGGAACCAAACTGTGGAATCAGCTGGGGCCTACCTTTGGTCCCAGGGACATCTTCCTAAGGTCACCCGGAAAGATAAGCCAGAAGCAGGAGAGGTCATTCAGGCTTGTCATATTCCTTATGTTGTTGGCTTCCCACACCAGCCCTGTATTTTCATCCATTTCACGATGGAAAAGACCTGTCCTAAGTCACATCACACAGCTAATGCTGCCATTTTCATTCGTCTTAGGGGCTGACCAGTTATGAGTGTTTTAGAAGAAATGGAGGGTTGCCATCCAGATGTCATTGTGTATCAATGTCATACAGTGGGCTTATTAAAACCCAGATTTATGGCTCCACCTAAGAGAGGGTCTGATTCAGTGGGTCTGGGTGGGGTCTGAGAATTTGCATTTCTGACAGGTTCTCTGGTAAACCTGGGGACCACGCTTTGAGGACGATTGCCTCAGGTCTACTTATTTCTTCAGGCCAGTGGGAACTCTCACTATGCATGGAATCCTAATAATAATAATGATAAGATCCCACATTTTGTTGAGCTGTTACTATGTGCTTGACACTGTTCTTACGACTTCACAGACAATAACTCCCTTAAGCCCACAATATCCCCATTTTCTACATGGGGGAACTGGGCACAGAGATGTTAGGTAACTCGCTTAAGGTTGTAGCACCCACAAGAACCAGAGCTGGGCTTAGAACACAGGCAGTCTGGGGGCGCCTGGGTGGCTCAGTCAGTTAAGTGTCCCACTTTGGCTCAGGTCATGATCTCAAGGTTCATGAGTTCGAGCCCCGCGTCGGGCTCTGTGCTGACGGCTGGGAGCCTGGAGCCTGCTTCGGATTCTGTGTCTCCCTCTCTTTCTGCCCCTCCCCTGCTCTCCTCTGTCTCTCTCTCAAAAATAAATGAAACATAAAGAAAATGTTTTTTGAACCCAGGCAGTCTGGCTCCAAGCCCACACCCACAAATACCACATGATAATGCTTCTTCCTCTTCTGCCAAGGTTGAGGCCAGCCCTACCTGAATAGACTTCAGGACACAAGCCAGAGGCCATGTTCACCGTTTGGTTTACAAGCCTCCCCCCCACCCCGTTTAGTTCTTGGACTACGTTTAAATGGAATGCAGACCTTCCCCAGAGTCTCAGCCAAGTGACAGTTGACGCATATGCTGCCATTAAGAGAGCCAGTCTCCGGCATAACGCTCCTTGTTGACAACGCCTCAGCTAGACGCAATCAGCAATTATGCACCCTCAGAGGCTTATAAATAGCTTCCCCCTTGGAGTTAGTGGCTCCGGAAGGCAAAGGTGTCTTGAAGGGGATTCTGGAGAGACAAGCTGGTGATGACACACGAGGGCTGGGAGAACAAAGCTTTCTATTGAATAGTGGCCAAAAATAACTCTTTTATGTTGGGGAGGAAGAGCCATTGGAACTTCATGGTGGTGGGGGAAAAAATGCAGGTGTCAACTTTCCTGAGGCTGTTAGGAGTGGCTGAAAGTGACACATTTAGCTGCGTAGTCCCAGAGAACATCAGAGGGACGTATAATGTCAGAGCTGGAAGAGATTCGTAAAGATCTATGAGCCACCCCCTTCCTATAAGGCATCTGAAACCCAGTGGAGGGGCAGGTCCTGCTTAAGGTCCCGCAGAGAAACAGATGTTCTGGCGTCCGATCCAGTGAGTGGGCTCAGGGACCTGGGAGGTGGGGATGCGGGTTGTCTAGGCAGAGGGAGGCACGCAGGAGAGGCCAAAGGTGGGCTTATAGGACAGACCGGTTTTGTCTTACTCTGCCCAACTCCCATAGTCACCAGAGGGGACATAGCTAATGTACATATTTGATTAGGTTATCCTCTGTTCCAAAACTTCCAATGGCTTCCCATTAGAGAGGAGGAAGTCCAAACCCTTGCACAATGGCTAGAGTTGTTCAAGCCCACACATGGTGGTTTAGGTGTGGACTATGGAGTCAGAAAGACATGGGTTCACGTCCTGGCTCTGCCACCTGTTAGCCGTGTGACCTTATTAAAGTTACTCAGTCTTTCAGATTGTTCAGCTGCAAAATGGACGAGTAGTTAGCAGCTAATCTCACCTACTTGGGAGGATCAGATGAGCTAATACAAATAAAGGTACTTAGGAGAATGCTTGATGCCTAGTGCTCATTGCTATTCATATTACTATTAATTAGTCTAGATGTGGCACTCAAGGCCCTCCTCAACTTGGTCCCAGCCTACATCTCCAGCCTCCTCCCTTTTCTTGCTTCTCTCTCACAAGGAGGAAGGATTTGTTATGTCTCCTCAGTGCTGGGCTCTCTGTTCTTTCTACCTTGACAGCCCTGTCTTCTCCTGGCTTTTAAGACTCAGCTGCGGTGTCTCCTTCCGTGGAGCTCGATGAGGGGCTCGATCCCACGGACTGTGAGACCATGACCTGAGCCAAAACCAAGAGTCAGACGCTTAACCAACTGAGCCACCTGGGCCCCGCCCTACCCTCCCCAGCCCCAGGAAATAGTTCTTGACTCCTCGCTGGTGCTATAAAGCTTCTTCTATGAGGAAGAAGGTCAAGCAACCACAGAGGTTAAGGACAGGAGCTTGGCGTTTTCAGCAGCCTGAGTCTGAGTCCTGATGCTGCTAACTACTCCCTGTGCAACCTGGCGATGTGCCCCTTAAGCTCCAGTTTCTGTATGGGTATGACAATAATGACCTCAGGATTTTTGTGAAGTGCTAAAGGGCTTAGCACAGGCTCTGGCACACAGTAAGTACTCAATTATGGCACTTATTAACTGCCATTAAGTAGCTGTTATTCTGTGGTTTCTTTTTTTATCCCCCCTTCACCCTGGGCTCGTGCTTAACCTATAGGTTGCATCTCATGAGCATTTACATATGAAGCAAATCTGTGTCTCTGTCCATCCAGCTGCCATCCCTCCATCCCCCCACCATCCATCCATCCATCCATCCGTCAACTATCCATCCACCTTCCGTTCTGCCAGCCACCCATCCACCCATTCTTCCATCTACTATCCCTCTATCTATCCCTTATTTCCCATTCATGCACCATCTACCGTCTCTCGTCAATCCACCCACCACATACCATCCGCCCACCCTTCCATCCCTTCCACCCACTATGCTTCAGAACAGTGGCGATGTCGACAGAAGCCAGTGAAGGCAGTGGGACGTCCTCGAATGGCCTCAGGTAGACCTGAATTCTGGGCCAGGCGAACCTCATGACCTACGTCCTCCATGAGAATTTGACGAGACGCTTCTCAAACCGTATCTGTCCGTAACAAACGCCCTCGTTCTCACCATCTGAACACGTATGTACGTCTGTGTTCACCTGAGCCTCTCCTTGGGCTTGAGACTCTGCTGATTCCCAGCTGGAGAGGAATGCGCTCCCATCCCACCCCGTGGAGCTCGCTCCAGGGCCTGTACCAGCATCTGGGCATGCCACCTGGAAACATCTTTTCCAGAGACCCCTTTTTAATTGTTTGCATTACTACTGTGCTTGCTCCTGATTTTTGTCCCCCTTTCCCCTCCTAGTTGTGAGGTCCTTGAGAGCAGAGACACTTATCTTGGGCCTTGTGTCCGCCTCCATGTCGAATATCATGCTTCTGCCCGGAAGCCCTCTGAGACTGCTTACCTACCTTTGCCATCGCCGGCTTGTCTGCAACGACAACAACAACAACAACAGTAATAGCTAATACTTCTTGAGCACTTACTGTGTGCCAGGTTTTGCCACTGCGTTCATTATTTCATTTGAGCTTTACCACCATGCCATGAAACAGGCGCTTCTGAGCCCCTGTTTTACAGATGAGGGAACCAAGGCTCGGAAAGAGCTGAGTCACTGGCCCAGGATTACAAAGCCTCTAATTGGCAGACCCAAGAGTGAACGCAGGAGTCTGACGCCAGAGCTCGTGTTCTCCTCCGTGGCGCTACACCACTTCCTCTGTTCTCGGAGGGACAGATATGACTATATTTGTCCCACTTGCGTCAAAGGATGGTCTGAACACAATAAAATGAGATGGCTGGAGAATGCTTTAAAAAAAAAAAAAAGAAGTTAGGCGTTCAAAAGGGAAGACATTGTCATCAAGCCTTGGGGATTTCCAGAACTTATTGAATAGTGCAGATCCCCTGACACGATCATCCGGTGCCATCTCCCCTCTACAGTCTCCCAGGGGAATGGCGTTGAGCAGCTAGTGGTAATTGGGAGGAAATTGCTCCTCGCGGGTCTTTTAGAGGCAACCTTAAATCTCCGCCTTGCAGATAAAGCAGGCCTCGGAGAAGTTCACTTTGGGTGCCTCATTTGAAGGAACGACAGAGAAGTGAAAAGTACTGATCTTTTTGGGATTTGGGGTGCTAGGGAGCTGCCTCTTCATATTGTCTGTCTCCCCTTTCTAGACCTAAGGATCAACTCTGTCCGGAGATGGGCAGTATCTATTTTTTTCAAGTTTATCTATTTTGAGAGAGACAGAGGGAGGGAGGGAGGGGCAGACAGAGAGGGAGAGAGAGAATCCCAAGCAGGCTCCACGCTGCCAGCGCAGAGCCCCACGTGGGGCTCAAACTTACGAACCCTGAGATCACGTCCCGAGCCGAGATCAAGAGTCGGACGCTCAACCGACTGGGCCACCCAGGTGCCCCCGGGCTGGATCTATTTCTGTATTTCTGGTTCATCACAGGTGTGCCAGATCGTGTTGGCAAACGACTCCCAGGAAGGCTTCTGCCTAAGGGGATGCTTATTCTTAAAGTAACTGCCACAGCCAGGAGGAAAGGGCTTTGTCTAGGACTGGGTGGGTCGCTACCCCACTGGCAGTAGAAGCAGCAGAGTTAACACAGGTCACACCACATGGCATGGGTTTTCCTTTGAAAAGGAAGCTCTTACGCAAAGGAGGTAGGGAAAGGGGCAGGTGTCCACTGACCAGGCATCCAAATTCGACAGTCGGGCGAGACCTCTTTCTGCTCCAATCCCTGCAGACAGCACGCACTGTGGTCATCTCATCATGCGCTGACAAGAGCAGAGCTCATTAGCTGGGTGGTGACTTTCCTGCCAAATCAACAGACACTCAAGACAATGGAATTTTGCATCCAGTAAAGAGAACGAGGCAGATGATTGTGACAGTTAACGTTTGCTATGTCAGGAGCCCTGAGAGGCATTTTGCAGGCATGATCTCATTTCGTTCAACAGGCTCATGAGGTAGGTTCCATTATGCTCAGTCTTGACAGAGGAGATGCCTGGAGAGACTGAGTCTCCTTCCCAAATGGATCGTGTAGATCGGTCTCCAGAGGTCAGCCACTTATCCCCCACCTTTTTATTGTGAAACATGTCAAACTCACAGAAAACTTGCAAGATAGTACAGTGAACATCCGTATATTCTTCACCCACTTTCACCAATTGCCAACAATTTGTCACGTTTGTGCCACACTCAAGAAATACAAAAGTAATACTTACATTTTCTTTTGAAGTTTGCTTATTTATTTTGTGTGTATGAGAGAGAGAGCGAGAGCACACGTGAGCTGGGGAGGGGCAGGGAGAGAGGGAGAGAGAGAACGTCAAGCAGGTTCTGTGCCGTCAGCCCCCCACACGGGGCTCGATCCCATGAACCCTGAGATCATGACCCCAGCCGAAATCAAGTCAGACACTTAACCGACTGAAGCCACCCCAGGCGCCCCAAGAAACACAACCGTAAGACTCTAATTAATACGGTCTATATACATTCTATATTCAGATTTATAGTCTGTATTCAAATTTCCCCAGTTGTCCCCCAAATGTCCTCTTAGCTAGCTTCTTTCCAGTCTAGGATTCCACTGCATTTGGCTGTCGTATCTCTTTAGTTGCCTTGCATCTAGAACAGTTCTTGGGGCTGTTGTTTTTTTCTTTCTTTCTTTCTTCAATTACATGGACATCTCTGAAGAGTCTAGGAGACCATCTCACATTCGAGATTTGTCTGTTTCTTCCCAGCTAGATTCAGGATGTGCGTTTTTGGCAATGTCTTACAAGTAAATGTGTGCTTACTAATACATCACGTAAGAAGGCGTGTGGTATTAGTGAGCCCCTCACTGATGATGCCAGATTTGATCCTTTGAAGCGGTGGTCACCAATCAGATTTCTCACCGGAAAAGCGCCCTCCTCCCTCTGTAAATAAGTAACCTGTGGGGTGACGCTTGGAGACTGCATGAACATCTTGTTCTTCTCACATACCAGTCTACCGCACAAAGAGACTTAGATGTACACACACGGGATGTGTCCACAGCACGTTATGAAATTTAAAATGCAAAAGGCAGGGGCGCCCGGGTGGCTCAGTCGGTTGAGTGTCCGACTTCAGCTCGGGTCATGATCTCACGGTTTGTGAGTTCAAGCCCTGCCTCAGGCTCTGTGATGACAGCTCAGAGCCTGCAGCCTGCTTCGGATTCTGTGTCTCCCTCTCTCTCTGCCCCTTCCCCACTGGCACGCTCTCTCTCTCTCTCTCAAAAAGAAACATTAAAACATGGGCTGCTCATTTTTTCTATGACAGAATCTTCCAGTGGCCTGGTGGGGTAAAGCCTGACCCTCTCAGAGTAGAGAGGAGAGGAAGGCCTCAGCCTTCAGATTATGCCTCTCACTTAACTCAGCCCCTTCCTGGCTTCCAGATGCAAACTCCAAAGGCCAGAGTCACTTGCCTCAACCCAGAAAGACACCTGTAGTCTTCTGCCTGGGTGAGGGGTCCCCACGCAGAGACCTGACTGCTGCTTTTTTTTTTTTTTTTTTTTTTTCAACGTTTTTTATTTATTTTTGGGACAGAGAGAGACAGAGCATGAACGGGGGAGGGGCAGAGAGAGAGGGAGACACAGAATCGGAAACAGGCTCCAGGCTCTGAGCCATCAGCCCAGAGCCTGACGCGGGGCTCGAACTCACGGACCGCGAGATCGTGACCTGGCTGAAGTCGGACGCTTAACCGACTGCGCCACCCAGGCGCCCCTGACTGCTGCTTTTTAAAGACTTCCAACACACCTGCCATTTCCTGCCCTGTCCGCACCCTGTTTCAGGAGGCACGTGACACCTCCAATTCCTAAGCCTTTTGGGTCGTCCAGGCACAAATTAGATGGCTTGTCTGGTCTCTGTGGTCTTACCCGGGCTTCAGATCTCTTAGCTCTGCCAGGTCGGTCACCCTTTGTCCATTTGCTGCAGAGCTTCTGTGTTTTGCTGCTGCCGTCCTCTCCCTCCCGGGCTTCACCCCTGTGGCTCACCCCTTCCACCTGTTTCCTTTCGCCGTAATGGGAATTTGCAAGGAGCCCTGCCGATGCTTCATCGGTTATGTTTGACCTCAGATCTACACCGTACACAGTTTTGTATGGCTTCAATTTTTCTTTTTTTCTTTAAAAATTTGTTAACGTTTACTTATTTTTGAGAGAGAGCACACCCAGGGGAAGGGCCGAGAGAGAGAGAGAGAGAGAGACACAGAATCCGAAGCAGGCTCCGGGCTCCGAGCTGTCAGCACGGAGCCCGACGCGGGGCTCGAACCCACGCACTGTGAGATCATGACCTGAGCCGAGTCAGACACTTAACCAACTGAGCCACCCTGGTTTCGATTTTTAAAATGAGCCCTTAGTTTGTAAAATAAGCAAAAATGTTATATATAAAATATATATATTAACATTTAGTTTAAAAATAGATGATTTATATATTTTTCTAAAATATATATATTGTGGTGTGTGTGCGCATGTGTGTATTAAAGATCCCACATATAAGAGGCATAATAGTCAGAAGCCTGCTGGCTGCACGTGAGAGAGATTCACCTCGACCTGGCTTAAGTACAGGAGAGGATTTATTGGCTCACGTGACCCAGATGTCCAGGATGAAGGCCTGGGAGCTCCACGGACCCCAATAACGTTGCCAGGACTCTCTCTCTCCATCTTTGGTTTTCGGTTACAGCCTCTCTGCCCTGCTCTGCGTCGGCACATTTTTCCACCTGCAAAATGGGGCTGTCAGGAGGCATGAGTGATGGAAAGGGTTGGGAATTCGTGCACTCTGCAAACAGAGCAGGCTTCTGAAATCCTAACCAGTAATAAGCATAATTGCTTTTCAGAAATCCACCCAAAGCCCCCGCCCCCGAGAACAGACACACAATGAGGCAGAGGAGAAAGTTCGGCTCTGCGTCAGGAGCTGCCTGAGCTGAGCAAACGGGAAGGCATCCGGCTGAATGAGTCACTTGCCAGCCTCGGTACAGGCTGATCTCTACCTGTGGCCTGAGGAGCCGTGAGCCCCTCCAAAGTTACCCCAGGTCTCTTGTTCTCCAAGGCTGACCCCTGGGGGTGCCAGACAGAGGGGTCTGGAGGTCACAAGCGGCTCGCCTTTCACGCTGACGCGGGCGTGTGTCTGTGACTGACCTCTCCAGCTCTTCCGGGCTGAGCTGTTTTGGCGGCTGCAGGATTCAGAAAGATGGCCCTACCTGGCCCAGCAGATATTGGGAGGAGGGGAGAATGTGGTACAGTCCGAGGTCAACACCGGCAACCGCAGGAGGGAAGGCCTGGGGTCAAGTTTAGGGTGAATAGATTGTTCTTGTGCAAGCGGCAGCATCCCTTGGAGTTTCTTAGCCTACGTAAGCGTAGGACCTCAGACAAATTATTGTATTTCTTTCAGCCTCAGTTTTCTCATCTATAAAATGGGGCAGCATCAGCCCCCCAGCTTAGAGATGTGGACAGCCTAGAGAACATTTTATCGTCCACTTTTTTCCCGCTGTATGTATGGAAAGAAATACCTCGATAAGACTGTGAAGGGGAAGAGACACATACCCTTACCGGGGCATGCCAAAATCACCAACGGCGATTCCTAGGCTGCTATGTGGACAGAGAGGGATGATGCTGCTCCTGAGAAGGAGAGAGAAAACAAGAAATGGTGACGTTGGCCAGACCGCGTGCAGTAAGCCACTTGCCTACCTCCTGTGGATCTCAAGTCTCTAAGTGAAGAGGCTGACTAGGCAGGGGGTGAAACGGAGACGTTCCTGCGGAAGGTACAGGAAAAGAAACCTCTTTGCAGAAATACGAGGGAGGACTTTATAGCCATGAAACTGCAGAGGTCTGAGTGAACCTCTACAAGAGGGGGCCCAAAAGGAAGGCGTCACGTATGATGTCGGAGGAGGTTAAATGCGATGACGAATGGACAGTGTTGGGCACAACGCTTGATCATTGCAAACGCTCCATAACTGTAGCTACTGCTGTTTAAAGTTATCACCCCTGGGGCGCCTGGGTGGCTCAGTCGGTTAAGCGTCCGACTTCGGCTCAGGTCACAATCTCGCGGTCCGTGAGTTCCAGCCCCACGTCGGGCTCTGTGCTGATGGCTCAGAGCCTGGAGCCTGCTTCGGATTCTGTGTCTCCCTCTCTCTCTCTGCTCCTCCCCTGCTCTCTCTCTCTCTCTAAGATCAATAAACATTAAAATTTTTTTTTAATGTTAAAAAAAAAATGGAAGGAAGTGAAATTCATGGAACCTCACTAGCAATAAGACAAGAAAAAAAGAAAACCACAAAATACCATTCTGTCTCTTTGGCAAAGATTTTATTTTTAGTTTTAGTATCCAGTATGGGTCTGGGCGGGGAGAAATCACCACCAGTCTTAACTCACGTGGGTGGGAGTAGAAGTTGCTACAACTTTTCATGAAGGCAGTCTACAAAAAAAAAGGCATCAAGAGCGTTAAAACCATGCATGTCCTGGGGTGTGTGGCTCAGCCTGTTAAGTGCGCAACTTTGGCTCAGGTACTATCTCGTGGCCGGTGAGTTTGAGCCTTGCATGGGGCTCTGTGCTGGCAGCTTGGAGCCTGGACCCTGCTTTGGATTCTGTGTCTCCCTCTCTCTCTTTCTCTGTCCTTCCCCTGCTCGTGCTCTGTCTCTCTCTCAAAAATAAATGAACATTAAAAAGAAATTAAAAATATGCATGCCCTTTGACTTGGCAATTCAAAGATTTAATTAAAAGGTGAGCTAGGGGCCTTTTAATAAATGGCATAAGTAGAAAGTTAATTGGGCAAAACCAGGGACCCAGGCTATTCAAGACAGGCCATGTCATGAGAGGAGGCCCTGGACTCCCGACTCAAGCTGGGCCAATGAAGGCCATCCCCAGGATGATGCTAAAACTCTCAGAAGAGAAGCAATTCTCTTTCTATAAGCCTAAGGCCTGAGAATCACACATGCCAAGTGTGGGAGAGCTTGCCTGAGATGACATCAAACAAGGGAAAGTAGAACTAAGAGATGTGGTAAGACAGATCCTGATGACATTCATTGAGCCCCTGGATCCACCTGTTCCTGAAGTCCCTGGGATTTTCAGCCCCGTGAGCCAGTGCGTTTCTTTTGTTGCTTACATTAGTTTGAATTGGATTTCTCTCACTTTCAAGTAAAGGAGTCTTGACTAAAATGAGCCCAGTTTTATAAAAATAAAAAAGTATTCATAAAGGTACACACTGAGATGCTGACTCTGATTTTCTCTGGGTGGTCAGGGCTATGTTGCTGCATATCATCTTTTTTTGTTTGAATATTGTAGGGATTTTATTTTATTGTATTTTTTTATTAAATATAATTTATTGCCAAATTGGTTTCCATACAACACCCAGTGCTCATCCCAACAGGTGCCCTCCTCAGTGCCCATCTGTAGCGATTTTAGAACATGTTCACAAATTATTTGTTATCTCTGCCAGGAAAAGATGGGGCCTCCGTTCTTTCCACTTAGTGACTCGACGACCTTCGTGACTGAATGCCCTCTGGACTGTGGTAGAAACTATGTCATGTGACTTCCAATGCTAAGTCACAAAATGCCATGAAGCTTTGGAGATGTACATTCTTCTGGGACGTAAGTCTTGGAACCTTGACCTTCCGTGTAGGCAGTCTGAGGCAGACAGGCTACAAGGAAGCCCAGACCACATGGACAGCCCCTCTTTATGTGTTCAGCTGAGGTCCCAGCTGACAGCCAGCATTTACGTTCAGACACTTCCAGGTAATTCCGCCCCCAGCAATCAAGTCAATCCCAGCCTTTGGTTCTCCCTGTTGATGGTCCATGGTGGTGCAAGTATATGCCATGGCCACTGTGTCCTTCCCAAATTGTTGACCCGCAGAACGTTGGCCCACAGAATTATGGTAAGCTGCTAAATCTTGGCATGGTTTGTGACACAGCAATAGATAGTTGAAATACAGATATTTTCCAATTTTTCTGTGATGAACAAGGTTGTTTTATATTTAAAAAGAAAAACCAGGGGTGCCTGGGTGGCTCAGTCAGTTGAGCGTCCAACTTCGGCTCATATCATGATCTCACGGTTCATGAGTTCGAGCCCCAGGTCGGGCTCTGTGCTGACAGCTCAGAGCCTGGTGCCTGTTTCTGATTCTGTGTCCCCCTCTCTCTCTGCCCCTCTCCCATTCGCACTCTGTCTCTGTCTCAAAAATAAATAAACATTAAAAAAAAAAAAGAACCAACAGGAAAAGTTACTCTTAAAAGTTGCAGACATTAAGGAAAAAAAATCACAGTGATGTCTGGGAACAGAGATTGGTCTCCAATTTACCTGTTCCTCCAGGTCAGGGTGACAGATACTGTTTGACCTTATATTCTGCTGCTCACTGGGAGGGGGAGCAGTATGAATGAATCAAAATTCTGGAGTCTTTGTGACCCCTGATCTCCTGAATTATTGAACTCTTAGAAGCAGCTGTCTTATCAAACAGTTTAAAACAATTTCAGCCTCATTGCAAATGTTGACAAATCCTTGGAAAACAAGCTGGCAGCATGTGTTAGGATGCTTATGTTTGAAAGGAAAAATGAAAATGCTACTCAGAAACCGGACTGGCTTCCCCTGATGGCCACAAAATGGATGTCACCAGCATAGGAGCCATACACTTTCTGGCTCTGGTCAGAGCCCTGCGTTTTCCTGATAGTGAAAAAAAAAAAGTGTTGAACCTGAGTCTGGTTGGTCCCACAGCCCGAGGTTTATCATGGAATTATCCTTAAATTCATCACTGCTTGTGGCAGTGAGTGGGTGTGGGGAGTGATAGGATATCCTGATTGGATTCAACTGAAAATTTCCTGAAGGGATTAAGGATAGGTCAATCCTACCCAAACTCTATGGGTGGCTAAGAAAGAAGGGAGAAAAGCAATGTATGGAGTGAGACATATACCTGTAGCAAGAGACACATGAATCATTGTGTCCTTGTCTCAGTAGCTCTACTTCTGGGGGAATGTTCTAAAACAAAAGAAAAGGCTTATTTATGGAGATGTTCACTGTTATTTACAAGAGTAAAAATCCAGAAGCATCCTCAACGTTCGATTCACCCATTTATTTCAGTTATTAATGTCTTTTACGATGGGGTAGGCATTTGAACTAGACTCTGGGGACACATGCAAGTAATAAGACACAATTGGGATGTGACAGTCAAGGTTCAGAGGGGAAAAGAAAGTAAATGTGCAGTTTTACCAGGGCAATAAGTGTGAATACAGTGGATATGCAGGGCTGTGGGAGCTTAGAGGAGGCACACCTAACTTGGGTTTTGAGAATGACATCAAGAGGGCTTCCTGGAGGAAGAAAGACTTCAAGGGCCAATGAGAGTTAATCACACGAGGGGATTGGAAATGGTGGAGGGGATGGAAGGGAAACATTTTAAACTATCAATGCCTGGGTCCTTCCCCCACGGATTTGTTTTCTGTTGGTCTAGGGTAGGATCTGGGCATAGTTTGTTTTAGGGGAGCACTGCCATTGTTTAAAATCAATAGATAGAAGGTACTTGGGTGGCTCAGTCATTTAAGCGTCCAACTCTTGATTTTGGCTCACATGATGATCTCATGGTTCGTGACTTCGAGCCCCGCATCAGGCTCTTCTCTGACCGTGTGAAGCTTGCTTGGGATTCTTTGCCTCCCTCTCTCTCTGCTCCTCCCCTCCTCTCAAAAATAAATAAACATTAATCAAATAAAATAAACGGATGAATAGGCTCTTTGGGATGAGTCAAATGTGAGATCCTCAAGGCCGTCACATCACTGTGGAGAGGTGATTGCTATAATGTGGAAACTGAGGCAAGGAGAGGCGTCTATTCTGGTTCTGAAACGAATTCAGAATGGTGATGGAGTAGGGTGCTACCCATGTGCTTACCACTCCCTCCCTTCCCCCCCTGTTTCCTCTTGCCTATCAGAGTGCCTTCCAGGGTCAGGCTGTTCCCAGCCACCAGGGAGCCCTCCAGGACATCTCCCCAAGAAAGTGCCTCTGGATTTGTTGAACACTTCCTAGGATTGGACAGCTTGTGGAGTCCACGGAGGGGGCCACATGTGGGGTTTGCCCAGGTATCAGAGGCAGTGGCCCCCGATACAGTCAACAGAGGGGACCAGGCACAGCCCCATAGAAGTCACAGGAGCTTAAAGGTAGTTGTATTTCCATAGGCTGTGGGGTGGGAGTTTCCAGGCTCTTCGGGGGCAGCAGGGCAGGATGCCAGGTGAGCTGGGATAGGGGCTCTGGCACCTCGGGAGCCACATGTCATTTGACTCTGTGGCGTGAGAAGTAAGGGAGATGATTCATTTTCAGAAACACCACATAAAAACAGTGTTGTCTAGTTGACAATAGGTTTGCAACCTGTTGGAAATATGTACGACACCTACCCCCTCCCCCACCGGCCAAATGGAGTCCCAACCCTTAGACACTTCACTTCCTGGTTCTTCTTCCCCTCTCCATTTTGCAAGCTGATTTTCATGGGCTTTGCAACGAGCACGCGCCAAAGAACTGAAGTCTCTGCGTCACCTCAGGGAATGTACTTTTGCCTTACATGGGCATAGGTGACCTCTGGGCAAGGCTGTAACCTCTGTAGTACTCAGCCAATGAGGAATCAGGGGAGGGACTTCAAGCTAGAAGATAAATTGCTTGCTGTGACTGCTCCCAGTGTGCCTGTCCATCAGACACCTGCTCTTGCAAGAACGTTGGTTAAAGCCTCACTTCACTGTGCCCAAGTCTCTGCATCCCTCCTTTGATTGGGTCCATGGGTTTATTTCTCACATTTGGGGGCTCGTCCGGGATTCACCTTGACCTGTGGGGTCCAGGTCCTCTGGGGAAATGGTGAGTGATGGAGCAGGAAGGGGCAACAGTTGTCAAGCCTGGTTAGGGTGCCTGGACTTCATCCTGAGAACAATGAGGGGCCACTGAGGTGTACAACACAGTGATTCAACAAGTTCAAACATTATGCTATGCTTACCCCAAGGATAGTGACCAACTGTCACTTTCTCTGATCGAGAAAGGGGCCTGATCAGATTTGCCCCCCAGGAAAATGGCAGTGTGAAGAACTCCTCACCCATGGAAGACCTGGCCTCTGTCTTGGGGCACTGCCACTTCTAAGCCGGAGGACCACATAAGTGGTTGTACCTCTCTGAGCATCTGTGTCGTCATCTGTAAGGTAGAGATGAAAATATTTACCCACCTTGGGTTTTTGGGGGGATATGTACAATGTGATAAGGTGAATAAAGCTGGAGAGTGTCATGCTTAAGAAGGCTGATGACTGTGGTGCCAATCACCTGGTTTGAATCCTGGCTCTGTCGCTACTGGCTGTCTGACCTTAGGCAATTTACCTGACCTCTCTATGTCTCATTTTTCCCATCCATAGAATGGAGATACAATAGTTCTTCCTTCATAGAATTGCTGTGAAGAATAATATTAGTAAAATGTTAAAACAGTTAAACAGGGAACGAATAAGTCATGGGAATAAAAGACACAGCATAAGGAATATAGTGAGTGAGGGGCACGTGGGTGGCTTGGTCAGTTGAGCGTCCAACTTGAGCTCAGGTCATGATCTCACAGTTCAGTTCATGAGTTCAAACCCCACATTGAGCTTGCTGCTATCAGCACAGAGCCTGCTTCGGATTCTTTGTCCTCCTCTCTCTGCTCCTTCCCTTCTTGTGCTCTCTCTCTCTCTCTCAAAAATAAATAAAACATTAAAAAAACTATTTAAAAAGGGGGAATACAGTCAACGGTATTGTAATAGCAATGTGTTGGGACAGTTGGTCGCTATACTTGGGGTGAGCATAGCATAATGTTTGAACTTGTTGAATCACTGTGTTGTACACCTCAAATTATTGTAACACTGTGTGTCAACTACACTCAAAAAAAAAACCAAAACAAAACCCACCCTATTGACTACAAGTGGCTGAAAGGGCATTGGAGGGGAATTGACTGGCCCAAAGCCATATGGCAGGTAAGTGACATCAGAGCCTGATCTGAATTAAAGCCTTTCCCTGTACAATGCCTTTCAAGTTCGACTGTTCCTCTCATCACTATTGTTATGTATCTTTTCTCTAAAGCAAGAGAAGAGCACGGATTCGAGCCATCAACACCAGACAACGCTTCTCCTACGAAATACCTAGCACTCAACAATGATTCATGATCAAAGAAGCAATGTCCCCTCTGTCGTGGAGCACGGGCCATCACATTTACGAAAAGGGTGCCAGCAGGGTGCTAAAGATATCCTGGGGTGGTCTGTGACCCCCCTGGATCTGGGTTTATATTCTGAGTTCAAGGCTTGGCCCCACTGGTGAGTATAAATGTGACCGTGAGCCAGTCACTTAATATCTCTGTGTCACACTTTCTTCATTGGAAAAATTGAGGGAAAGTAATAGCATCTCTCCCAGGGGCATTGTGAGGAATAAATGAGCTAGCACAGGTACCTGGCCCCCAGTGAATGCTGAAAAAGTAATAAGTGTGATGATCACAGTGATGAGGATGGTCATTCTTCAGTGTTGACTCTGTGCCAGGCATTACCTTCATTGTCTTATTCCAGACTCACCCAAACTCCAGAAGCCACAGTTTGCATCTATCTTTACCCATAGAGGTGAGAGCTTGGGCTCAGAGACTTTACATAACTTGCCAAGGTCACACAACAAGTACAAGGTGAAGCTGGGATTTGAATCTCCATCTATTTGATTACAAGAGTCTAAATCCTTGGGGTGCCTGAGTGACTCAGTTGATTAAGCGTCCGACTTTGGCTCGGGTCATGATCTCACGGTTCACGAGTTCGAGCCCCACATCGAGCTCTGTGCTGACAGCTCAGAGCCTGGATCCTGCTTCCAAGACTGTGCCTCCCTCTCTCTCCACCCCTCCCCTGCTCGTGCTCTGTCTCCCTCTCTGTCTCAAAAATAAATAAACATTAAAAAAAGAAGAGTCTAAATCCTCAGCCACCCACTATCTTTCTTCCTGTCGGTCAGCGGTGCCCCTAGACTTTAATGGGGGTGAAAAGCGTATCTTACTCATTCACACCTCCACCACCCCACTCCTACTCCCAAGGGCTCGTTTCAGAGTGGGCACCAGGAAGTGTTTGCTGAGTGAATTGGTGATCTCCCACACCTCACACTTCTGGCCCTTCAAGGCCCTCCATCTCTACATCCTTGAACCGGTTGCTCCTGAACACAAAAGAAAGAGTGACGACAAAAAAGGGTTACTCCCCAAGGATACAATTAGTCAGAATGCTTCAGTTGCCTCTGTCTGTATACATACATAAATTTGTATCTATATAAATAGTCACACTCACAAAGGTTGCTGGCTCAGTGATGTGGTTGAATGGGAGACTGACAGCGTGATTCATGGCTCAGGTCAAATTTAACTCTAACCTGTTGTGCAAGACAGATTTACTTCAAGAGTCCTTTCTGCTTCATAATTGGCATGGGCCCACCTTCTCCCCGGGGGAGAGGATATTTCCACATCAGCCCACAGTCTCTTGCTGCGGCACACCCAAGTCAGATCTGGAGTCTCTTGGCTACTTTCCCAGCACTGTGGGCCCAGGTGAGATCCAACCAGGCAGTCTTTGTCAGCAAAGGAAAAGGGAGCAATTGAAAGCCGCAGCCTGAGGCAGCCTGCCAGGAATCTGGAATGTGAGACAGAGACTCCTCTGGGATAGGTGGTCTAGGAAAAGCTTCTCAACCATGCATCCATCTGGCTGTCCTTCTTTTCATACATAGTATCTCTCCTTCCATGTGCTCCTCCATTCATTTGTTCCTTCATTCATCATATCCATCCATCCATCCATCTATCCATCCACCCACCCACCCAACCATCCATCCGTCCATCCATCCGTCCATCCATCCACCCAACCATCCATCCACCCAACCATCCATCCATCCATCCATCCATCCATCCATCCATTATACCCACCTGTCAATTACAGCCATTTATGTATGCCTTCAGACATGGAATACCTACGCAGCATCTTCTGTGTGCCAGGCACTGTACTGGACACTGGGAATATAATACACAAGTCACATAGTTTGCCTTCATGGAGCTTATATTCTGGCATGAGTTCAGAAAACAGACAGATAATCATGCTTGTATCTTTTTAGTTATGGGCTCCAGGAAGTGCTGTAAAAGAGGTGTAGGTAGTGTTTAGAGGTCCTCTACCTGGGGGACTTGACTTCATCTTGGAGTCAGGGAAGGCTTCCAAGAGGTGATGGCTGAGAAAGAGCCATCTATCCACCTGGAACCCCAAAGGAGCTTTCAGGGCAGAGAGAAGAGCCCAAGGACAGCTCTGAGGTGGAGAAGAGCTCGGGGTGAGCTAGGGGCAAAGAGATTTGGTGTGCATTAGGGACATTAGAATGACAAACGACTGGGTGGGGGGTGGGGGCATTGGGAAGTCCGACTGGGGTGCTAATGGAGGATTTGGTGTCTGGAAATGTTCCAATTTCCCTGTGGTTCCCTGTGGTTTTCTCTGAAGTGGGAGTTTCACAGCCTGGTTTAACAGGAAGGCAGTAAACCATGGTGGAAAAGCACAGAGCTGGGCTGAGCCGTTGGCTTTACCATGCTACAGATGTATGATTTTACGAGGCAAGCCCTTTAACCTCTCGATTAAATGAGATAATGCAAATAAAACATTCAATACCGTGCCTGGCCCACTGTATATGCTTATTAGATGGTGGTTGTTTGGTTATTATTTTAAAATGTAACCGAGGAACACCTTCCTAACGTTGTTCAGTATACTGGACGCCCCAAGGAGATAGCAGGTGGCATTTTTCTCTGCAGTCCTCGCACCCCCATTCACCTGTTCTGCCAGCTCAGAAATGAGAGGCATCCTTTATTACTCTCTCCTCCTCATACCCGATAGCCAGTCACCAAATTCTGCCCTTCCTGTCTTCTAAATATCTCATAGGTACCCACTCATCTTCAGCCCCCATTCATTGACGTAGCTTGGGGCTTTTCATCTCACACCTGTCTGACAGACATTGTCAACTGCTTACCCAAAATGTACATTCCCTCCTTCTTCTACACTGAAAGTGTCGTTGTTTGTGCCTGTAATGTCCATTATCTCAGGTTACTCACATCCCCAGCTTCTTTTGCTCTTAGGCACGAGAGGTATGACCAAGAAGAGGGAAACAAAAGTCTCCCGGAGGTAAAAGGGATAGGTGTGGGGTCTTATACCTGTGCTGAATTTTTCTTTCTTTTTTTTTTTTTTTAAAGTAGGCTTCATGCCCAGCATGGAGCCCAGTGTGGGGCTTGACCTCATGACTCTGAGATCAAGGCCTGAGCTGAGATCAAGAGTTGGATGCTTAACTGACTGAGCCACCCAGTGCCTCCTGAGTTTTTCTTCCTTTAAACATGGATGTGATGTCTGGAACTGTGGCAGCCATCTTGGAACCGCATAGTGTTAAGATGGAACAGAAAGACCAAAAAAAAAAAAATCCTGGATCCTTGGTGAAATAGCTTAACACCAATAACTGCCAACCTCTAAATTTCTCGTGAGAAGAATAAACTCGTCTTTTGTGTAAGCCACTGTCAATCGGGTTTTCTATTAGTTAGATTTCAGTGGATTCCTAAATGGTCTATGTATTGTCTTATAACAGCTTCCCAACTTGCCTCCGTCGGGTTGAGCCCCCTAATTCATTCCCTGCATAGCAGCCACAGGTATGTTTTGAAGCGTACAGATCAGATCCCTTCTGCGCTGAAAACTTTTCGAAGGCTTCTCATCGCCTACAGTAGTCCCTGGGCATGGTGTTATTTTCTGGCTAAATAAGGGTTTTCAAAGAGCATCTCGGCACTTGATTCGTTTTTTTTCTGATGAATATTGAGGCAGTAATCCCTCATGCAACTCATATGACGCTGGTGTTATTGCAACAGTATTGTAAATAGAGTATTCAATTTTACCCAACTTGAAGGAAGAAGAACCGAAAGTGAAATTGACATAATTGCTTTTTCAAATAATGTTTCTTCACACAAGGGATCTTATGTCTTAACAGACTCTCTAAGGAAATTATTATTTTTTTAATGTTTATTTATTTTTGAGAGAGAGAATCAGTGGGGGAGGGGCCGAGGGAGAAGGGGACAGAGGATCTGAAGCAGACCCCTCTCCCATAGCAGTGAGCCTGCTGCGGAGCTCGAACTCAAGTACTGCGAGTCAGATCAGGACCCCAGCCGAAGTCAGACACTTACCCGGCTGAGCCACCCAGGTGCCCCGCTCTAAGCCAATTATTAAGGACACGTGACCACTGAGTGCCATGTGGGATCGGGATCAGATTCTGGACCAGAAAAAAGACATCATTGGGAAAACTGGCAATATTTTAATAAGACCTGTAATTTTGTTAATGGTATTATATCGGCGCCGATTTCCTGGTTTTGATAACTCTATCTGGTCATGTAAAGCGGTAACATGAGGGGAGACTGGTGAAGGGCCACACTGAATCCTCTGTATTATTGTTTCGACTTCTCTGCAATTCTAAGATTACCTCAAAATACAAAGTTTTTTTTTTTTTTAAACCACTTTAAACTTAAGAAAACATTTACAAAACACGAATGATTAGGTTTTTTTCTGCATTACAATGGACATACGGGATTAGAGTGGTTTTTAATTAGATTTTTATTCAAGAGGGTAGGAACGCCCCCGGTGGTGAAACATGATGGCATCCGCACCCCTAGAATTCTTTTCATTTTCTCCTCTTAAACGTGCACATTTTCGTTAATTATCTTGATGTTGTCAAGATTTTAGAACATTGACTTCTTTGTGGCCGTCATAATTGTTACCAGAGCTGTTTAATCTTGATTATATATTGAAATAATTCTGTGCTTACCACTGTTTGGTTTAACTCTTTATTGTCTGGATTTCATAAATAAATACTTTTTTTCTTTTTTTTTGAACTGTGTCTCTTTGCTCCTGTATTCACACACACTTGAAAATGTCTTTGTGCCTCCATGTCCGTTACACAAATGAAAACTTGACTGAGTATGAACTTATGGGGTTTTGGTTCAGAACTTTGTAGACATTGCTTTACTGTTTTTTCTGTCACGGGGTGTTTTCCTTCTTCTTCTTCTTCTTTTTTTTTTTTTTTTTAAGTTTATTTATTTTGAGAGAGAAAGAGCGTGAGCAAGGGAGGGGTGGAGAGAGAGAATCCCAAGCAGGCTCCACACTGTCAGTGCAGAGCCCAACTTGGGGCTCGTCCCACAACACTGGGATCATGACCTGGGCTGAAACCAAGGGTTGGACGCTCAACTGACTGAGCCACCCAGATGCCCCGGTCATCGGGTGTTTAAAACAATTTACACAGGGTTGGCACTGACGATTTTTGCTACACCGTTTTATGAAATTTAACACATGTAATGTTGATATAACCACGACCAGAATCAGAATACAAAACAGTTCCATGGGGCGCCTGGGTGGCTCAGTCAGTTGAGCGTCTGACTTCGGCTCAGGTCAGGATCTCACGGTCCGTGAGTTCGAGCCCCGCGTCGGGCTCTGGGCTGATGGCTCAGAGCCTGGAACCCGCTTCCAATTCTGTGTCTCCCTCTCTGCCCCTCTCCTGCTCATGCTCTGTCTCTCTCTCTCCTTCAAAAATAAATAAAAAACATTAAAAAAAAAGAATACAAAACAGCTCCATTATCCTCCCAAATTTCCTATTTTTTGTGTTATTACTGCTGAATTTTGAGAGTTCTTTACATATCCTGAATAAAAGTCCCTTGCAAGAATATGTGATTTGCCAATATCTTCTCCTTATATGTAGCCCGTTTGTTCACTCTCTTAGTAGAAAACAAAGTTTTAAATTTTCATGAAGCCCAGTTTACCAGTAATTTTCAATGGGTTATGTTTTTGGTGTCCTATCTGTGAAGCCTGCCCAACTAAAGGTCATGGAGAGCTCTCCTATCTTTTCTTTCAGATCATTTAGGTTTTACATTTTACGTGCGATCATGTTGCATTAATTTTTGCGTAAGGTATGAGGTACACATTGAGGTTTAGTTGTTTTTGTTTTTTTGTGTTTTCTTGGTGCATATGAGTGTCCTATTATTCCACTATCATTTGTCAAAAAGACTGTATTTTCTCTACTGAATTGCTTTTGTGACTTTGTTGAAAAACAATTGGCAATGTTTATGTGGGTCCGTGTCTGTACTCTCTATTCCGTTCTGTTGATCTATGTGTCTGTCCTTTTGTTAATACCTCAAGGTCTTTATTACTGTGGCTTTATAATAAATGTTAAAACTGGTTAGTGCGAGCCCTCCAACATTGTTTTTTTCATCAAGATTGTTTTGGCTGTTCTAGTCCTTTTGTATACCCATATAAATTTTAGAATTATCTTGTCTGTATGTACAGGGAATTCCCTGCTGCAGTTAGTTGGGGGATTATTGACATCTTAACTATGCTGTCTCTCAATCAGTGAGCATGGTGTGTCTTTTCATTTAGTTTAGGTTTTTTTAAATCAGCATTTTGACATTTTCAGCATACAGATCCCATGCATGTTTTGTTAGGCCAATGCCTAAATATTTTACTTTTTATTTATTTTTATTTTAATTTTTAATTTTGTTTTACTTTTAATTTTTTTATTTTAAATAAAAAAAAATTTTTTTTTAATGTTAGGGGCACCTGGGTAGGTAGCTCAGTCGGTTAAGTGTCCGACTTCGGCTCAGGTCATGATCTCGCAGTTTGTGAGTTCAAAACCCTGCATTAGGTACTGTGCTGACAGCTCGCAGCCTGGAGCCTGCTTCAAATTCTGTTTCCCACTCTGCCCCTCCCCTGCTTGCTTCTGTCTCTCTCACTCTCAAAAATAAGTAAACATTGAAAAAAATAATGTCATAAATTTTTTTTTTAGTTTAAAATTTTTACTTTTAATTTTTTTATTTAAAAAAATTTTTAAAGTTTATTTATTTTGAGAGAGAGAGAGAGAGAGAGAGAGTGCACATGCATGCAAGTGTGGGAGGGGCAGAGAGAGAGAAAGAGAGAGTATCCCAAGCAGGCCCCGTGCTGTCAGTACAGAGCTCAATTCTGGGGCTCAATCCCAGGAATGTGAGATCATGACCTGAGCTGAAACCAAGAGCCTGACGCTTAACCAGCTGAGCCATTCAGGCACCCCTAAATATTTTACTTTTTAAAGACTTACTGTAAATGGTACTGTTTTTAAAACTTCCATTCCTAATTGTTCATTGGTAGTATATATAAATACAGTCAATAACCATTTTTAAAAATAACAGTTTACAAGTTGACCTTCTATCTTAGGACCATGCTAAACTCACCTATGAGTTCTGGAAGGGTTTCCTTTTTGTAGCTTGTTTGAAATTTCCTGTATAGACAATCATGTTGTCTGTGAATGCAGTTTTTCTTCCTTTTCAATCTGGATGGCTTTAATTTCTTTTTCTTGCCTTTTTGCAGGGGCTAGGACTTACAGCGCAATGTTGAGTCAGTAGTGAGAGCAGACATCGTTGCCCTGTTCCCAGCCAGGGAAAGCATTTAACCTTTCACTCTTATGTGTGATGTTAGATGCCTGTGTTCTGTAGAAGCCCTTTATCAGGTTAAGGAGGATCCCTTCTAATCTTAGTTTGCTAAGAGCCTTCAAGAAAAAAAAAATGGATCTTGAGTGTGGTTTAAGTGCTTTTTCTGCGTTAGTTAATTTGATCATGTGCTTTTCTTCTTTACTCTGTTCATGTGGTGGGTTACATGGACTTTCAGATGCTGAACCAGACTGCACTCCCAAGATAACCTGCACTTGGCAAAGATATATTATGTGTACATGTGTGTATATATACACATTACACACACACATTTCATATATATATATATATATATATATATGTTTGATTTGCTAATATTTTGATGAAATCATGTGGCCTTGGAGTTACATTGTTCAGAATATTTTAAGCTGCTTATTTGATTTCTTAGACATGGGAATATTAAGTTCATCTATTTCTTTTTGGGTGAGTTTTAGTAGTTTGTGGTTTTTGAGAACCACAACTTTTCAACTAAGTTGTCAAATTTAAGTTCATAGTATTTTTTGAAAATGTTTATTTATTTATTTTGAGAGAGAGAAAGAGAAAGAGAGAGCACAAGCAAGGGAGGGGCAGACAGAGGGAGAGAAGAATCCCAAGCAAGCTCTGCACTGTCAGCTGCAGAGCCCAACTTGGAACTTAGTCTCACAAACCATGAGATCATAACCTGAGCCGAAATCAAGAGTTGAGCTCTTAACCAACTGAGCCACCCAGGAGCCCCTTCATAGTATTTTATTATCCATTTATTTCTGTGGGGTCTGTAGTGATAGAATCTATTTCACTCATTTGATAATTCATGTCTTCTTTCTTGTTTTCTTTGTTAGACTGGCTAGAGATTTATCAATTTTATTGATCTTTTCGCAGATGCAGTTTTCAGTTTGAGCAATTTTCTCTATTCTTATTTTCCAATTCATTGATTTCTGGCCTTTATCATATGTATCTTTATTATTTCGTTCCTTCTGATTATTTCTGGTTAATTTTGCTCTCTCTTTTCCCCATTTCACAAGGTGGAATCTTAGATCATTGATTTGACACCTATGTGACACCTTTTCAATATATGTGTTTAATGATCTACATTTCCCCCTACATGCTGCTTTAGCTGTATCCCACACACTTTCATTTTCCTTCAGTTCAAACTTTTCTAATTTCCCTCAAGACTTCCTCTTTGACGCATGGATTATTTACAAGTGTCTTGTTTGTTTGTTTGTTTCATTTTTTAATCTTTCTAAGTGATTGGGGGATTTTCCAGATCACTTTTTGTTGTAAATTTCTATTTTAAGTCCATTATCTTCAAGGATATGTCTTGGAAGTTTTCAGTTTTTCAAACTTGTTAAGGCTTTTTTTCATGACCTGGAATATGGTCTATTTTGGTGACTGTTCCTCAAACATTTGAAAGGAATGTGTATTGTGCTGTTCTTGGATGAAGTGTTCTATGAATGTCAGTTGGATCTAGTTCCTTGATGGTGTTGTTTGGTTCCTCTCTGTCCTTGCTGATTCTCTCTGTGCTTGTCCTGTCACTCACTGAGAGTAATATCACATCTCCAAATATAATTATGGATGGTGTTCATTTCTCCTGCCAGCTCAGCAGTGTTTACCTACTTTGAAACTCTGTTGTTAGATATGCAAATTTAAGAATATTGGGCCTTTTTGTGAATTGAGTCTTTTATCATTTTTAGTGCCCTCTTCATATCTTTGGTAGTTTTCTTTGAGGTGTAGTTTGATATTAATAAAGCCACCCCGGTTTTCTTTTTCTTAGTATTTGTTTGGTATATTATTTTTCATCCTTTTACTTCTTTTTTTTTTTTAAGTTTATGTATTTATTTTTGAGAGAGAGAGAGAGGGAGAAAGAGAGTAGAGGAAGGACAGGGAGAGAGAGAGTCCCAAGCAGGCTCTGCGTTGTCAGCACAGAGCCCAACTTGGGGCTCAATCCCTTGAGAAATTGAGCTGTGAGATCATGACCTGAGCCAAAATCGAGTCGGATGCTAACTGACTAAACCACCCAGCCACCCCAAATTCTTTTTTTTAAGTTTCTTTCTTTCTTTCTTAATTTTTTTAACGTTTATTTATTTTTGAGGGAGAGAGATAGAGAGACAGAGTGCAAATGGGGGAGGGGCAGAGAGACAGGGAGACACAGATTCCAAAGCAGGCTCGAGGCTCTGAGCTGTCACCACGGAGCCTGATGCAGGGCTCGAACCCATGAACTGTGAGATCATGACCTGAGCCAAAGTCAGAGGCTTAACCAACTGAGCCATCCAGGTGCCCCTAAGTTTCTTTATTTATTCTCAGAGAGGGAGAGAGGGGTGGAGAGAAAGGGAGAGAGAATCCTAGACAAACCCCACACTGTCAGTATGAAGCCTGATGGAGGACTCAACCCCATGAATGTGAGATCATGACCTGAGCCAAAATCAAGACAGACACTTAATGGACTGAGCCAAAATCAAGAGTCAGACACTTAACGGACTGAGCCACCCAGACACCCCTTATCCTTTTACTCCTAACCTACTTATGTCATGAATTTAAAATGGGGTTCTTCTAGGCAGCTTGTAACGGAGTCTTTTTAAACTTTAAATCTGATCATCTCTGTCTTTTAATTGGTGTGTTTGCACTATTTTCATTTAATGTGATTATTGGTAAGTTTGAATTTAGGTCTTCTATTTTATTATTTTTTTCATTTTTGCCTTCTGTTTTTCTTTGCTTTGTTTTCCTTCTCCTGACTTTTTTGGGGAGTTTTTGAATGTCTTTTAGTATTCTATTTAAATTTGCCTATTTTTATTTACTATATCTCTGTATGCAGGTTTTAGTGGTTGCTGTATTACAATATACATACTTGAGGTAGGGATTACAATATGCATACTTGACTTTTAACAGCTTACTGAAATCAAGAGGATGTGGTAATTGACTTAATGTGAGGACGGGAGGTAAAAAGAAGGGATTAAGTACGACACTGAAGTTTCTGGATCAGAAACAGGGTATAAGGTGGTATCATCCACTACCAGGGCGAATTTAAATGGAGGAGCAGATCTCAGGGAAATGAGTTTTGTTTGGAACATGCAGAGTTGGGGATACTCGTGGATCATTCAAGTGGAGAGGTCAGGAGGGCATTTATCACACGGATCTCAAGCTAGGACAAGGGTCCGGGACTGAAGGATAGATTTGGAACGTCCTCAGTTGCACTTGGCATCCTTTGTTTTTGACACTTAACACCTGTTTGCCTCTGGCACCCCACCCCCAACTCTTGGCTTCATGAAAGGGACTAACCCACTCTCAACTGTAGAAGTGGGCCTTGAGTGGACTCAGCTAATTATCATGTCCCATTCCACCTGGCCACAGGGATTGGCTCAGGGTTAGACCTGTAACCAAATGTGGCCAACGAGAATAAGGTCCAGTTCTTCTGTCCCACCATCTTGGAGAGACACACTCTGTTTCTAGTTGGAGTTAATCTGACAGGTGTAAGATCTGAAGATGCTGCTGCCATCTTTCATCACTGAAGGAAGAAACATCTGTAAATATGTGAGCAAGAGAGGAGGCAGAGCTGAGGGATGCTGGGAATGAGTGGGTCCAGGGGATACCGTCTGAGCCCCTGGCCAATCTGTGCTCAGGCTCTGGACTTTTCAATCACACGAGCCCATATATGTTCCATATTTCCTAAATTATGTTTCATTAGGCTTTTGGTTCCTTTTGAGGGAACGAGTTCTGGCTGACGTGTAAGCATCTAGCGGGTATAGAAGCCATGGTGGTGAAAGAGAGGCTGAATAAGAGTGTGTTGTGTGAGAGAAGAGGGGTAGGTAGAGGAAAAGGAGACCATGAAAAAAAAGCATGAGAGGAGTGCTCAGAGAGACAAAAAGACAGTTCTTTGTCTTAGAAGCCCCAGAAAGAGAGTGAGTCATGAAATAGAGAGGAATTAGCAGTGTAAAATACTGACAGGGGATCAGTCAAGATAAGGACTGAGAAGGGTCCTTTGGATCTTCCAACAATGAGGCTGTTTGCAAAACAGTTGTAGTTAACCAAACTAGAAGGATTCTCTGAAATCATCACTCTATACCCTCTTCTGCAAATGAGGGAATTGAGGCAAGGAGATACTTAGATTTTTTTTTTTTTTTTTTTTTTTTAGTGGCTGATGTAAAATTACAAGTAAAGAACAGAACTCTAAGAATCCTTCAAGGTCTCTTGATCTAATTACTCATCTAATACTTGAGTCTCTTATACAACATGTCTCCGAAGCCTGTGCTTAAATGCAACTACTGAGAAAGAACTCATTACTTCCCAGGTCTGATGAGAACCCCTGGTTTCCAACTTCTTAGCCATGTTCTCTTTACAAAGCTGACACATGCCAGGAGACGGTATGCATCCTTAGTCGAGCCTTTGGAAAGCTGGTTGGATTTGGGAAACTCAGAAGATTAAGTCAGATTTTGGATTTTAAGGAGGGTTTTGGTGGAGATGGAACCCTCTTTTCTTGACTCCATCCACTCCTTCAATAAAGTCAAATCCTTCAGGAATTCCAAGACCAAGACAAGACATCCCAGGCCCAGCACGAGATTTCCACGTGTATGCTCATAGGTAACAGACACCCGGTATACCAGAAGTTGAACCCCTCACCTTCCTCTAGTAAAACCTGCTTTTACTCTTGTGATTCTTGTTTTTAAAATTATTTATTTATTTATTTTAAGAGAGAGAGAGAGAGAATAAATCCCAAGCAGGCCCTGAGCTGGAGCTGTCAGTGAAGATCCCAATGCAGGGCTCCATCTCATGAGCGGCAAGTTAAGGCCTGAGCCAAAGTCAAGAGTCGGATGCTCAATTGACTGAGCCACCCAGATGCCCCTACTCTTGAGATTCTGACTTCCCCTTACATCAAGGTACTGGAGGTCTCCTCGACTCTTCTCTCTCCTCCACTCTCCATTGCTTGTGAATCACCGTTATTCCTCCCGGGTATCCCTAAGACTTGTTAACTTCTCTTTGATCCACCATCACACCCAAGAAGAGGCCACCATTACCTCCTACCTAGACAACAATCAGTCTTCCAACTGGTTTCCTACCACCAGTGTCTTCCCATGTAATCTGCTCTCTACCCTGAAGCTTTATCAGGCCCCTGCTCAATACCCTTCAGTGACTTTCCACTACCCTCAGGAATGGTCCAGAGTTTGTCCTTAACCCTGAGGCTTCTGCCTGCCCTTTAGCCACATCCTGTGCCTCCTTTTCTCACCCCCGTGTCTTCCACGTCCTTGAAGAAGCCATGGTATTTTTATCTTTCATTCCCTTGTGCTATGTGCCATTCTTGGAACTTTCTTGTATCCCCTCATGCTCTCCTTCAGTAACACCTTAGAATCCTTTGTTTGGATTTCACCTTCCCAGGAGAGCCTCCTCTAACTGCGTCCACCACGGGCAGAATTGGTACCACCAATTCTCACTAACCCTTGGAACTCCTCTGTTCCAGAACTCGTGCTATTCTCTCCCCATTTTGGAATATTCCTCCTGCTTGACTTTAAGACCCATGAGAACAGGGAACACGTCTGCCCTCTTTATCACTGCATTCTTATAGCCTGGCACAGTGCCTAACACACAGTGTGTGTTGTATATACAATTCTGTGGTTTAATTATTTGTTTAATGTTTATGGCGCTGTTGGCGCCATTTGGCTGAAAAGAAGCTGAGCTCAAACGAGTTAATATTGAAACATTGTTACTGCACCTTATAAAATCCAGCTGGAAGTCCTCTAAATCCTCCACTGCTGTCTCAGAAGGTGCTAACTGTAATACCTGAAATGGGAATCATTAAGGCCTTTCCAAGAGACCAGCCCTCAAATGTCTATCATCTTTAAGACTGGAAACGTCTTCCCTGAAGACCAGGAAGCCCCATTGACAACATCAAAGCCAATGAGATCTTCTGATTCGTATCAACTAATTTCTACTAATAAAGGTGACTCAAGCCCACATCTAAAGCCTTGAAGGTCCAACCACCCATTCACCCATTTTATTCAGCAAATATTTATTGAATGTTTATGTCAGTCTCTCTGCTAGATGCTGAGGACGCAGAGTGTTTTTCAGGCAGAGGAAGCAGCAGAACAAAGGGGTTTAGAAGATGGCAGGGGGGTGTTATGCTTTTAGTTGCTGGAGGGAGACAAGTGGCAAGGCACTTGAGAGAAATGGGCAAAACAATGTTGGAGAAGAAGTTACATCCAGACCATACGGGTCCTCATACAACACAGTAGGGATTCACAGATTTTTATCCGAGAATAATCTAAGACTAGTGACAAGCTCTCACAATGGACTATTCAATCCTCTGAGGAAGCAGGAGTAGCTGGTGTCAATCATTTGACAAGCATTTGATTGTTATGCCGTCCATGCACCGTAGGTGTGGTGGTTTTAAAACTTGATTGCAAATTGACACTCCTTTCATTTACAGCTGGGGTCTATGCCCCCTCCCCTTAATCTGGGTGCTTTGTGACGGCTCTAACAAATAGAATACAAAGGAAGTGACACAAGGTGACTTGCACGAAGTTGCCAGGTCATAAAAGGTCGTGCAGCTTCAGCCTGTTGACTGGAACTCTAGTGCTGTGGGTCCTGAGCCACCCCCTGAGGCTGCCATGCTAGAGAGAGCAGAGCTAAGTGTTCCAGTCATTGTTCCAGGTGAATTCAGCCTTTGAGTCACCTCAGCCTGGGACTTGATGAGTGAAGAAACCTCCAGGCTATTCCAACTCCCGTCATCTGGGTTCTCCCATTTGAGGTCTTAGACTTTGTGCAACAGAGACAAGCCATAACTCCTATGTCCTGTCTGAATTCCTGACCTAATAGTCTATGAGCATAATAAAATGGTGGTTTTATCCAGCGGGAGAAAGTATTAATGTGGTTTCTTTCTTTCTTTCTTTCTTTCTTTCTTTCTTTCTTTCTTTCTTCTTTCTTTGTTTTTAAGTTTATTAATTTTTTGAGAGAGACGCAAGGACAGAGAGAGAAGGAGAGAGAATCCCAAGCAGCCTCTGTGCTGTCAGGGCAGAGCCCAGTGTAGGGCTGGAACCCATGAATGGTGAGATCATGACCTGAGCCGAAACCCAGAATCGGACACAACTGACTGAGCCACCCAGGACCCCCTTAATGTGGTTTCTTATGCAGAAATAGACAGTTGGAAGAATAAACACTGTTATCACTATCCTGTTTTACAAATGTGGAAACTGAGTTTCAGAAGGATTAAGCAACCTGATCCAGGTCCCACAGGTAATCAACAGCAGGGCCAAGATCAGAACTAAGATCTGGCTACTTGTAGGGCTTGTTCTCTTCCGGTGATTCTAGACGTGTCTGACGGAGTCAGGCCCCTTGACAAAATCTCCCAAGTCCCCCATTACTGTCCTTGAATCTGGAGATTAGCCTTGGCCACTCTACATTTCAATGGCTAAGATATGGTTAGAGAAGCAGCCTTTATGAAACATTTGATTCACATCCTTTTCAAATAATTTAAAGACATTTACTCTGCGATCAGTTCTTTCCTGGTTTTATTTTCTCCTCCACACTCCCAGGCAGGATCCAGATACTTCTGCTAAGCCTGACGGATCTGTTCCTCCTCTCCCCGCACTGCCCCCGGTGCACAAATACCCACTGGCCCCCATTAAATCCCAATCAGGCCTGGAGACAGCTGATTCAGCCCCCCTCCCCTGCCTCCCAGGAAGAGTTAGGGATGAGCAAATCACTTATTGGAGTAATTCTGGGAGCTGAGGCAGAGCCATGGCTGGAAGCCACCCGCTAACTAGAAACCCAGGACATCAATCAACCAAACTGATTTTTCCGCTGCTGCAGCCATTTAAACAGTTATCTTTGCTCAGGGCTTTGTCCAAAGTTACTCAACCAGTGGGTTCCTGGGCGATAAGTCACTGCAACCTCACTCCACTGTCTCTGTGTCCTGGGGCTGCCTCTTTACTCACTCCTCAAGAGGGGTTGAAGTTCATTTGTTGTACTTGAAAAAGAAGAGAGCCTGTACTACTTGTGCACACGTTCCGGTTACAGCAGGAAGATGAAAAGGGAGCCCAAGGTCTGTTGGGATATCAATATACTTCTCATTTGGTGCCCTGCAGAGGCTGGGGAAAGAGGTTTTAAATTCATTTTACACCGCCCCCTGCTGGTCCCCTCGCTCAACTGCAATGGATGCATGATTCAGCCAGCGGATGGGGGTGGCTAGGAGTGGGGAGCCCTTATAAACCAGGTGCAGGGGGAGGAGAGCCTTTAGCCACACCAATCTCCTTTCCTCCCTTCACCTATGGGGAAGCTGATGCCAGAAAGAAAAATGTGATCTCCTCAAGGTTGTGATTTATTCAAAGTCATGTTAAGGTTAGAACTAGTCTTTACACGGCTAGTACTGTTTCTAGGTTCTAAGAGTGCTGAGCACATACTAAGTATCTCTGATTGGCCTCGTAGCATGAAATCAGAAGGTCTTAGTTTTGAATCCAAGCTCTGCCACTTAATAGCTGCCATGAGAAGACAGTTCTCTGAGCCTCTGCTATCTCATCTGTAAAATAAGGGAAATAGAGGAAGGTATAAAATAGGGTTTTATAAGAATTCTTTTGTCTACACATCTATTCAAAAACTGCTGAGTGTTTACTCTGTGCCAGGCACTGTGTTGAGTATTTGGAATATGACAATGCATAGGATGGCGCATACCTGTTCCCTTTGCGGGTGGAAGTCCAGTGAAAAACTTAGATGGCATGAGTCAACACACAGGCAGAAATTCAACAATTGTTGAGAAAGAAAACATTTTCCGTTTGATTCTCCAAATTCTCAACTATCGGGAGGCTCAGGGCCTTGCCCCAGCTGTATCAGTCTAGTTGATGACTCGAAGAGATTAAGTTATTTGAAGGTCAAGACCACATAAATCTTTGTATTCTCTCGTGTGTCTGGCCCCAGGATGTGCTCAGTAAATATTTGTTTAGCTGCATAGATGCCCCAAGTTCTGGCTCCCTCTGCCTTCCCGGCTGCCAGGCGATTGCTGTCCGTGGTGCTGAAAAGAAAATTCCTGCTACTCACCATGAGGCAGCGCAGGTGCTGAGGCAGAAAATGGAGCCCAGGGGAAGTGAATGGAGAGGGGGAAGAATGAGCCAACTTTTCACTGGCTATTAGTGACATCTTCATTTTGCCATATCTTGGAATCCAAAGCTGGTATTTCTTTTTCCAGCTGCCCCCATTTGGCATTTCTTGCTAGCTGGGAACATTAGGTAGATAGGTGTTCTTTCTAATAACCACACAGCGTGATAACCTCTCCAATGGGTGGGAGAGTGGTTTCTGGGAGCCCACAGCCCTATAAAGCACTGCTTGAGAAGGTTCTTGAAAATCGGTCGTCCTTTTTCCAATCTCTTCCTGGGCAAGTAAAAGGCAGCAGTTACAGATGTCCCCCAACCCCCAGTTGATTTCACCCATGTCTGTCACCCAAGAATGTGTGAAGCTCTGAGTTAGAACTGACCATGGGGAAACCAGAGAGAGGCCAGACCTGAGACTGACAGTCTGGAGCTGGGTGAGTGCTCCAATCGGCTAAGGATTCATTTTGACCGGTATTTTATATGATAATATGTTTGTTCATTCATTCAGTCTGTAAATATTTATTGCGTACTTAGCATGGCCTGGCATTGTTATAGGAGCTCCAGATAGAGTCAAGTACAAGAAAGTCAAGGCCTCTGGCTTCCTGGAACTTGCATTCCAGTGGGGGAGAAAAACAATAAACAACTATGTAAATGAATGTGTCGTATAGTTCCAGGCAAGAGGAAAGATCATGATAAGGTACGCTCTTTTAGGTAAGATGATCACAGGAGGCCTCTTTGAGGAGGCAAAATCTGAGCATAGATGCAAATTAATTGAACATGTAAATATTGGGGAAGGGCAGTGTTCCAGTCAGAGGAAACAATAAGAGTAAAAGTCTTGAGTGGGAAAAAGATGTTCAAGGTACAGCAAAGAGGTCAGTGGTGAGTGGAGCAGATTTATCAAAGGGACGTACCTGCTATGTACCCAAAGATCATTGTCTAATGCAAGTCTCCAGTCTAGGCACTGAGGAAAAGAAGGAATGAATCACTGGATGGAACCAGAATATCTAAAGGCAAGTAGGAAGCTCCAGAGAGCAGAAGGCTGAGGTCAAGCCACTTCTCTCTGATACTTATCTGCTCTCCAATAGGGCTCCTTGAGACATAGGAACAGCAGTGTTCTAGAATAGGCTACATCTTAAAAACAGGTGCTTTAGTTGTCCCCACCGCTGTGGTTCAGTACGAGTAAAGCAGCGTGAGCTACATTCTGCCAGATGGCATAGGGCAAACAGCTCACATTTCAGGCATCTTTGCTGAGGATTTTATTTAGTCTTCACATCAGTCCCATGAGGTACTTGGAGTCTCCTTATCATTCCCATTAGGAGACTCCCAAGTTCCTGAAATAAATCCTGCCAAACAAGAAGAGTCCCCCTTTCACTGGTCTTAGGTTGCAAAGGAATTTTATACGCCCTGCCTTGTAGCTGGAGGACTGTCAGCAACTTTGAGATGTTAGCAGAGTAAATCTATTCACTTGACAAATGACAAACCAAAGTTTGGACAAGTTAAGCGACTTCTCCGGAGTCACAGATTGCTTAAAGAGGAGTCACAGATTGCTTAAAGAGTCACAGATTGCTTAAAGGGACCCAGTCCCGAATCTGCCTGACCCCAAAGCCATTTACAGTCCTAGTATGTTCTTGGATCTCAAGCTTGGAGCTCATGTTTGGCTTAAAAAAAAAAAAGACCAATCCCCTGGATATTCAGAACCAACTCTGATACTGGTCGCACTGGACATCTCTGCCCCCCTCTGCACAATCTCATTCTTAATCTCTCTTAATCCTCCCAGCAGTGCTGGAAGGCAGCAGTGATAACATTGATAGCTGGCATTCACTGAGAACTGAGGATGTCCCGGGCACTTTCCTAAGCATTTTGCAGATACTAATGCCCTATTTGCCATAAACCCATGAAGTAAGTGCCATTTTATTCCCATTTCACGTATTTTATTTCCCATATTCCGATGAGAAAAATTGAAGCCCAGAGAGGTTAAGTAACTTGCCAAAAGTCACACAGCTAGTCAGGGGCAGACCCAGGTAGTGTGATTCTGGGGCCCTTGCTGTCCATCACTCTACTTTGTTGATAAGACAGCCATTACTCCGAGAGGTCAGCAACACGCCCAGTTGTGTATAGTCCAGAAATGACGGTTCAACTCAAACCCGGGACCAAGCCCCAGAATATTTCCACGGCCCCACACTGCCTTTCTCAAAGGTAAAGCAGAAGAAAGGAGAGAGCCTGTTCTATGACCCCTTCATAGAGGCACAGAGTGATTTTAATGCTGCCAAGGGGCCTCCTGGGGGTTTTATTTAAACGATGATCTGCACGGTGAGGTTGTCTGATATTCCCACCCACTCACTTTTCTCAAATGTGGAAACCATGTTGCTCTGTGCACCCTTCCCAGCACATAAATGCTTCACCAGGGAAGCTGAGCCTTTTTTGTACGGATTGGAGGTGCTCATACAGCTTCCTCCTTAAGTGCTGTTTTTTCCAGCGACCTATAATGATGACTCAGAGAGGGAGAAGCTATAATGGAAAATTAATTATTTTATCAGAGATGGGACCCAGGCTGAATACTCAGAATTAGATTGATGAAGGCCTTTCCACGAGGGCTGGGAGTCCTGCGTGGTCACGGACCAGTTAGTTACTCAAAGGGAAGTCGAGAACGGGGCTTCCCAGCTTCGATTCCGTGCAATTTTTAATACCCCTGCTGTATCCCAGAGCTGTGAGGGTGTGGGGGGTGCCTGTCAGAGGGTGTGTTTGCAGGTGGCTGTCGTGTGCGTGTTTGGGTGTGGTTGTGTCTCTCTGAATTTGTGTCTGGATTTGTGTGAGGGTCCTTGTGGGTCTCTGGGTATAAGCGTCTGAGGACCCCCGTGAGGGGATATTGAGTTAGAAGTTGACACGCAGGTAGGCCAGGACAGGGGACACGGTCATAGAGCGGGGCTTTTGATGCTGCTGTGATGGAAGAGAAGAAAAGGACATAACAGCCTAAACCACTATAAAACCTTCAAAAAAATTTTTTTTTGTCGTAAACGGGGGAAGATGAGCTACTATTAATAATAATAGCAGGGGGCGCCTGGGTGGCTGAGTTGGTTGAGCGTCTGTCTCTTGATTTCAGCTCAGGTCATGATCTCGCGGTTTGTGGGATGGAGCCCCACATCCGGCCCGGCCCTGTGCTGGGTGTGGAGCCTGCTTACGATTCCCTTTCTCCCTCTCTCTCTCTCTCTCTCCCCCCCTCCCCTTCTCTCTCTCTCTCTCAAAAAAAAATAATAATAGCAGTTTAAAAATTAATAGTATAGTAGAACTTGTCATACTAACTCTATTTAGAGAGTACCCACTGTGTGCCTTTTTTATACACGTTAGCTGCGTTCTCGTCACTACTCTGTGCTACCATTATGTCCGTTTCAAAGAGGAGGCTGCTGGGGCTCAGAGAGGTAAAGTAACTTTCCTGAGGTCACACACCTGGGAGGACTGGGGCCAGGAAGAGAACTCGGGTCCGTCCGACTCCGGGGCCTGAACTTTCCCCCCATTCCGGATTGCTTTTTTCGCCTGCACCGGCTGCCACTCCCAGCTCCAGCCAAGCCCCAGCCATGGCAAGATGCGCCCCAGGACACGAAGGAGAGGGGCTTAGCCTGGCTGGCAGAACAGGTGCCATATGACAGGAGTAACTAAGTTCCAGGCCCAGCTGGCCTCTTCTCTGGACCTCAGTTTCCTCGTTGCTAAGATGACAATTTGGATTCATCTGGTTTGATAAGTTCTTCCCATTCTGACCATGTGGGCCACAGGGCCGAGGGCTTTGTGTGCACGGTGTGTGTGTGTGTGTGTGGGGGGGGGGGTGGGCCCACATTATGTGGGGAGTGTTGACCGGGAAAGGGGGCTCTGTACTGGGGCAGACAAAGTTCAAGACGTGCGTCCACCCAGCCTACGATACCTTCCTTTCCGCGTGCAGTGGATACGCCAGCTTGGCCCTCAGGACGCGCTCCCACCACCTTCTCCTACTTCTCTCTCCCGTGCCTTCCTGGACTTCAGCAATGCACACTGTTTTTCTCAGACTCCCTTGCAGCTAGGGTTCTGGATGCAAATCCAGTTCTGCCCATTAGCAGAGGTTCGGACGACAGAAACGAACTGGAGGCCATCTTTCTGCTGCTTTGGCGGTTTCCTCCAGCAAGAGCAGTTGCGGAGGTGCTGGGTGGGTGGGGGCGGGGGTGCTGCAGGCCCGTTTCAGAGACCAGCGGCACCCCCAGGTGGGTGGAAAGCCTGTTGTGATGGTGGCACGGTGGCTCCCTGGATCATAGTGTTATTCTATGTTATTGAACTCACTGTGTGTGGGGACGGCCTCCTGTCTGCCCACTTTCTGATGGTGTGACTGGTGGCCATACAGTGTTCTGAGAGTCATTCCTGGAGGCCGTCTAGTCCTCCAGCACATGCCCCCTGCCAAAAAAAAAAGAAACCACCTTTTTAAATTTCCCAGTTTGCCGCATGAAGTCTCTGTTTGCTGATGAAAGCTTGGGATAGTTTCCTTCATCTGCACTGAACCTTGGCGGATCAGCATGGCGCACTCCTACTTTACCTTCAAAACCCAGCCTCATCCTCCAGCCTGGACATGACCTAGGTATCTCCCCTCTGTGATCCCACGGTCTCCCTCCCCGCCCCCCACCCCCACCTCCAACTTTTCCACATGGGACTGAAATGAACTGTTCGCTTTCTGTCCTCCCCGCCAAACCATCATCCCCAGATGGCAGGGACCGAGTCTTCTCCGCGGTGCCCACCCCCCCCCCCAGGGTGTTTAGCAGAGAATCTGGCCTAAGGCAAGTACTCTGTGAGCATTTTGTGGCATGAATACAGAAAAGGTAGCAACCTGCCAGGGTAATGGGATTTAGGAGAAACTCCGAGAATTACAGGCTGAGAATAAAGCGATTTAATCTCCCCTTTTGGCAAAAAGAAACTCGCGTCTCATTAAGAGCTATTGTTAAGGGTGACGGGCCTCACGGAGCTCGTGGGGTGATGAGGGGCACTTCTCATGTCAAAGCTCTCATTTCGGATCAAATATCCAGAATCCCTCGGTAGATCTGTCCTCCCACTGATGCCCGGGCTCCTCCTAAGGGATGTAAGAACCGGGGGCTTTTGAGAGGCTGTGTGATGAGTGAAGAGACAGACCCGCCGGGATTTACAGCTCAGCTCTACTGCTTCCTGGCTGTGCAACCTTGGGCAAGGGACCGCACTGCTCTGAGCTCAGTTTCCTCGTCTGCAAAGTGGACCTAATGCTTTCTGCGTCATGAGGTGGTTGTGAGGGCTCAGAGGGGTGGTTTCGCAGAAGTGCCCAGCGCCTAGGGGAAGCCTGGTACGGGGTGGCTGTGATAAGACGTGGGTGATTGGAGATGCCAGTGTTTTTCTCTTCTTCATCTGGGCAAAGACATTTCCCACCATCGGCCCCTTGTTTGACGGGTGGCAGAGGTCAAGAGCGGGCCCCAGATAGGGGAAGTTCTCTCCAGGCTCAGGCCACCGACTCGGCTATCGGCATCCATCTGTGCCACTTGGCTATGGGAGGAAGCAACCGTTTTTTCTCCGTCGTTACCCCAGAGCTGTCCTCAACAAGGAAAGCAGACACCTTCTCCCGTGCCTCCGCGCCCTCCATTTTTAACCATTTAAACGTGCACCGTTCAGCGGCTTGAACTACATACACTGTGCTGTGCGTTCATCACTGCTATTTCCAGAATGTTTTCATCGCTCTCAACCAACACGCTGTGCCGTTTAAGCAATACCCTGCCCCGTGGTGACCTCTGTTCCGCTTTCTGTCTCTGCAAGGTTGCCCGCTTACAGAAGCACTGAGCTGGGCACAGGTCAGGTCCTGCAAGAAAGGAGCGTGGATCTTATCCTAAGTGGGATGGAAACCACTGGAGTGTTTTAAACAGGGGGGTAGCACAATCGGAGTTATGGGTTATTTTTTTTAACTTTTTAATGTTTATTTATTTTTGAGAGACAGAGAGAGACAGACCCTGAGCAGGAGAGAGGTAGAGAGGGGGAGACACAGGCTCCAGGCTCCGAGCTGTCAGCACAGAGCCCAACACGGGGCTCGAACCCATGAACTGTGAGATCATGACCTGAGCCGAAGTCGGACGTCCAACCGACTGAGCCACCCGGGCGCCCCAGGGGTTACGGTTTTAAAAGAATCTCTCTGGCTGCAGAGGAGCCGGTAATAGGTGGGGGCGAGAGTGGAAGCAAGACCCAAGGGGACAAGTGGTGGGGGCCAGGCCAGGGCGACAGAGCCTTGGGCAGTGAAGGCCTCTGATGGGTGGGATGTGGGGCGAGAGAAAGAGGGGAGTCAAGCAGGAGTCCTCTCCAAGATGGCACCCTCCTCAACTCTCCTTGCCTTTCGGCCTTTGCCTGGGCCATTCTCTCTGCCTGGATGTCCTCTCCTCCCCTCTGCCTGGACAGCTCCCACTTGTGATGAGTTCTCACTTAGCTCTCCCCCCATCCTCCAGGAAATCTTCCGTGACTCCCCTCCTCCCCCCACCCCACCCCTGGCTGGGTTGGGAGCCCCTCTTCTGTGTTCCCATGGAATTTCAGGTCTCCTCCCAGCCCGGAACGCGTCATGCTGCTGGGCACTGCCTGTCCCTGCGTCGCCCCCCAACCTGGACCATGAGTGCAAGAGACAAAGTTAGGTGTGGCACATTTCACTCCTAGGGCCAAGCACAGAATGGCACACTGTGACATTTCAATATGAGAGTAGGAGAGGGAGGCAGAGGGAGAGAGTGAGAGACAGACAGAGATGGAGTGCTGGGACCCTTCAAGCACAGCTGCTGACTTTCTGGTCTCTGTTCCCGTGGCAGCCACACACAGCCATGGTCACCACGCCCGCGATTCACTGCAGCATGAGAGTGATCCAGGAGATCAGAAGCCAGCTGGAGACGGGGACCGAATTCCACCCAAATGCTCCGGACTGATCCGTGTCAGCGGCTCCTACGTTCCCGGCGCAACAGGGGAAGAGAGAAAACACACAGAGCTTTGAGATGAGACAGAGCCGGGGCGGAGAGAAGCTGGGAGACCGTACGACTCGTGCTTGGGGCCCAAACCTGGGACCCGCCGGCCTGGTTTCAGGCTGGGCCCTGCCCTTTTTCTCCCTGCCAGTGGCTTAACCTTCTCCCAGCCTCTGCTCCTTACCTGTAAAGTGGGGGTAGGAATTGCATCCAATTGCAGGCTTGTTGGGAAAATCAAGCGTGTTAATAACTGAATGGTTTCCAACAGGGCCTGGCGTGGAGGGAGACCTTAAGAAATGCTGGCTTTATTTGTTCACTTTTCCACCCTCTGCCAAGTTCTTCCTTGTTCCTACCTAACAGAATGATTCAAGCTGGTTGTTTCAAATATTTCCTTCCCTTCAGTGTTTGCTCTTGGCCCACTTCGAGATCTGAGTTGGAGCCTCGTCACGCGGGGAGGAACATGGCAAGGCTTTGGAATGAGTCCTGACACCTGCATGGAGCTAGTCTGCCTGTCTTCAGATGACTCAGGATCCCAGGGGGGCGAGGGACCCAACAACTGCCACGCAGTGAGTAAGGAGGAGCATCGGGGCTCCAGGTAACCGATTCCATGGGTTTCCTGTCCCACCCGCTGCTGCCCGTGACCCTGACGTGACCCTGAGCACCACTGAGCCGGGGAGAGGGCTGAGCTTTACGACAAGCTTCTCTAGAACCGAGGGAGAAAGCTGTTCCTGGCCTCGTCCTGCATGTGTGCGTAAAGGATGCTCCAGAAGGAAAGGCAAGGCAGATGAACAAAACCATTTGTTTCTGGGGCTGACAAGAGGCTCCAGGAGTGAAAGATGCTAAACACCGATGGCATAAAGCGGGGTTCTCGCAGGGTCTCTACCCTGGCTGCCCTTACTCCTCTCGAGGATCAGCAATGGTCAAGAGAGTCACCTACTCCTCTCGTCCGGTGCCCGCTGGCCTCCAGGAATGGGAGCCGTTGTACCCCATATCGGAGAGCCTTTCTCTATGCCAAGGTTTTTACCAAGAGCTTCTAGAGGTAGGGGTGGGGAGGACGACCGGGTATGGATTTGGCCTTGCAGGTGAGGACGTAGCTGCAGCCCCGGGCTCCCAGATTCCCAGGGTGGCAGTGAGCGGACTCCACCCAGTCCTCTGGGTCCCCAGGCAGAAGCCAGCCTGAGGTGCGGCCAAACGCTCACGGAGACTGGGCCATGGCCATCAGACGCTGGGGACGGGGGCTTCCACACTGGCACCCAAAGTCCTTTGCACCTGCCTGTCACATCCCACATGCTGCCTGGGAAGAGGGACAAGGAGGAGAAGAAAGGCAAATTGGGATCCTGAAGAGCCCTCTCCGGAAGGGAGGAGGTAGACCTCAGCTTGAGGCTGGAGGGGCGTGTGCGGGGGCTGAGCTCTGGGGTGCGAGGCAGTGGGCTCAACTCCTCCTCCCTCCCTGTGTGGCCGGGTTGTCCCCGAACTCCAGCGGCCTTATCGGTTTGAGGACGCATCGCGATATCCGTGCCACACGTCTGCTCGTTGTGAGGATACGGCGCCACACGAGGAAGCGCGTGGAACATAGCAGGTGCCCGGCAAAGGGCTCCTGCCATCTTCCTCCTTGAAATGAATCAGGCGCAGGGAGAGGTCAGCGCCCCAGGGAACGTGGGTGCGGCAGAGCGGGAACCACGTGATCAGTCACAAGGACAGATGGTGGTGGAGGACTCATTGAGTGTCTGCTGCGTTAGGTGATGTTGCCCACATCCTCTGTCTCACCTCCCCCCTCCCCGGAGCCCGATGAGTTCGTTACTGTTATGTCCCCATTTTACGGATAAGCAAACTGAAGCTGAAGGTGGAAACTTCTCAGTGCTCTCTGCTGGTTGAGCTGGCAGAGCTGGGGATCAAACCCACGTCCTCAATACTCCCAGGCACAGCCCTGTCCTACGTTGTAAGGGTGGAGAGACAGTCCCCGAGAAAGGCAGCCCTGGGCCCCCACCCCTCCAGGCGGGCAGATGCAAGGCTTCTCTCCCAGGAGGGCTGAGTGGGGGCGGGGGAGCAGGGGACTCTGGGGTCTGACAAGCCCGCATCTGGACCCTCCCGGTAGCTGGATGACTTAACCTGCTTTACGTCTTTGGATACGTTCCTCAGCTCTGGGACCTGTCTTTCCTCACCCGCAAGACGGGAATAATATTCGCTACCTGGCCAGGTGGTGAGGATAACTTTGGCTGACGGCCTGGTACAGCGTCAGCTCCCGGGGTGCGGGCAGTCCCCACCAGATTTCTGCGACAATTGTGCCTCCCACCATAAACTCCGTGTCTGCTGTTGACTGAGGAGAGAACATGTTCTCCTCCAAACCCAGTTCCCGCCCCTCCCCCGGCCGCCCTCCCCCTCCCCCCCCCCCCCCCCCCCCCATGTTCTGGAAGGTATACGTAGCCACGAGGGTGCAGCCTTCAAGCTGCTGCTGGCACGGGCCGAGGGCTCACATGAGGTGGGGATGCCCCCCACCCGGAGTGCAGGCAAAGGCACATCGCAGCCCATATTTTGAGGGGGATTTCGTGATCTTCATTTTGTGTTGCTATCGGAGGAAAGTAAACTGTGGCTCCTGGCTGCCGGGGAAGGGGCTGAGCTCCTGCCAGGGCTGCTGGCGGCTGGCGCTGGCCCAGGCCCGCACCCGTGTCGACTGCGGGCACAGGCAAGGGCACACACAACGTTCCAGCACACGCGTGACCGGCCGCACACGGAGGTGCCCGGGCGCTCAGCGCAGGGCGACGCGTGGCGGCCAGCTCCGTCCACCTTCCCCTCCTCGGCACTTGCCCTGTCTGGGGACCCTGCCTCTTCTGTTGTCTCCAGATGGCTATGGGGTCTGAGCCTGTCCTCCGTCCTCGTTTCCTCATCTCTCTTCCTCTGGCTCTCCCTCCGTTTCCCCCAGTGTCTCTGGGTAGCCCCGTTCTCTGTGTCTCTCCGATTTTCTGACTCTTTCCTCCCCTGCTTTGTCTGTATCACGCCCAACCTCTCTGCTGACACTGTCTCTCTCTTTCTGATTCTCTCTGAATCCTGTTTCCCTGCTTCTCCAACTCTCTCTCTGTCCCCATCTGTCTCCATATCTGTCTGATTCCCTCTCTCTGTCTCCATATCTGTCCGACTCTATCTCTTTCTGTGTCTCCATCTGTCTCTGTATCTCTCTGCCTGCCTGTCTCTGACTCTCTGGGACTCTCTTTTCCCAACTATTTCTGTCTCTGTCCTTCCTACCTCTCTCTCTCTCTCTCTCTCTCTCTCCCTCTTTTTTTTTTTTTTTCCCGTGACACTCTCCTGGAAACGCATCAAAGACTGAAGTGGCCGGATTTCAAGTGACAAACAGCACTACACCCAGGATCCAGCCCCCTCCCTGCACGGCTGCTTCCTCCTCCACATCCCCTGTCACGAAGAGAAGCCTATTGTGTCAGGCCCAGGGAGTTCGAGTTGAAGGGCCCGGGGGTCTGCGCCTCTGACTGCTCTGAGCTACTTCCCCATTGGCTCCCAGCAGCAAGGGCTGAGCGACAGGAGGAGGCTCTAGTCCATAAAAGGGGGGGCGAGGCACCAGAACTGCCATTCTGAGGGGCTTTGGTGGTGCTCACAGCCGCCTCTTTGGCACCTCCTTCCCAGCCAGAGTCAGGGAGACCCCTGAGCCACCTGCCACCACCCTCCGTCCGACCTGCTCGGCCAGAAGCTGCCCAGGGACGAAGAAGAACACAGGTAATATCCACAAGGGCAATGGAACCTCTCTTTTGATTGTATTTGTTTTTCCCGGTCCTCCGGAACTGGGGGATGTAGGAGCTCGGGCTGGGGGATTTCAGCTCTGGGTCTGATAATCTGGCAAATATAGTTACAGTTACGAGGCTAGTTTACAAACGCCAGATCAGTTAGCGGGAGACAGACGGTTCTTCGGAATTTCCCTCTCAATACAGCCCCGGCTTGCACAGGTGGGTCTTCCTCTCCCAAGAGGACCACCCCTCGGTTTCAGCTCCAAGCTCGTCTTCTTCCCTAGCAGTCTGCACACATGGTGCCCAGGTGAGGATGGGAGGCCCTGGGTAGAAGAAGTGAGTTTAGCCACTCGGGGCGGTTTTAAAGGTCAGTGATTCTCGCCGGACGTAGAGAACAAGGTCTGGGGGATGTTAATGAGATTCAGGGCTCTGGCATTTACCAAGTATAATGTACATCAGTGTACAACCAAGTTCAGCCTTTTCATTCTTTTTTGGATCGTGTTTAATTGCTTACAGGGTGCCGGCTTGAGTGTTTCCTTGGGCATGATTTCACGCAGAAATGAAGTTGGGGCTTATTTCGTTGGGAGGAAATGGGGAAAGAGAGTGACAGCATGCCAGGAGACTCAGGCTGAGCAGGATTTTTCTTGTGGGTTTTACTTCCAAAGGACTTGTTGCTTTCATGTAAATTACAGCAGGGAAGTCGGGCAGGGAGGAAAGTTCAGATGGCAATGCCATTTGCTCCCTGGTAAAGATATCCATGTTCAAAGAAAGTATTACAGAATCCCAAAGTTTGACTCCAGCAAAACAGGCTGATGAGTTTCGGAGGAAAGAAAAAAGGAGGAAAAAAAAAAAAAAAAAGGCTGGTGACGACATAAAGGTTGAATAGTAAATTCTGCGACCTTGTACTTTTTCCCCGGTGTCTTTTATCTAGAATCTCTCCAAGCTTTACAAACATTCCTTAATTAAGTCTCCAACCTTCCCAGGGGAAACACGCTCTTCAGGTTATTGGATCTGATTTCAGTTCCCTTCCCACAGACTGCAGATCTTCATTTGGTAAAATATACAAGTCTTTCTCCTTTGACAGGCATTCCAGGCAAGATCCGTTGCAAATTTCAGAATGTCAGTCCTCTTTGCCCCGCCCCCCAACCCCCTGCCTCCCCCTCCCACACCTACCTCTTCCCTCTCTTCTCCCCTTTCTTTCTCCCCTCTATCCCACCCCACCTTGCCTTTTGTTCTATTTTTGCAGGTCATTTATCTCCAGGCTTTGAGATGTGCGTGGGGGAGCTGTTGCAGCAGCAAGGGGCGGGGGGGGGGGGGGGGGGGGGGTAGCTGAGCTGCCCTGGGGAAGGCTTGCGTTTGCTGCCGGGCTCTCAAGCCCACTGCTTTGCCCCAGATGAGCTAGAGGTGTGATGGGGGGCAGGCAGATCCTGTGTCTTAGCTGCCAGCTGGGAGCTGGGTTGTCGGGGATGTTGCAGTGCTTCCTCGGGAACCCAGCATGCTTTAGCAAGAGCGGGCACAGAGACTGGCTCCGGGGCTGTTTGAGAAATTTGCATTTGCCATAAAGCAAATGGAAAGGGGTTAGGGTCTTGAGATAACTCCCGGGAGCCACGAACGTTCCACGTATTATCTACATGAGTGCCCCACAGATCTGGGTTCAAATCCCAGAGCCCATCCGTCATTTGCTGTGTGATTTGGGGACGATAGCTGAGTGTTCATTTCCTCATCTCCGCAGTAAGGACGGTACTGTTGGCCTCCTAAGGGTATTGTGAGACTCCCATAGGATGCTGGCATTCAGTAGGTACTCAATAAATGCTAGCGTTGACTGCTCACGTTCTCCCTGTCCACCTTGGCAATGTGTTATAATATCCTTCATCATCCACTCCATGGAGCCGTGTGCTATGTCCGGGAAGGATGTCTAACGTCTGGTATTTCAGTTTGTGGGGCTGGCACTCTCCTCCCCTCCCCACCCCATAATCTCCACACCAACAGAAGACCATCCCTTCGTCTGTCGCCTCGGGATCATGAAGTCTCTTCCCGATCGATCCTCCCGGGCCCCCCTTCCCACTGCCTACCTCCTTGGGTCATTCTTGCACAATTGTTGTATTTATTAGATGTCTTCCATCATTCTAAGCAGGATCAATAGTCCGTGGTTTGATTTCGATGCGTGTCTGAGAAAGCGCAGGCAACTAGCTGACTTCTCTCACCGTTTTCGCTCATCTCGGCCCATCTCGCTGCGTCTGACAAAGGGCTAAAAGGATCTCACCGAGGCTGGGTGGCCGGCTGAGCCCGGCCATTGAGGGCAGGCAGTAAATATTTCTGGGGACACCCAGTAAGCCCAGGATCAGGCCCTGGACACAGAGAGGTGTCCCGGGTCCTTTGACGTCGGGCCTCATTAATCTTCCCCAGCCCAGGCCCAGACTCGTGCTCCTGGCAGAAGGGTAAAGAGCCCGGTCCACGAGGCACAGGAACGTTCTGGAGGCTTCTCCCTGAGGCCGTCCGGCTGTCCCACCGGCCTGAGTGGGAGGCTGCATGCGGCAGGCACATTCATCGTGTTTGTCCACTGTCCTTTGGCTCTTTGACCTGTTACTGGACAGTTCAGTTTAAGCCGAGAAGGGTTTACTGAGCAGTTACTACGTGGCTGGGTCTCTAGTCCACTGACAGGAGGAGGGATTGATATTTGTGATTCACACGGTAGGTCAAGACCCCGAATCCAAGTCTCTCTGTCCCTTCCTCCTTCCTTCCTTCTCCTTTCTCCCCTCCTCTGCTCCTTCTTGTACCTTCTCCCTCTGGTTCCCGGCACCTCTTCCAACTCTGTTGGGTTTCCATCATCTCTCTGCTTCTCTGGTGTCTTTATCAATTTTTCTGTGTGTGCAAGAGTCTCTGCCACTCCTATGGGCACACGCGTGTCTCTCTATGTGCATGTCTGTCTCTGTCTCTCTGTCTCTCTTTTTTTCTTCATCTCTTCATCTCCACCCCTCCCTGGCCCATCTTCCTTGGCCCTTCTCCCCATCCCTTCATTGCGTCAAATAACAAAGGGTGAGGGTTTCATGTGACTCCTGCTCTTAAAAATCGTTCTTCTAAGGGGCGCCTGGGTGGCTCAGTCAGTCGCGCATCTGACTCTGGATTTCCGCTCAGGTCACGATCTCACAGTTGGTGAGTTTGAGCCCTGAGTCTAGCTCTGCACTGACTGCCATCGTGGAGCCTGCTTGGGATTCTCTCTCTCCCTCCCTCTTTCTCTCTACCCCTCCCCTGCTCATGCTCTCTCTCTCTCTCTCTCAAAATGAATAAACAAAAGCTTAAAACACATGTAAAAAAAAATCATTCTTTTATAAACGAGTTTAATAATCCCACCATGACCCCTGAGTGCAGGTTCATGCTTCTCTCTGGTCCCTGAACTGCAAATGGCCCAAGAGAGGCTCTGTGCTTTGAGTCTTGCTGGACTCCACGGTGGGTTCACTTTCCGTCCGGAATCCGAGCCCCCTCACCGCCAGCCAGGTGATAATCCATTCCTTGTTAATGACCCTAAAAGCCTCACGGGGACAGCAGCCCTCACTTCTCAGGGTCTCCCTTTGCCAGCCCTGGGGACCCACAAAGGTGAACTTTGTGGTTTGGGGTGGGCTAACACTCCAGAAGACTGTCTCATCTTCAGGAATGTGGGGGCTCCGTGGGAGGGTCTGATGGACACTTAACGTGACCCCATACCTCGGGAACGGTTTGTAGGACGAGCTGCAGGCTGACTTTTTAAACCTGCTTCTTCTATGTCCTTGCCTCTCGGCCCTGACCTGGTGATCTTGCCTCTCTGAGACTCTGTGTGCCCATCTGGAAAATGGAGCTGATCGTGCCAAGCCTACTGGAGTCTCCCGAGGGTGAACGTGCAGTCACGGAACTGACGTGCATAGCAGGGAGCCGGGTCCCGTAGTGGTGCCTTCACCAGGGACGCTATGGGCTCAGAGAATCCCAGCTACACCACGCAGGTGCTTGGGACCCTGGGGCACTTTGTCACTTGGTCCTCCTTGCTCTCCCCCCCTGGAACCCGAGCCTGTAACAGTAGCACCTGTCCCGCTAGGGGCCAGGGGAGGCCAGGGACCCGGCACAGGGCGGCAGTGCAGTGGGCTGTGGGAGGGTCATTGAAAGCCTCAATGCGAGTCAGTGCGAGTCACGGCCCGGGTGTGGGAGGCCCCAGCTATGTCTCCGCTTCCCTCCTGACTCATGATGTGACCTTAAACAAGTGACTTCATTCCTACCTTTTCCCATTTCCTCTTCTATCAAATAGGGATAATCATATGCAATAAAGTGCTGGGAGAGATAATTGCAATGTTAAATCAAGCCATTATTATTCCATGCTGGCTTTTTAATGCTTGCTGTTCCTCTGAGCCCTCTGACTACAATATAGAAATATTGCCAAGAGGAGATGAGAGGGCGGGCAGGCAGTCCCTTCCCTTTCAAGAACTCTGGGCCCTGGGTAGGAAAGGGGACTACAGCGTGCTGGCCCTTTAAGTGATGCCCTCTGGGCAGCCCTCCTGAGGGACAGGGGGGTGACACGGCCCATTTATAGACCAGAAGTGAGAAGCCCAGGCTCAGGGAGGAGAGCGATCCCTCTCTGATTTTTCCCAGGAAAGTCAGCTTCCAGATGACGAGAATAATCCGAATTAGAAAATGGTTATGTAATTGATGAAAGCAGGGGTCAGCACGGCTTGTCCGTAAAAGACCAGCTAGTATATGTTTTTGGCCTCTGGGCTGTGCGGTCCCCATTTCAACAGTCCGCTGTGCTTTGTAGCACGAAAGCAGCCGTGGACCGCGGTGAGCAGTGGGGTGGGGGTTGTGTTCGTTCTCGGGGTTCTCCAGAGAAGCAGGATGTGTACGTATTGAGAAAGAAATTTAGTAGAAAGAATTGGATCATGGGATTGTGGAGGCTGGTGGGTCCAAAATTTCCTTTTCTGCCAGGGGAGAATCACCGCTCCTCCGCACTGGCCCCTGCGTCCCTCACTGGGCTGTCACTAAGCCCACGAGGCAGTGGCCGAGGAAATGTTTTATAGACCTGCAAGGGAAGAGGGTTTTTCCTTGGGAGGGCTGTGAGGACCCCGCGCCCCCCCCACCCCACCCCCGGCCCACCCAGTCCGTGAAGGAGGCCCCTCCTTCCCCCTGGGCCATGCACACTCTCCACTGACGTCTATGTACCTGATACTCGCCCCCCGGCTCACCAAGCGGGCTCGCTGCCTTGTCTTACCCCGGGAGCATATCTTTTTCTCCTCAGCTCCTTCTGGATCAGGCCTGACTCGCAGGCAAGGCTACTAATCTGATGCATGACTTCGAGCACAGCCCCAGAGCAAAGGTGAAATGCGCTCCCTCAGGACCCATCTGATGTGACCCGATCCTTTGTTTAGCCAACGATAAGGAAGGACATCAGATTCCTCAGGAAAATCCACAGGGCTGATGTGTCTTTATTAGAGTCGCCTTTTAACCCCGAGAGATCTGGACAGAAGCCTGACTCTCACTTACAGGCCAAGCGAACTTGGCCAACCTCTCCTCCCCCCAGCCTCAGTCTTCTCCTCTGTACAAAGGGTACAGAGACACTCACCACGCCCCCCCTTCCCCCCCCCCCCCCGCCCCAGCTGTGGTGACGATTCGAATCACGTGTCTAACGGTAATGCACAGCCTGGCACCTAGTAGGCTCTTGAGATGTGCTGGCACTGTTATTGGACTGGTGTTACCAGGAACAAGGAGCACTCAGCCCTGCCTGGCACACAGTAGGTCCTCCATATGGCAGTTGATTCGTTCACCAACTTTTTTTTTTTTTTGGAATTTCAACTGCGTTCCAGGACTTTTTGCCGTCTTCTTTTCACGCCTCCTGTAGCCCAGGAGTCGAACGGGGCCCCAGCCTCTGCTATGAAGCCCATCATAATATCACTGTGTGCCAGGTACCCCCCCCCCAAGTGCCCTGTGCGTGATCTCTTATTTGATTCCACCCATCCCCTAAAGCATTATTGTTAGCCCCATGATGGGGCTGAGGAAACGGAGACCCAGCAACGTCAAGTAAGTTCCCCGATCTGGTGGTAAGTGGCAGGCCGGGATTTGAATCCACATAAACTAAGCACTTGGTGACCCCGCTTCGGGGCCAGGAAGGAATTGGAGGCGCCCCCCTCTTTTCTCTCCAGCTGCACTCCTCTGGCCCCAGGCTGCCTCTCGTGGTTGTTAACAGACGGCAGTTCAGGGCCGGCAGACTCAACTATCCAGCTCTGCTCAGCAGTGGAGATAAGGGAAGCTGCTGGGTGGGGACAGTGGTGACCAGGCTGCATGTGTCCTTTGGGGCGACTGTTGCCATACTGTAATGCAGGCCCGATGTCTCCAAGACTTCTGATTTTTTAAGGTAAGGTGGAAATTACGACTTTGAAGTGTAAAAATTTCCCAGTTTAAAAATGTTGGCAAGAGAGTTAAAAGAAAAGAAAAGAAAAGAAAAGAAAAGAAAAGAAAATCCCGGTGCAAACTCAAAATACCCAGTGCCCATTTTGCTGAGTTTGTCCTGCGGGCAGTCACTCTGAAGTGTCTGGACTTTTGTAGGGCTTGGGTTAGGGTTGGTTAGGGTCAGGGTTAGGGTTGGTTAGGGTTAGGGTTAGGGGTTAGGGTTAGGGTTGCTGGCTGGGTAGGAGGACGCCAGAGGTCTCAGCCCTGCCCCACCCTGCCTGACCTCCTTCCCTGCTCTGACACTTCTTGGGTAGCCCTCTGTTCTCTCTTCCATGCCATCAAATTCTCCAATTTCTTCCTGGGAGACCCTCTGCGGCCACAGAGCCATGGCTCTGATGGTGGAGTGTGGGAGCCTGGGGTGATTTGGGCTTTCTCGGAAGCCAAGGCCTCCTAGACCATGCCCTTCATGGGTCAAGGAGCCCCTCCTCAGATCATTGCTTTGAGCAAGTGAGGGAAAAATTCAAAGCTTCAGAATAATGTCCCTCATGTTCAACCTGTGACCTGTTTCCTTGTGTCTCCTGTCTGGGACCTCCCTCTTTTTGTGTCTGGTGTCTGTAGTGTTAGTCTCTCTCCCTACGTCTCTCTATCTCCCTCTCTGTCTCTCTCTGGACCATTTTGCACTGTCTCCCTCCTTTTCCCCTGCCTCCTTCCCTCTTCCTATGTGAGGTTTTCCCTTACTTCCTCTTCCCTCCCCTCTCCTGGCTACCTGGTTTCATTACCCTTTGCTGAATATCCGTTGGCCTCATTGGTTTCAGACAATTGCAGACTCCATGGCCTCCTTCCTGCCTTATGCCTCCTCGTCCACCCGGGTGTCCTTATCATCCTCCAATGCACCACACACCCTCACTGTAAGGACCTTCACTTACAGAGATAAAGTGCCCTCTGGGTAGGAAACTCAGAAAGTGAGCGGCCATTATTTGATAGAGCCAGCATAGGTGACTGTGGGAGTTCACAGGAGGGGCCCAATACAGACAGCCTTCCTGGAGGAGGCAACTGAGGTTGAATTTTGACGAACAAGAGTTATCTGGTCAGAGGGAGATGGGAGTAGATGGGTGGGGCGAGACAGGCATTCCAGGCAGAGGGGACCCCTTGGGGGAAGCTTGGAAGGTGGGGCCCATGGGGCACTCATTTGAGAATTGCAGGTGGTTCGAGCCAGACCCCCTGGATACAAATCCCAGCTTTCCCTCTTACTAGCTCTAGAATCTTGGCAGGGTTCTTAACTCAGTTTCCTCATCCGTGAAGAGGGGCACGACAACTGTACCCGCCCCAGACAGTCGCTGTGAGTAGAAAGGAGTTTTTTAGAATTCACGAGAATTGCTCGGAACAACCATCTGATCAGCTAGAATTACTATTAAATATCAAGTTAGTGGATGAGAGGCAAGGTTGCCGACACTACCTCTGCCTGGGACAAAAAGGATTTCAAATCGGGCCTCCTACCTTGGCAGCCAAGCTGTGTGCGAAGCCTCTGGCCAGGAGTTAAGAATGTGCTGGACGGTCTCCTCCCCCACAGGCAATTCACTGCTGATCTCGTCACAAGCCAGCTCCGCCACCGCCACCGGCCACCGGCCACCGCTGATACCAGAGAAAACACGAGCTGCCTGCTTCGCATCTGCACATAAAAGGCACAGCTCGCTCTCCTGGAACCCAATCCACTCAGCAGCCGGTAGAATGTGAGAGAACACGGAGGGCGGGCGGGAGAGGTGGGATGGACCCAGGTCCACTTCCCTGGGCTTTCTTCTCTGAGCTTCCTGGCTTAGGGGAGCAAACCTTGTTCAGCCTCAGGACAGTTCTCACCTTCAGTCGCTGTGTGGCCTCAGGAGATCTACCAAGCCTCTCTGAGCACCAGTTTTCTCGTCTATAAAGTGGGGATGATGATACCCGCCTCTCACAGTTGGTGGGTGGACTGAAAACAACAGGCAAGTTCAAAGGTCCTGTGCATTGGGTCCTCTGGGTCTCATGGAGGTACCCACGGTAATGAGTTAAAGTTCTCGAAATTGTAGTCATTAAGGGCACACGAGTGGGGAGTCAAGCAAACAGCCTTGCACCTTCACTGTTGGACACAGGTCTTGGGTGATTCCCTGAACCGGAAGTGCCCACCTCACTGGGAAGGAGTAGATAGGATGACGGGCTTGAGGAGGGGTGGGGGGACCTCCTGTGTGCCCTGAGGGGGAGACTCAGCTCTGGGCTGTAACACGGGGCTCTGGGACCGTGGGGGAAATACCCTCTAAATCCCCCGAGGAAACAGGGTCGTCTGCAGGCTTGGGAGACTTGGAGGAGGGAGGGAGGGAGGACAGCATCCCTGTGAACAGAGTGACAGGCGTCAGGCTATAAAGACCAGGCTGGGAAGAGCCTGGAGCCTCCTGCCCGGAGTGGGGTGTCTCAGGGGATCTCCCCATTTCCAGCTGGGAGAACGGTACTGTGCCCCCATTTGAATGGCTTTGAGTCTTGATATTTGGTTTCTAAGGAGTTAATTAGGAGAGGAAGGAACCGACTGAATTCGTATGCCAAGCGAGTGCCTGCTATGGGCGGGTCAGGGTCCCGGTGCTAGGATACGGCAGGGACTGTGACAGGTAGCGCCTGTGCCAGTAAGGAGCTAACGCTCCAGTGGGGGAGACGAGGATCACCGACAGGGAACAAACACCTAATCGATAGGGTAGTAAGAGATGGTGAACGCCCCGATGCCAACAAAGCAGGGTGATGTGAGAGCGGCCCGGGAAGCCACATTAAACACAGGAGTCAGCAAATGCCTCCCTGGTGATTTGCCATTTCGTTCATTTGATCACAAGGAGGAGCGAGCCATGTTTAGATCTGGGCGAAGCGTATTGCAGAGGGAGGGACAGGAAGTGCAAAGACCCTGAGGCAGGAGCAACGTGGCATATTTGAGGAACCCAGAGACGAAAACAGGACACCGCTCCTGCCTTCGCGGAGCCAAAGTCTGAAGAGACACATAGATAATTACCAGATAGTGGGATATTTTGATGCAGGGGTGAATACAAAGCAGGAATATCCCATTGGGCCTCAGAGATCTGGAAAAGCTGCCCGGAGGAAGCAGTATCTAATATAGGGCCTAAATGGCAGGTAACAGAAGAGGAGAGGAAGGGTTTTCCAGTAGAGAGAACAGCATATGCAAAGGCCCAGAGGTGGGACAGGGCCTGAAACATTGATTAGAGGAATGGCAAGTAGCTGGATGTGGTTACGGTGTAGGGATGGGATTGAGGGTGTTCCTGTCATTTAGGAAAAGGGCCAGGCCTGACCTAGGGTGACATATCTGATTGCTTAATTGTCATGCTGAGCAGTTCATTTCGGTATATGTGCTGCCGAAGCGAGCACTGAGCAGTTCATTTCGGGGTGGGCAGGAGGGATCCAAGGAGGAACGAGAGGCCAGAAGGCCAACGTGGAGAAGGTGGAGCTATGGCCAAGGTAAGAAGAAGTACTGGGGGGAAAAAGGCAAATTTCAGGGACCTTTCAAGGCAGAAAGGACTGGCCTGGGGACGCGCTGAAGAGCTGGGGACAAAGGCAGGTGATGGAGCCTCAGGAAATCCAGGAAAGCAGATACCAGGTGACTTCTGGCTTCCTGGGTGGGCAAAGTGGGTTTTGAAGGCCCACAGACCCAGGTCAAGTCCCAGCTTGTCCACTGCCTAGCTGTGCGGGCAGGTCCCTCGCCTTCCTGAGCCTCAACTTCCCCATCTGTCTGATGAATACAGCGCAACCCGCCTCAGGAGCCATTGGGCAGATTGAACGCACATCTGTAGGAAAGCTACTCAGCAGGTACTCAGTACATTAATCCTCTTCCTTGACCCTTGGCCTGGGGCACCCACGGTGCCTCCTGCGGCCTCCATTTTCCTGTGAAATGGGAATGAGACCGTTTGCCTTGCAGGGTCGGCCGCAGGGCTTGGCGAGATGGCTCAGGACACAGACGCCGAGGAGGCGCTCATGGCTTCATTTTCTTCTCTTTCTCCCCCTGCAGCAGGAAGAGCTGAGACGGGATGGCGTGGCAGGGGCTCGTGCTGGCTGCCTGCCTCCTCGTGCTCCCCTCTGCCACAGCGGACTGCCTGTCCCGGTGCTCCCTGTGTGCTGTGAAGACCCAGGATGGGTCCAAACCCGTCAACCCCCTGGTAGGTTTCAGGACGCCTAGGTCCTACACCTGCATGCGGAAGGGACCGTCTGCGTGTGGAGTTTGGGTGGCTGTGTGTCTGTCCTGTAGACTTGTCCTACCTGTGTGGGACGCGTCCTGCCCTGTGGTCAGCCTGGGCACCTGAACTCCATCCCCACCTCAGACCTCAGCACCCCCTGGCTCGCTCAGGTCTGGGACCAGCACTCAGGTTTCCAGGGAGTGTCATTATCGAGGCAGTGCTGGCTCTGGGAGTTTGCAGCCTGATGGTAACTTTTCAGGGCTTCTTAGCACCGGGCTGATGGGCACGTCCAAATCTAGCCACTCCTATGGAAGGAGCGCCTTCCCCAGCCACTGGTGGACAGGATCCAAGCCTCAACCCCTCTCCTGGGTCTTAGCATCTCTTGGCCCATCCTTATTGGCTTTGCTTTGAATCAAACGCCCCCCCATGTGTCTCTCCCTCGATGGCAGCCAGGTTAGAGTCAAGGTCCCAAAGGTGCGATGGACGGAGCACAGGCTTTGGTTCTGCCACGGTCTCATTCCGTGACTTCTGGAAACTCCCTCTTTGAGCTTTAGCTTCCTCATCCGCAAAATGGGGCGATTCTGTGAGACAGTGACGCAAAGTGTCAAACACACGATTCTAGCAGCTCTTCACAGAGATGCACGCGGTGCGCAGGGCACAGTGGTTAAGCGTGAGGACCTGTGACATTTAGGCTGCCTGGGTCCAGGTTCCAGAATCGTCCGGTGCTGTCATCATCGTCCTCATGATCACCATCGCGATCGCATTTGAAGCCCCCCAGCACTCCCATGAAATGGACACGATTGTCCCCCCAGGTTTGATGAGCCCCCAAACCTCTCAGTGTGTTTTTTCTACCATCCCGCATTGCTTTGGTGCCTCTCTAGAAAGTGTTAAGAGCATCCTTCACACCGAGGAAAGGGTGGGAGAGGCAAGTGCTCCCTCTGGAGTGAGAAGTTGAGGAGGATGTGTGAGCGCCACACAATGTTCTGGGAAGATCTTACTTCCGATGTTGGCATCGCCATTTGCAAGCCACGTGTCCTTGGGAAAACCGTCTCACCTCTCCACATGGCTCCTCTTCCACTCAGACACAGGGTCACCTACCTCAGCGCACCTGGGGAAGGGGAGGGATTAAAGTGGGAAGCCTGAAGTTTAGGAAAGGCAGCTACTTTCGATTGTCTCAGACATTGGACAAGGGACTGTCTGGGGCAAGGGGGGGTGCATGTGGCTTGACAGTTGGATGGGGGCGACGTTACCGCTGTGGTTTTTTGGGGATTTGCAGATTTGTTCCCTGGAATGCCAGGCCACGCTGCTGCCTGCCGAGGAGTGGGAGAGATGCCAAGGCCTTCTGTCTATCTTCACCCCCTTCACCTTCGGGCTCAATGGCAGAGAAGATTTGGAGGCCAAGTCCGCTTTGGAGGGGACTTATAGTGAGCTGGTCAAGCGCTCTGGGCCCTTCACGAAGGAGCTGGAGGAAAACAGATTTCTTCTCCGCACCCCAACAGAGGAGAATGCTCTGAGCAGGAGCCTGGCGGAGAAGCTCAGGGGTCTCTCTGGCAGGTTGGGGGAAGGAGGGGAGTCTGAGCTGATGGGGGGCACCCAGCTGCATGATGATGCCATGGAGGCTAGGGCACTGGATTCCAATGAGGAGGACCCCAAGGAGCAAGTCAAACGCTATGGGGGCTTCTTACGCAAATACCCTAAGAGAAGCTCAGAGGTGGCTGGGGAGGGGGACCAGGATGGGGATAGGGTGGGCCACGAGGACCTGTACAAACGCTACGGGGGCTTCTTGAGGCGCATCCGTCCCAAGCTCAAATGGGACAATCAGAAGCGTTACGGGGGTTTTCTCAGGCGCCAGTTCAAGGTGGTAACTCGGTCTCAGGAAGATCCCAATGCCTACTCCGGAGAGATTCTTGATGGGTAAACCCCTCCCCATCGTGGAGTTGAGTCAGGAGCTTCCTCTGACACCCTTCCAGATTGGAATACCCTCATTCATCCTACCTTGTACCCCCCCCCCCAATCCCCATGCTCAGTTCAGCACTGTCTGCAAAACATTCAAACCCAGCCTGCCTCTTTTCTGCCTGGGGTGCAGAGCTTGTCTGGAGTCAGCGGGGAGAAAGGATGGAGGTTCCCCTGTCCAGTAGACTCAGTGCTTGGCTCCAACTCTAGGCCTCTGAACTACCGCCAGCAGCGGCTTTTGATATTAATCCCTCCACCCCATTAATGTGCCCCCACTCCCACTCCGGTCCCAGGAATCCAGACCGACTTGTTCTTCATTCCTCTAGATAAATAACAAAACAAGGTAAACAAACAAATAGAAATCCTAACACTTTATCCCAAACCTTAAAGGACCTCCTTGTGCTCCCCACTTCGGAGACCGATGCTTTAGATAAAACGCTCAAACACCGCATTTTATTGGAGCAGGAATGCCTGCACTGGAGAGTTCAGTCCTCCAGTGGGCAAGTGTTCAGTTGTACTCTCTTTGTTCTCATTGATTCGAAACACACCTCTTGGGGAAACGAGTTCCTGGACTCCCGTCCATGTTGGTACCCTGGACAGCACCCAGCTCTTCACCAGAGAGGAAGGGCGCAAAAACCCGTTCCAAAATGGTAATGAGAGCAGTGCTCCTACTGAATACTTAAAAGATCATGGAGAGAGCGAGACAAACCAATTTGCTCTGTGTAACAAACTCAAAATGTGGACCAGTTCCCTCAGCCCTCATTAAACTAATTAAACAGATCGGTATCACACTTCTACCCCAGGATGAACTGAAGCTGAGCCAAGTCGATGAGGTTAAGCACAACCATGTTCTTGAGCAGCTGAATTGGCTGCCAAGAGTCTTAACCATCTGGCCAAACATATGCAATGGGCACTGGGTGAGGAAATCCAGAAGCAACAGCTAGAACGACAAAAAAGGACGTCTTCAAACCCTGTGATGATTCTTTCCTCTTCATGTCTCCGAATAAAACCGGAAAGGGGAATGAAATGATTAAGTGCTTGAGGCCAAATGAATTCCCTTGATTCAAATGAATCAGAGGCAGAGACCTCCCAATTCCTTGGTTTCAATCAAAGTCTCTCTCTTTCTCTCTGCTGCTTTTGCTCGCTCATCCCCAGGCATTATGGTTTGGCTTGTGGGTCCAGGAGGCTGGGCTGGAAAGGAGAGGAAATAGTCACGAGTTCAGTTAATTTGTCTAAGATGCTACTGAGCACATACCTCTTTGTGTGCAACCCCCAGCTCTCTCATGATGTTCCGAAATGTATAGATTGTTTTAGGGTTACTTCGTATGCTTTTAAAAAAATCCCATGTATGCAATTTACCTAGAATTTGCTTATTCCTTAGTAGGCCTGTGTTATTTCCTACTCTTCCGGTGCAATAAATAAAAGAAAGTTGGTAATGACTCAGAGTGTGTATGCGTGTGCCTCAGTCCCCAGAGCATGAAAAGCCAGAGCATGAAAAGACCATTTGCAGAAAAGAGTGCTGGGGAATGAAAAATACACACACACACACACACACACACACACTCATGTCAGAAAACTAAGGGCAGGATAACAGAAAGAGCACAAACTTTAGAGTGTCATAGACCTAAATTTGAGATCTGTGTGATGTTGGCTAAGTTATTGGACCTCTCTGAGCCTTTGTTCCCTCTTCTGTAAAAGACCGACCTAACTCCTAGAGACTGTCTCCTGTGTTGGATTACCAAGGCAAGAGGGACAAATTTTCCTAAGACAAAGGTGCTGGTGATGAAGAACTCTCTAGAGAATGGATGGCATCATGTACTTTACTAAAATGACATGGTTTATTAAATGGCATTGAGGACTGGGTACCCAGGTAGCTCAGTCAGTTGAGTGTCTGACTCTTGACTTCAACTCAGGTCATGATCTCACAGTTCATGGTTTGAGCCCCAGGTATGGTTTGGTGCTGACAGCACTGGAGCCTGCTTGGGATTCTCTGTCTCCCTCTCTCTCTGCCCCTCCCCTGATCACTCTCTATCTCTCTCTCTCTCTCAAGATAAATACATAAACAGTAAAAAAATGGCCTTGAAGGTTAGTGTGAGGGGCGTCTGGGTGGCTCAGTTGGTTAAGCATCCGACTTCAGCTCAGGTCATGATCTCATGGTTCATGATTTCGAGCCCCACATTGGGCTCTGTGCTGACAGCTCAGAGCCTGGAGCCTGCTTTGGAATCTGTGACTCCCTCTCTCTGCCCCTCTCCCACTTGTGCTCTGTCTCTGTATCTCAAAAAATAAATAAATGCTAAAAAAGATTTTTTAAAAAAGGGTTAGTGTGAAAGAGACTCACTCACTTAGTGGCTCCAGACCTCATGGGTCCCATTTGGCCAGTGGCTTTCTGTGTGACTTCATAGAAAACACAGGGTCGGAGAGGTCTCCTTTCTTCTTTCCTTCATTCAAGAAAGAATTAATTGAAATCTTACTGTGTGGTAGGTCTTTTTCTAGGTGCTGGAGGTATAGGAAAATAAAATGGACAAGATCTCAGCTCTTGTGGAACTTACAGTCTGTGGGGAGAGACAAATAAACAAGTAAACAACAATATAAATCTAAAATTAAAAATCAAAATATAATGAATTTAAAACTAAATATAAATGAAATTTAAAATAGTGGTAATTATTGTGAAGGAAACAATTGAGATTTAGTAATAATGGATGATAGGGGTAGGGGAGGAATATCCCTAGGCTGTTCAGGAAATCCTTCTTTTTTAAAAAACAAATTTTTTAATGTTTATTCATTTTTTGACAGACAGAGACAGAGTGCAAGTGGGAGGGTCAGAGAGAGAGAGAGAGGGAGACCCAGAATCCGAAGCATGCTCCAGGCTCTGAGCTGTCAGCACAGGGCCCGACACGGGGCTCGAACCCACAAACCGTGAGATCATGACCTGAGCCGAAGTCAGCCACCCAACCCACTGAGCCACCCAGGCGCCCCAGGAAATCCTTCTTGAGGAATATTCCATTCTTGCTGTTCATAGGATCATCAAGTTAGAAGGAATCAAGTTGGAAGGAACCTAAGGTTGGGATTATCTCCTCCAACTGCCTACTCTGTGCCAAAATTGACACATTGCCTATAAATTTTAATCTACTTGAATGCTTTCATTGATTTTGATTGCACAACATATTGCTACTCCTTAATGATTCAGTGTGGGGAAGTTCTTTCCGTATATTGGGTTGAAATGTAGGCTTCTATCACTTTAATGCATTGGGTCCTGATCTTGCTGTCTGCCAGCCTTTCTAGCAAGAATTTTTTGTTACTTGCAAACAAATGGCTTCTAACTATGTCAACTAGGTTAAGTGAACAAACAAAAAACCAAGTAATTTGTTGGCTCACATAAATAAAAAGTATAGGGCATTTAGCTTCAGTTCTAGCTTGGTCAAGGGGCTCAGACAGAACACTGGGACTTCTCTATCACTAGGCTCTTTTCTTTCTGTGTTGGATTCTTTCTAAGACTGCACATGCGTTTAAGATGCAGACAGCAGCTCCAGGCTATACCATGCAGGTTCAGGTCTAGGATGCTGTTTTCACAGAAAATTCCCATCAAAGTTCACTGTACCTCATTAGCTCTGATTGGGTCATATGTCCAACCCTGAGTTAATGCCAACCATTATGGACAGGTTAATGTGATGTGCTGATTGGTCAGGACTGAACCTCATGGGCAGTTATGGATTAATTCCACCCAACTCAAAGTAGTTAGACAAGGAGCAGGAAAAGGGAGTGTTGTTTTTTTTTTTCTGTTTTGTTTTGATTTTTGTTTTTTAGGACAATTGGAGCATGACTCACAGTAGAAGAAAGAATAAATGCTAGCCCACCAATCAGTAGGTGGTCACTCCCCCTAGTGAGTGAAAGTAGCTCCGTGGGAACTGGGGCAAGCTGGAGAGTGTGTGTCATGGGGAATACGGGCTTAGAGTGGCCAGATTTGATTTTTTTTTTTTCAGATTTGATTTTTAAGAGACCACAGAGATCAGAATTTACATTTCTTCCATGTAAATTAGAATTTTTTTCAAAGAAGTGGTGAGTTAGGACAAACAATACCATGACTGAGATGAGACAAATCGCTTTCTTACCACGATTTTGTGACTTATTTCTAAATCTTTTTTTAAAAAATAAGAAACACTTTTTTTTTTTTTTTTTTGGTCTTTAGATTTTCCCCATATGCCAGGGATTCCAGAATGCTATTGTTCCAGATTCCCTTTCTGGGCCCATTTCACTTGGTCAATGGGGCATGGCCATGTAAGGTGCAAAGAACATGGTTAAGGGTCACAGAGACCTGGGCACAGATCCCACTTTCCTGGTTGGCTCTGGGCAAGCCACTGAGCCTCAGTTTCCAATCTGTCAGCGAGGGGAGGAAAATACTTCAGGAGGCGAGGATTCAGTAACATAAAGTCTATGATGCCCCTGGCACTCAAGAGGCGTGTGACCCAAGTTGCCGCCCCATCTTTGTGCATGGTGCCTCTGATTACGGTATTCCAGATGTCACCTGAGTGAGGCATACACCTGTTGAAAGAACAAAATGGTAAGAGAAGGAGGAAATTTTTAAAAACTGTTTTATTGAGCTGTAACGTACATGCTATAGAGTGTACTTAATCTTAAGTGTGCAGCTCAGGGGGTTCTTACATATGCCGACACCCGTGTGACCACCACTCGGATCACAGTATAAAACATTTCCAGCACCCCAGAGGGGTGATCATTTTTTTATGAGCTGTTGGAGGGGGATGGAGAGCAAGCCGGAGGAAGAATTGGAACAAAAATATCGCAGACCCTGCGGAGTACTGATTCTTTGTCCATGTCACCAAGGCCACTGTGTAGCGATCACAGAGCAGTCATTGGTTAAGGGATGCCAACATCCCGGTAACCTTAAAAGAGCGCGTTACTAATAAGCACGCCGTTTCCATGACAACGCCATACAGCATCAGCAGCGAGGAAAGTCTTGTTATAATGATCATGACAATCATAATGATCCCGCGGATTTGGATCGCCCCTCCCCCACCCCCAACTCCGAGCCCTTCACACTAACGAGCCCAGTGATGGGGCTTGTCTATTAATTAAAGGCCCCAAAGTGAAGACAACAGAAGTCCCCACGACAGTGCCAGGGACAATGGTTCCCTAATAGATGTCATTTCAGCATTCTTGATTCATGTGCTGGGTCCGTGTGGACTCCCCATTGTAGCTGTGGAGATTTACAACAAAGATTTATAATTACTCTTCTGATATGTAAATTTGCACGCAAGTCGCGCCCCCGCCCTATTTGTCTTGTCTCTGTCAAACTTAAGCCAAGCTCATTATTCTTTGTCCCTGGGACTCCCTCGTTCTTAATCGCTTTTGACATGAAGTTTGCCACGTGAAAATGCCCACCTTTTTGCTCGTAAGCTCCCTGTCATGCCAGCAGAGCTCCTAAAGGACCCGCCCCAGTGTTTGTGAAATTTGAGAGTACTTTCCTGTCCCCCGGTGAGATCCATGTGGGGTATGGAAGGAGCACTGGACTGAGAGTCCACGGGCCTAGGGACCTGAGTGTGGCCCGCTCTGCTAACCGGCCTTGGGGGTGGGCTCTGAATTCTCTAGGACACAGTTTTCTCTCTTGTACAATGGAAAATGTAAAACAGCTAATATTGTAAGGGCTTTTGTCCTTCCCAGAGCTCACACGTGATATTTGCATCAAGCACTGAGTCAGTAAACGAGGAGCAAAGCAAGTGACTCTCAGTTCCCTTGTCTGAAAACGGGGGTGGTGATTTCTACCTGGCCGGTGGAAGGGGGAGGGTCCTATGAGAAGACACAGGGGATGGTCCCTGGCTCCAAGCTGGGTGGCCAGTGCCAATGCCGTCCCAACTCAAATCCATCCAATCAACCTGATGAGCGTTTGTTTATTGAGCAGCTGTTGTATACCCTGCACTGGGGTGGGGGCAGGCACTTCGACGGTGATTAAGCAGAGCCTCTACGTCATCGGGCTCACTTTCTCGGGGGAGACCAGTCACCTATAAATTACCCAATGGGTCAGTGTTGCAGTGGTCACGAGTGCTATGAAAGAGCATAAGAGGGTACGAGATGCAAGTGATGGCAGATAGGAGGGGGTGCTCAGGGGATCCTGGAGGCCTGTCTGGTGGGGGAGGACATTTGACCAGAGGTCAGTGTAGGAGGTTGAGGCGGGGGGAGCTTTGTGCGTATCTGAGGGGAGTCGGTGGGGAGCATTCCAGGCAGGGGAGCAGCACGTGCAAAGGCCCAGAGGAGGGTGCACAGTCGCTGTGTAAAGGAGAGTAAGAGAGCCTAGGGGAGGGGTGAGGGCAGCGGGCAGATGGCAGGAGGCAGGAGCAGAGAGGACAGGTCACGGAGGGCCTCCGGGACTCGGCACCGCCCTGATATACACTGTCCTGTGGAATTACTAAAGCCTCCTTCACTCTCAGAGTGCCCTGGTTTGGGCAACGTATCATCTTGCTGCCTCACGTTCGGGCATGGGAAGGACCTTGGCTTTTGCTCCGAGTGAGCTGGAACGCTGGAGGGTCTTCAGCAGAAGAGGGACGGATGTTGTCTGACACACCAATTCAGAGGGATCAGGCTAGCTACTGTGTGGACAGCGGGCTGCAGGGAGCATGGGGGTCGTTCTGTGGTTCTGTCCACCAAGGGCGCCCTCCAAAGTGAACAGGAGAGGTGCACGAATGCCGCAGGTGCTTTTCTTCCTTGGGATCGAGGCCCCAGGTACAATATTCTCTTCTCAACTGCCGGCAGCGATGGGCACCAGGACCGCGGGCGGGCAGAGGCGAGCTCTCAGGACTCTGCCAGGGGTGTTGGTGGCTGGCACTTAAGAAACCGGGTCTGCACAAGCCAGCCGGCCTCAAACCCCACTTGCCCTGCCACATCTCAGCCTTGAAAGATGTGGCCTCGGTGGTTTGAGCTTTGAGCTTCTGGGGAGAAGAGCCCCTGAATTGGGACTGACTTGTTTTATGTAAGGATGCATCATTGGAAAGCATATAAGTCAAGTTTTTGCAAGTCCGATTGTATTTCAATGGATTAGGGAATATGGCTACTCAATTTCCTTATTGACTTTACAGATTTTAACAGGGTCCCCTTTGGAAACATTTGAAAAACTCAGAAAAGCATCCAGAAGGCTCCCGTGAAATGAACCCACGGTCAGGGTTCCCACATCAGACGTTTACTGAGCCTCTACCCTGGGCCGAGGCAGTGTGGGGGCCAGAACACGTGTGACCTCGGCCCTGAAGGAGTTTCCGGTTCAGCAGAGAAGACCTGATACGGCAAATAACTGTAGAGAATACATGAGGAGTTACTCTGGAGAGGGGTGTGTTACATAGTTTGCTGCAGGTGTGGAGAACAGGGGTCCGGCCTGATGGCGGTGCTGAGGAGCCTTCGTGAAACCCCACCCTCCCCGAAGCTGAGATCTGCAGGAGGAGCAGGAGTTAGCCAGGCGTGAGCGCAAGTGAGTGCAGGGCAGGTTTTCAGGAGAAGGGTCGGCAAGGGCAGACAGAGCTCCAGAAGGTGGAAGGAGCTCCGTGGGCCCAAGCGTCCGGAGGAAAGCCAGAGTGGCTGCGCAGGGATGCCGAGAGGGCGCTTGATCACGCAAGACCTGTAGGCCTTCTGGGATGGCTCTACTTCAAGAAGAAAGGAAGAAAGTAGAAGAATCTCAAGTCATGAGGTGACATGGGCAGATGTGCTGAATCAGAGTTTTCTGGAACAAGGTGAGGCATAAAACAGTCATCTATTAACCTACAACCAAGAAAAACAATACCACCGTTGATCCCGCCCCCTAGAAACGGCTGTGATGAATGCCTTGGCGCGCCTCCTCCAGGATGGCCTCTCTGCTCATCTCCGAACACTGGAGGACACCCTGTCCTCACTGAACACTTGGTGCCTTAAGCATTTTTTAATACATTCTTCGTAAGCGCCATTTCGAAATCTACGTAATCGCAACAGTTCACAAACCGGATACCCCATAACCTACCCAAGCATTTCCCTGTGGGTGGAGGGACGGAACATCCCCATCTGTCTGGAACATTCCCGAGATTGTGCCTTCGCTCTGGTGTCATCCCAGCACTCCTTTTCATTTTTTTTTTTTTTAATTTTTTTTTTTTCAACGTTTTTTTAATTTATTTTTGGGACAGAGAGAGACAGAGAATGAACGGGGGAGGGGCAGAGAGAGAGGGAGACACAGAATTGGAAACAGGCTCCAGGCTCCGAGCCATCAGCCCAGAGCCTGACGCGGGGCTCGAACTCACGGACCGCGAGATCGTGACCTGGCTGAAGTCGGACGCTTAACCGACTGCGCCACCCAGGCGCCCCACTCCTTTTCATTTTTAAAAGAGTCCTGACCAAAAGATTACGTGGGCCCCCTTCCTAGGGGCTAATCGTTTGAGTTGCTCGTGTTATTATCAATATTATTGCCCCGCGGTTGTGTACAATCCTGCGATAAGTGCGTCGCAGCCAATCGGCTTAAACAAACCGGACAGTCGCCACCGGACCTTGCTGAAAGCACCCTCAGCACTCACCTCGTCGTGTTCCTCAAACTTCATCTGCCACAGACGCGCTGCCGACACCGCCCCATGTTTAACGTTTGTCTTTCGTCCGGCTTACTCTTTTTTTCGAAACTTCTGTGAATCGGTTGATTAAGGAAGAAAGCTTCCCGTCACCAGCATCGTTGGGAAGCCCGTATTCGATTCCATCGGTAGAAGGGGCATCACGATGAATTCAAGGAATAACATTGCGAGGGGGCAGCCCCTGTCTGCCAGAGACAGAAGGAAAGGAAGGTTTGCAAGTGTCGCAGGGTGGCTGTTAAAGATTCGCTAGCATTAGGTGGAGCCTCTCTCTCTGATAGAATCAGAAGGTTGCAAAGAGTATGATAACCTTTCCCCCTCTGGGGTTTTTGGTGGGGGAGGCGCCAAAGCGGGGCCCCGCATCAGTGAGGGCTGAGATAGTCTCAGACCGTGGCTTTGTGTGCGGTAATGAGTTTGGAGTTTACTCTAAGGGTTTTCGGCGTGACGGTGGCATGGTTATGACGGGTTTCCGTGCAACAGATGCTACTCTGTGCCAAGCCCTGAACTGTCAACTGACTCACCGGCTCACTCGTCATTTATCATGGGGACACACAGGCCAGCTGCCTGTTCTCCTGGAGAAGGTTCCCTCTAGAAAATGAGACGGCGGCGAACCAGTAAAACCCCATGGTAACTTTACGTGAGTTAAATGCCGTAAGAGCTTTGAATTTTGAAGACGTCAAGAAGCTTTATTTTTTAGTTTTAGGTTTCCAGAAGAATTGAGTGAAAGTACAGAGTTCCCATATACCGCTTTACGTAGAGCAACACGTATGACATTCGCTATTCTTACCATCTTGCATTGTTATGATGCATCACGATGCATTTGTTATAACTGATGAGTCACAGGCCGATACATTATTACTTGGGTTCACTCTTCGTGCTGCATAGTCTATGGATTCTTGTTCCTCTACCGTCTCCGTGGTTGTGCCTTTTCCAGAACATCATATAGTTGGAATCACACTATATACTAGGTATAACATGGATAATATTTTTCAGACTGGCTTCTCCCACTTAGCATCGCATTTAAGCTTCCTCCGTGTGTATTCCTGGCCTGAGAGATCATTTCTCTCTAGCCCTGAATAATGCTCTGTTGTCCCAAGGCACCACAGTTTATTTATCTACTCACTTACTGAAGGACGTCTTGGTTGTTTCCAAGTTTTGGTAATTCTAAATCAAGCTGCTATAAGCATCTGCGTTTTGTTGGGGGCGGGAAGTTTTCGACCAAGAGTTTTACTTTGTATTAAAGTTGCAATTTAACTCTTAACATTGTTTTTATGACAAAAAAAAACAAAATAAGACATGAAAAGTGGGAAGGAGCCAGCCATCGCAGGGCTGAGGGGAGAGCATACCAGACAGAGGGAACAGCAAGGGCAAAGGCCCTGGGTGGGGTGGGGCGGGGCGAAGGGGGGCACTGGGGTGTGGGGAACAGCAAGAGGCCAATGTGGCTGGTGCTGGCTGGAGGAGGTGGTGATCTAGGCAGGCCTCCGGGCCACAGTGAGTATCCGAGATTTGATTACCAGTGCTCTGGGTAGTCATTTGGGGCCTTAAAGCCGGGGGTGGAGGGCCGAGAACTGCCAGGTGTTTGTAGACATTATCTCAGGGAATCTCCCAGAACCCCGTGGGGTCAGAACACAGTCTCCATTTGCAGAGCCGAAAACTGAGGCTGAGAGCCAGAGGAGGCTCGCAGTCCCTGTCTAACTCCACTTCCGGGATGCTGTGGCACAGAGCATGGGAAGAGAGAGAGGCAGAATCCGAAAGGAAGACTCGGAATATCTATATGAGTTGCAGCTGGGGCAGACAGCTTCAGAATTCAATTAGGCCTTAAGGAGATTAGTGAAGGAAGTCGGCTTTGACTCCAGGGCAGAGGGTGGGCCAGGCAGGGAGTGGGGTGGGGGGTGGGGGTGGGGCGGTTGTGGTTTCAGATCAGACAGAAGAATTAGGTAATGGGTATGGCCAGAATCTAATTGCCCAGGAGCCCAACCTCTTTAGAGGAAATGGAGTCCCCCTGTTGCCATGGCAACCAATTAAAAAAAGGGCTCAGCAGGTCCATCACCGCAAGAGAGACATCACCCTGGACACCGAGGTATCTATCACATCCCAGCCAGCTCTCTGGTCAACCGGTGCGTCGGGACCCGTAGCAGTGATGCCTTAAACCAGGTGAAGTTTCTTTCTCATGAAAAAGTCAGAGGCGAGCGGCCCAGGGCTGTGTTTTTATTAAGCTTTTGCTGCAGAAACCGACTGCCCCAACTCTTAGTGGCTGAAAACAACTCTTTACTTCTCTTCGGTGTGAGGGCAGAGCACCTCCCCTGCGGGCTTTATCTGGGCTCCCTCATGCAGCTGCCGTTAGCGGGAGGCTGGCAGCTGGTGCTCAGGGCTGAGACCCTCACCCTGGGGTAGGCTGAGCTGGCTTCCTCACATGCGGTCTCAGGTCAGCACTCTCAAGGGGCAGACGCGGAAGTTGTGTGGCAATAGCTTCGCCTTGGAAGTCACCCCAATGCCATTTCTGCCTCGTGTGACCGATCAAAGCCCGTCCCAGGACCAGTCCAGATTCAGGGGAGGGAAATAAACATCTCTTGATGGGAAGACAGCAAAGTCACATGGCTGGGAGGCATTGGGATGGGAGGGATTGTTCCAAACGACCACAGGCCGAAATGGACGTTCTGCTCTACGGAGTCATCCGAATCCTGGGGTCCTTCCTGCTCACCGCTCCCCTATCCCTAGCGCAGAGCCCTGGTCCTCGAGGTCCAAGAGAAGAGTTAGACACAGACTACGACACCCAAGGTTCAGCTGGGAGACTGGAGGGACGAACAAAACAGAGGGAGGAAGGACATAAAACACCAGCTGTCTTTTCAGAAGGGTTGCTGGAGGGGTGCCACAGAATGTTTCTTCTTATTTCTCACCGGCCAGATCTTAGTCACATGGCCACACTTAGCTGCAAGGGATGCTGGGAACTGCCATCTTTATTCCAGGTGGCCAAATGCCCATTCGGAATCTGAGGTTCTATTTCTATGGAGAAAGGGGAGCATGGATAGTGGGACCCAGCAGTTTCCGACACGAGATGGCATTCTGCCCCTGAGATGACAGTGTACTGAAGGAAGTCACCCCAATCCACTCAGGATGGAGAACTGTCTCCTCACTGGACAAATGCCCGGAACCCCACAAAGGTTTAGAAGTGAGACCCATATCATTGTGTATTTGGTATTTAAAGTATTCATAACATTGAAGAGACCTTTTTTTTGCATATTGAAGTCTGAACAAATTAGCCTTGTGACTCCAATTTAAACTGTGTAATTAATTTTAGACTTGTGATTTCTTCTGTCAAGACGTAAACAAACCCTCTTATACCAGATTTATAAATAAGACCAAAATGTGTAAGAGAGTTTGAGACCCATTGTGTGCATGAGTTTTTAAATTAGATTTTCCAACGCGGTTTAAGTGCTTTGGAAAGTTTTGCTTGTCAGGTCAGGCAATGGGAGTATTTAAAACAAGGAGATTGGATGTGTTAAATTAGTAAGTCCTGTGTAAAATGTTGAAGATAATTTAATTAACCAAGTTTGCAAATGGAATGGATCATTTAACTGAGTATGAGTGGATTGACCATCAATCAAAAACCCCTTGAAAGTGACTGTACAGAAATAGAATAATGGTTTATAAATTGAACTTAAAGGCTGAAGAATAAGTAGGTTTTTTTTTTTTAAAGCTACTGTAATACATTGAATGTTAATTAAATAACAAACGCTAGCAAGGAAATTTTTCTGTATACAAAAGAGCTTCTCCACACTGACACTCTCAGTCTCGCTCAGGAACTAAGTTGGGGTTTGGGGGTGACCCCAAAGTCCCTGCTTATGTCCTGGCCACACAGTGATGCCAGCCTGGGGGGGGGGGGACGGGATGGAACTGGCAGGACATGGCACCTGCCTGGATGGCGGTGGCAGGAGAGGGGTAGCAAAGGAAAAGATGGAGAATATCCTGCCTGCATGCTGGGCACAGGTGTGTGTATTCAGAGTCTAGGTAGCTGCAGGTGTCCTTGAGAGGATCCCCATGGCCCCATCTCACTCATCTCACTCCCAAGGCTACACGTTGACTTTCAATGGAGACTTGCCTTTGGAGAGAGGGGGGAGATCCCGGGAGACAGTGATGAGAGTGTCAGGGTTGACACTGGGGACGTCTGGAAGGCAAGGGCTCTGTGAGTCATCCCCGTACCCTGTGCCTGGGAAGGGATGATCCCGGACATAGTGATAGCCTGGAAATGACCATCGCTGACTTTGGTAGTCAATGCTGGGAGCTACACCACATTTCTGGCTGGTGCACCACCATTGCTGTGAGTCCAGGGCACCTTCCCTGCCCTCTTCTCCAGAAAAGTACCTTCTCTCCAGCAACTCTGTCCCCGGCCACCCCAGGCTTGGAGGTACAAAAGCCCAGTCCCTCACCTGGTGTGGGTGCAATTCACACTCCAGAAGCTCATTTGGGATCAGGCTAAACTAGTCCACGGTTGGCACCACTTTCTTGCTTAGCGACGTGTTGTGGGAAGTGGTGATGGCTGCTGATGAAGTTCATCTGAAGGTCAAGCTTCTTCCTTGACCCTCAGTCTACTCTGCCTAGTGGATAGCCATCATCAAAGACCCTCAGTGCTTGTGGAGTGTTTGTTGACTTGAGTTATGTAAAGCCCTGGCACACAGTAGGCCTTCCATTTAGTGTCCATTGCCTCCCCAGAGCCCCAGCCTCTTTTGTGGTGATCCAAGGAAGTCTCAAGGAAAATCCCGTTCCTCTGTAGTGACCTTGCTACAGTCTTCAGAGCTGCACCTGGTCTTCATGGAGGTCTTAAATGGGCAGCAGCCCCTTGGTCCAACTCTTCTGGATGGGTCTGCAAAGATGCTGCATCCACAGGAGGTGGCAGCAGCGAGGCAGGTGGCTGAGAGCCACCTGTGTCTGATCTGGGAGCGCCCCCTTGTGGCGAGACAGAGCAATACATGCTGAGGGAGGTTTCCCACCATCCTGGTGGTCTTGTGGTTGCAGACAAAGAGAAAATGAGAATTTCAGGTGAGAGCTCAGGATCCTATTTAATATAAATGGGTGGTTGTGAGCATTCTGGTCAGAAATCTTCTCTGCACTTCCTATTAAAACAGGCTGTTCTTAGGGCTGTCTTTTTCCTTTGGCTGCAAATGATGAAGCAATTTCCTCACTGAAGAGAAGGAAGTCATGCTTGTTGTAGCTCTCGTCAGCAGGGAGGACAGGGAGCTTGGGCAATTGGCTTTCAGAAATTTAAGCCTCACTCGAGAACAAAGCACTTTTCTGTTTCCATGCATCCTATCTTTTTTTTTTTTTTTTCCACTCAAAATTTACAATTAAGATAAAGCCAGGACCGATTTATTTTGTCGTCTGGCCCTGAAGCTCTGGGGGAAAATTTAAATCATAACGATGATGATGATGATGATGATGATGATAAAAGCAACAATAATAAACTACACACGCTGAGGGCTCTCAACCAAGATTGAAATACGTGAGTGGAAGAGCATTTCCTGAGCAGAGACCAGAATCCCAGGAGGTGTCATGGGTTAAATCCAGCTGCTCAGATGGGTAAGTGAGAAAGTGTGCCTCCAGGAGAGGAGAGACTAGGAGGGGCTTTGTAGTGCTAAAAAATATTCAAGGTATTTCAAATAGGACAAAAACGTGGGCGTGCTGGAGTGAACTAACATTTGTTGAGCCCCTATTATTACCAAGTGGCTCTTATTACTACCTCTTTATAATAGACTTGACAAATAAAGGCAATCATCTCATTTACTAACGGGGGAAATAGAGGCTTAGAGAAGAAAAAGGATGAACTCAAAGCAACAAAATCGAAAACTCAAGGGATTGAAAACTGATTAGAACCAAAGCCTCTTTCTATCAGCCCTAGTGTTTGCCACCGCATTGGGTGAACTCATCTACCGACATTCATTTGGTCCTTCATTTATTTAACAGATGTTTGTTGAGTACCTACTATGCTCCAGATGCCTTCCAAGCTCTGATTGCTTGGGTGGCCCAGATTATCTTCCTTCTCTACTTTTGTTCATCAACTCATTCACCTATCTACTTGTTCTTGACTTTATTCATGCAAGTTGTTTACTCATTCATTCATTCATTCTCACTTATTTTCTCCTTATTCATTCACTCACTTGTTCATCAATTCACTTGCTCATTCATTCTTAGTATCATTCACTTACTCATTTATTTATTTGCCTGCTCATTGTTTGCTCTTTCTCTTACTCCATCTTGTCGCTTCTCTAATCCTCATTTACTCATCGCTTCACTAATCTGTATACTCACTTATCTGTATATCACTCCATCTACCCATTCCTTCACCTATCCTTCACATATCCACTTACCCTTCCATTCATCCATAACTCACTCATCCATCCATCCATGCCTCCATCCACCTATCCCTCACATATCCATTTATCCCTCCACACATCCATAACTCTCTCCATCCATCCATCCATCCATCCATCCACCTATCCCTCACATACCTATTATCCCTCCATCCATTCATAACTCACTCTGTCCTTCCACCCACCCATGCAACTATCCATTCACCCATCAATCCAGCCATCTCTGTTATTTCAGGCCTCTTGTTGGTCCTGAAAATCAAGAAGTAGATAAAACACAGTTCTAACCTCTGAGGTACTCATCATCCAGTGGTGGCAAATAAGAAGAAAAGCTGTACTTCACTGTAATTAGAACTATGGCAAGGGGCTGGCAGAGCACAGAGGGAATCCTAAATCATCTGGAAGGTGAGAAGTCCTGGAGGAGATCTCGGCAAAGTTCTAAAGAAAGAATTAGCAAAATGAGGCATGTTGGAGGCAGTAGGAATTTTAGGCAGAGGGAATAACATGAACGTATACTTGGAGGCAGAGCAAGGACCTGCAAGTGTGGCTGGAACTTAAAAACAAATAGAGGGAAGGGCAGAGAGGTAGTGAAGGGTGAGTGTGACTGCCTGGGCCCACACCTGCTTCTCTCCCAGGCATTGACTTTCAAGATATTTGGCTCTGTGCATTGTGAGGATGGCCGTGTTGGGAGCTCTCTGCCCTAATCCCCTTCTGGCTTCCATTAGCTCTGAAAGAACAGGCCTGTAGGACTATAAGAAATCCAGGCATCTCCACATGTCCTTGGTGACAGAGCCCACCTCTCCTGATCACTGTCACAGCCAGTGGTGAAGAGTCACCCTTAGCCCTCTCCTCTGTCTGTGGTCATATCTTCTAGATCAGTCTAGCACAGCCCTCCCCCGCTTCCACTTCCTCTCCCATGTCTGGTAATTCTCCAGGCCCTAACATTCCACCTCTTCACCCCATCCACCCACTACTTATTAGCCAGACTGACATTTACCTAATTTGATTCCCCATTATTTCTTGCCAGTATCTCTTTACCAGCCCCCTCTCTCATCTTTCTGTCTCTGGTGGCTTTCTGCAGTTCCCATCCACACGGCCATTCCTCTGGCACCAGAATGGCCTCCCTGAAACTCCAATATCCCCATGCCATGCACCTGCATCAAACCCTTCAAGGGCACCTTGTTCTGGGCCAATGGGTCAAATCCAAACTCCCTGGCCAGGCATTCAAAGTCCTTTCCCATTTCTCCAGGCTTGCCTGGCATTCAGAGTCCTTTCCCATTTCTCTAGGCTTGCCTGGCTTCACCTCCTTACATGTATACTCCATGCTTACCAAAGTCCCAGGAGCTCCCCAACACATCCTTCTATTCACCTCTGCCTCTGCAACACTGGCCCTCACCTACAATGGCCTTCCCTATCTTGTCTCCCCAGAAGACTCCTGTTCCTCCTTCAAAACATGGCTGGTTACATCCATTTACCTTGTCATGGCTGCTATTTTTCCAGCCACCATGCTTTACTGCAGAGACTTTTCTTCTGACTGGCTGTCTCCCCCAACTAGACTGCAAGCCTCTGGGAGGCAGAGCCTTTTCACAGTCCTCACTGTATTCTCAGAGCCGAGAGCAGTGCCTGACATGTGGAAGGTGCTCATTCAATCTATAGAAGAATGAATGAGTGAACAAAATATCTCTATGGATGCCTGACTCTCGATTAGACCAGTGTCCCTCAGTCCTCTGAGGTATGTGTCCAGCCTAGTCATTTATCCTGCCATCAGAGCAGGTCTGCAGACCTTGGCAAAGGTCTGCAAAAATGCTGGGACAATCTGGTTGCTTGGCATTTGGAACTGGCTTCCAAGGGCTTGTCCTCCCAGAGAGATCTTATCTCTAACGCCGATGGGCAGAACAGTGTTCTGAGGGTGGGACAGGCCACCCAGAGAATACACAGCTGCCAGGCTCTCAGTGAGCTCTGGTCTGGAATCACAGCCAAGGCCCCTGGGAAGAAGGCGGTGGCACACGAAGATTCATTTGGAGGTGCTAGCAGCTGCTTCCCCGGGCTAACTTGATGCTGCTCTGCACTGACATTCCTGTACCACATGCTGGGAAGTCCTCCTCGTTCTCAGCCCCCGGCACAGATGGCCCAGCCTTCTGCTTTGGCCCTACAGGGGAGGGACCACACGTCCAAGAGGAGGCAGAGTGGGATGTTAGAGCACAGCTACTGGGGCTCCACCTCTGACTTGGAGGTGGAGTTGTCAAGTTCCTCCACTTCTTCGGGCCTCAATTTATAACCTCAGCCATAACACAAGGGTGACATTAGTATCTACCTCATGGGGCCATTGGGAGGATTAGATGACATAATACATCTCAAGTCCTTGAAACACTATGAGGCAAATAAGAAATGTTCAATAGGAGTTAGTTGTTATCATTTCCTGAGTCTTTACCACAAGGGCAGCAAACACCAAGTGCCTAAAGGACCAAGCATATTATTGGGTCTCTTTTTTTTTAAGTTTATTATTTTTTTTAGTAATCTCTAAACCCAACTTGGGGCTCCAACTCACGATCCCAAGATCAAGAGTCACACACTCTTCCAACTGACCCAGCTACGCACCCCTGGGGTCTTGATTTTAATCCAATCTGATAATGTCTGCCTCTTTAATTGGGGCATTAGACCATTTACATTTAATGTGATAACTAATATGGTTGGGTTTAAATGTACCATCTTGCTCTTTGTTTTATATTTGTCCATTTGTTGTTGTTTGCTTCCTTTCTCTTTTTTTCTGCTTTCTTTTGGATTGACTATTTCTTATTATTCAATGTTATCTCCTTTGTTGGCATATTAGTTAACAGCTTTTTTGTTTATATTTAAAATCTTTATTTTTTTAGAGCAGTTTTAGGTTCACAGCAAAATCGAGAGGAAGGTGCAGAGATTTCTCACATACCCTCTGCTCTCACACATGCACAGCCTCACCCATTACCAACATCGCCACCAGAGGGTACATTTGTTACACCTGATGAACCTACATCACCCTACAATACAATGCTGATTCTTCCCAGGATCCACCACCACCACCCATCTTTGTTTCCAGACCTAGAACTGGACTTAAATCTCAGAAGGTCCCAACATTTGAGGTACAAAGTGAATTACACTCTGAAAGAACTACTTGAGTTTTCCAATTTTTATGGGCAGAAATTTCAGGAACATGTGTGAGAATGAATACTAAGGCGGTAGGATAATAGTGGAAGGAACATAAAGTAGGATCAGGCCAAATTTATTGATGTGGGCTCACTAAGCAAGGGTTCCCCATTTGACATTGTAGTTCAAGGAGTCAGGAAGGGCTCTGTTTGGTTGATTGGCTGAAGCATGAACCAAAAGATAGACAGCTCACTGTGAGTGAATGGAAATGCCCAACGTCCCTTGGTTCAATGTAGGTATAGGGATTCAGAGGCTTAGGGAGATCGGAATGTTAGAGTGGATTTGTAATTTAAGATCTAGCTTGATCCCAGTGTCGTGAGACTGAGCCCCACATCAGGCTCTACGTGGAGCATGGAGCCTGCTTAAGATTCTCTTTCTTGGGGCACCTGGGTGGCTCAGTTGGTTAGACATCAGCCTTCAGCTCAGGTCATGATCTCACAGTTTGTGGGTTCAAGCCCCACATTAGGCTCTGCACTGGCAGTGAGAGCCCACCTTGGATTCTCTGTCTCTCTTTCTCTGTACCTCCCCCATTAATTCTCTCTCTCTCTTAAAAATAAATACAACATTGAAAAAATTATTTAAAAAAAAGATTTAAAGATTCTCTTTCTCCCTCAGCCTTTCTCCCCTGCTCACACTCTCTCTATAAATAAATAAATAAATAAAGTATTAAGATTTAGCTCACGTGAGGAAGTTCCAGAAGACATATCTTTCACCAGTACTCTGAGAAATCCATTTGTGAGAGGAGTCCCAGCATCTTTGAAGAGCCCTGTGATTGCTCTTCTCTATAGGCTAGACCTTAGCCTGTGAACTGAAGCCATGCAACTGGAAAACCTAAATGCAATGGGAGCAAGTGGGTCCTGGGGTGGTAGGAGCCACGTGGTTGCACTCAACCACACCAAAGGCAAGGTTAGTGTGACTGCCAGAATGGACAGCAGAATCCAAGCATCAATTAGAATAGTGTGACATGTGATGACCCATGGTATTCCTAGAAGGGAAATAGGTATTCATGGTATTAATCATGGCATTCCTAGAAGGGAAATAGGAAGCCTAGTAAATTCTTACTTGATCTGTTTAAGCAGAGGAGTTCTAGGTCAAGTGAACAAGAGTCTAACTCAAATCATAACAATGGAGTCATGGCCCTTCAATTGATCCCCAGACTTGAGTCAGTTTACAGATCCAGAACCCCTTAATTGACGGGATGCTGGGTCCCCTTAAGGAAGGATTCTGATATACTCCCCAAAATTTATACTGATAATCTTTTCCCAGTCTTCCCCCCCAAAAGACCTACAGTCTTTTGCCAGGGTACCTGTACATTAGGGAAAAGGAAATAACCAGACTTTTCAGGGAATATTGGACACTGGCTCTAACTTTAATTCTAAGAGACCCCAAATGTTGCTGTGGCCCACCAGTCAGGGTGGGGGCTTATGGAAGTCAGGTGATCAATGGGGCTTTAGATCATATCTGTTTTACAATGGGTCCCCAAACTCAACCTGTGGTCATTTCTCCTGTTCTAGAATGCATAATCAGAACTGACATACTTAGCATCTGGCTAAATCCCTGACTTTGTTCCCTGACCTGTGGAATGAGGAATGTTATTGTAGGAACAAGTGAAAGGCCAAGTGAAAGCCACTAGAACTGCTGCTACTTAGAAAAATAGAAAATCGGGGTGCCTGGGTGGCTCAGTGGGTTAAGCGTCTGACTTCAGCTCAGGTCATGATCTCAGGGTCTGTGAGTTCGAACCCCCCCTCACCACCCCATTGGGCTCTGTGCTGACAACTCTGAGCCTGGAACCTGCTTCAGATTCTGTGTTTCCCTCTCTCTCTGCCCTCCCCCCACTCACACTCTGTCTCTCAAAAGTAAATAAATGTTTAAAAAAAATTTTTTTAAAGAAAAATAGTAAATCAAAACCAATACCACATCCCTGTTGGGTTGCAGGGATAGCACCACCATCAAGAACTTGAAAGATGCAGGGTTGGTGATTCCAAACCATATCCTCCTTCAATGCTTTTATTTAGCCTGTGCAGAAGAGAGACACAGCTTGGGGAATGACAGTGGATTATCATAAGTTTAACTAAGTGATGCCTCCATTTGCAGCTGCTGTACCAGATGTGGTTTCATTCTGTGAGCAAATTAACCCATCCCCTGTTGCTGGTGTGCAGCTACTGATCTGGCAAATGCTTTTTTCTCCATCCTTGTCCATAGGGCCCACCGGAGCAGTTTGCTTTCACCTGGCATGGTGAGTAATACACATTCCCTGTCCTACCTTGAGGGTATATCTGCTCTCCAGACCCACATTATAATTTAGCTGGCAGGGATCTTGATCACCTTTTCCTTCTACAAGATGTCACGCTAGCCTGTTACATGGATGACTTTATGCCAATTGGACCCAGTAAGCAGGAAGTAGCAACTACTTTACATTTACTGGTAAGACATTTGTGTGTCACAAAGTGAGAAGTAAGTCTGACAAAAATGTGGGTGTCTTCTACCTCGGTGAAAGTTCTAGAGGTCCGGTGGGGTGGGGTGTGTCAAGACATCCCTTCCGAGGTGATAATCAGTTGCTGTGTCTGGCCCCTCCTAGGGCCAAGAAAGAGGCACAATGCCCAGTGGGCCTCCATAGATTTTGGAGGCAACGTATTCTCCACTGGGGGGTGTTAGCCCAGCCTAAGTAGTGAGTGACCCGAAAAGCTGCTAGTGTTGAGTGGGGCCCAGAGTAAGAGAGAGCTCTGTCATTGTGCCATCTGATCCAGCAGATCCAGTTACAGAAATCAGGGCGATAATTGTCTTGAGTATTTCCTTCTTATTTAATTATGAATACATTTGTGTGGATACATATTTCTTAAGTAAGTATCTTTGTTTCCTCTGTTCTGTTATTACCTTATCATGTAACATAAGATGTTTTGACTTTAAAATACCGGTATTTAAGGATTGTTAATTTTACATCGTATTTCAGTAATCCTCCCTTATCCATGGTTTCACTTTCAGTGATTTCAGTTACCTGTGGTCACCCACCATCCAGAAGTAGAGGTTCCTCCTTTTGACAACATCCGAAAATCCATAGGAACCCAACGCTTCGTCAGGAAGCCCCTGTCATTCACCACACTTCATCTCATCACGTGGGCACTTCAGCACTTTACATCATCACAAGAAGAAAAAGAGTGAGTACAGTACAGTAAGATATTTTGAGAGAGAGAGACCACATTCACATATGTGAATTACAGTACGTTATTATCATTACGGTATGTTGTTATAATTTGTCCTATTTTATTATTAGTTATTGTCGTTAATCTCGTTCTGTGCCTAACTTACAAATCAAACTTTGTCATAGGTATACATGTATCAGAAAAAGCATAGTATATTTGGGGTTCAGTACTATCCACGTTTTCAGGCATCCACGGGTGGTCTTGGAATGATCCCTTGCACATAAGGGGAACTACTGTATTTCAGTTATGGGATTGTCAGGAGAGGAGTAAACATCATTCAAAGACCTTTCGCTTCTTTTGGGAAAGAGATTGGTACATTTTTGGTTGTACACGGAGTAATTCTGTCATGTTAGATGGAATTACGGCTTTTTATTGCTTTTATTTGGAGATTAAGTATAGCTTAAGGAAATATATATGTGCACCAAGTTGACAAGCGGTAGATTTATGATGATGATGGTCATAACCTCAGTTTCCATGCATACTGATGGTTAATTTTATGTGTCCAGACTAAGGAATGCCCAGAGAGTTGGTAGGACGTTGTTTCTTAGTGTGTCTGTGAGAGCTTTTTGGGGAAGAGATTAGCATTTGAATTGGTAGACTGAGTAATGAAGATGGCCCTCACCAGTGTGGGTGGGCCCCATCCAATCCCTTGAGGGCCTGTCTAGAACAAAAAGGTGGAAGAAAGATGACTGTGCTCTTTGCATGAGCTGGGACATCCATCTTTTCCTGCCCTCAGACATTGGACACCACTCTCCTGGTTCTTGGGCTTTTGGACTTGAGTTGGGACTTACATCATTCGTCCCTGGCCTTTACATATTGGATATATATATACACATCTATCTCCTACTGGTTCCATTGCTCTGGAAAACTCTGGCTAATCTAGATGTGGTCATCAGTATTCAGAAGAAGACTCAAAGTCTTCTCTGCAGATCTCCAGAACTTTTTCATGCTTGCTCACTCTCAATCTTTCTTTCTTTCTTCCTTCCTCCCATCCTTTCCCTCCCTCCTTCCCTCCTCTCTCTTCCCACCCATCTCCCCTCTCTCCTCAGTGACACTACCCTGTGAATTCTAGCTGCCTTGGCCTCCCAGGTGCACCTCCTCCACTCAGGGAGATCACTGGACTCCACCTAGGGGCACTGTGGCTTGAAAACTCTGTCTAGATAGTCAGATGGGGGCAATTGTTGGGATCCTCTCTCTCTCTCTCTCTCTCTCTTTTTTAATCTCTCAGGGATCACTTCCTTTGTTCTCTGATGCCTAATGTCAAACAGTTGGCTTGTTTATTTTGCCCAGTTTTTTGTTTCCAATGAGAGTATAAACTCATTTCATGACACTCCATTGTTACTCCATGTTACTGGCCAGAAGGAAGGTCAGTGAATGAGCCCAGCTCTCTTCTCAAGCAACCAATATATCTCCAGGTGTTTCTCTTGGTCAGCTAAGATGGAGAACTATTGGCCCAAGCCATCCTAACTCCTCCTTAAACATTTTTTCAAAACCACTGGAGGGGCACCTGGGTGGCGCAGTCGGTTAAGCGTCCGACTTCAGCCAGGTCACGATCTCGCGGTCTGTGAGTTCGAGCCCCGCGTCAGGCTCTGGGCTGATGGCTCGGAGCCTGGAGCCTGTTTCCGATTCTGTGTCTCCCTCTCTCTCTGCCCCTCCCCCATTCATGCTCTGTCTCTCTCTGTCCCAAAAATAAATTTAAAAATGTTGAAAAAAAAAATTAAAAAAAAAAAAAAACCACTGGAGAGACCTTCAGGCTATATTTGGCCCTTGGGTCACCATTTTGAGATTCATTGCCTCCCTGTTTCCAGATATTCTTCACTGATTTGAACTCATTTGAGTTCAAATAGCCTTCACATTTTACAGGTGCAGAAATTAAGACTCAGAGAAGTTAGGCAACGTGCCCAAGGTTAGGAGCTGGAAGGCACAGGATTTGAACCCAGGTCCGCTCTGACTTGAAAGCCATGCCATTTCTTAGAAATTCCTACCCTTTTGTCCTTATCTGCACCCTCATTTCACATTGTGTGTGTGTGTATTTTCTGTGTAGCTCTCCCCACTCTCTTCACCCCCATGTGTGGAGACTTTCTGGTTTTTGCGTTCACACCCCTCTGTGTTTAGCAGAGGGACTGACCTGTGGGGAGACGATGAGGGAGTTTTTGCTGAACAAATGACTTCTCTACCTCTGTTTGTCCTATTAACGCTTCATGCCTTCTCGAGTCCACACCTGTCTATTAAGTGGGAGGTATGTTACCAGCAGCCCAGGTGGGATTTCAACAGGCAGCTCTTACCTGTGAGGTGATGCCTCTGCTACCACGGGGCTGAGTGATGCCAAGATATTTGGTTCATTGGAGGGGAAAAGGGCTGGTTGACTTCACGTAAACACAACTTTTGAGGAGTCTTTTTTTTTTTTTTTTGTAAGTTAAATCCTAAGGTATTGGAGGGGGATACTCGACTCCGGTAGTCATCAAAAAAATTCAAATTAGCAAACCAAACGTTAGCATAATTTAAAAACCCAACACGGGCATTAACAAAAATAGAAGAGATGTCCCCAGATGCTGCCGATGGCATTATAAGTCAGTAGAACTCTTCGGGAAGGCCATCTAGCAAAGTGTATCAAAAGCCTTAAATATGGTCATACCATATGACCCAGCAACTTTACATCTAGAACATTCTATCCAAAGGAGATAAGCAGACAGGTACACCATGATTTATCCACGAAAATGCTTTTTGCAGCCCTGTGGATATTCTATTAGTCAAAAAACAGGGACTTGATAAACGGATCAGTTTGAAAGACAACTCTGCAGACTTTAAAAAAACAAATATGTAGGGGCGCCTGGGTGGCTCAGTCAGTTAAGTGTCTGACTTCGACTCAGGTCATGGTCTCACCATTCGCGAGTTTGGACTCTGTGGTGACAGCGCAGAGCCTGCTTCAGATCCTCTGTCCCCCTCTCTCTGCCCCTCCCCGCTCCTCAAAAATGTGGAAGAAAAAAATAAAATAAAAAACCAATATGCCGAAAAATAATGACTTAAAAATGTTTATGAATAATGGTTGAGCTCAGAAAGCTCAGGTATAAAATTATATTCACATTAACCATAATTAATACTTCCTGTGTGCCTCACTTCTTTAATTAACTCATTTAGTCCTTCTAATAATCTTATGAGGCAGGCAGTGTCCTTGTGGAGGTAGAAGGTAGGAGCACGGAGGCCCATGACTTCCCTGCAGGCAAGTCGTCGGTGGCTGAGTCAGGTTTCCAATGCTTTAAGGCTAAAACCCAGAGCCCAAGACCTTAACAGCCACACCAGGAACTCCCCAAATGTGGCCTCTGGACCAGCAGCTCTGTACTACCCGGAGCTTGTTAGAAACGTGAATCCCCTTCAGAGAAGAAGCTCTGGGGTCGGGTCCAGCAATGTGTGTCTGAGCGAGCTTTCTAGGCGGATGCATGCTGGTTTTGGAGAACCACAGCTCTCTCTACACCGTTGCCTCTTTTCTTGAAATTGTGTTAAAAAAAAATCTATGAATGCAAAACATCCGATGAATTAGCCACTAAAGTATTAACAGAGCCATCTCCGGATGGTGGAATCCTGGGTAATTTTGATTTTCTTCTTTGTGAGTTTTTTTGTTTTTTGTTTTGTTTTGTTTTGTTTTGTTTTGTTTTTTTGTCATTTCCAAAGCTTGCACAATGAACACTTGTGACCAGGACAAAAAAAAAAAAAAAAAAAAAAAAAAAAAAAGCCCCAGGGAGAAGGCATATATTTGCAGGGCAAGGGGGATGTACAGAAGGAAACAGTTTTCCTCAATCATGCACAAGCTCGAGTAGTGCCTCTCAAGTGTGAATCACCAGGGGGTCTGTTAAGACGCAGACTCTGATTCAGGAGCTCAAGGTGGCTTGAGGTTCTCCATTTCCAACCAGCTCCCAGATGAGGCAGGTGCAGGAACCACACTGTGAGAAACAACGGACCAGGGGGCTGTAAGCCCTCAACCCCCAGAATGCAAGCGTCACGAGGGGACACCTTTTCTTGTTCAATGATGTATCCCCAGTGCCGAGAAGAGAACGAAAATAGTCATCGAATAAACCCAGGGAGACCCTGCCGGCCAGGGAGGTCCTGCCGGGGATCCAGGACGCTGGGTTCTGATCATGGTTCTACACCTCCTGCCCAGGTTCACGGACAGCTGGGCAGGGTGACACCCAGCTGGGCAGGGTGACAGCTCGGGGCCCTCCTTTCCTCTGACCCGATGCCGAAGCCCCCCCTCGGCGTGGGCTGGGGCTGCCTTGAGCCTCGCTCCAAGCAGTACTGGGAACTCTGCAAGTCTTGGCTGGGAGTTCTGAGAAGCCCAAGAAGAGAACTTAGCAATGAAGAAATCCCTAAGTTGAGGCTTCCGCAGAAACCTGAAGTCATCCACGTAGACTGTGCGCTGCATTTGGATTACAGGTTAGGCTCGTAAGCCTGAAATAAATTATACACTCTTCATATTATTCAGCACTGTACTGTATAATAATAAATTATACAGTTATAGGCCTCAGCCCAAGTTATAACAAATTATTCCACAGCATATAATTACCCTGCACTGCACCATATAATAATAAATTAGACAGCTACAAACCTAAGTTGCGATTCCAGAAAAGAGATATGAGAAAGAACAGGGGTTGTTGGTCCATTCCTCTGATTATAACCTTGTTGTTGGGCAAGGCTGAGGAGAAAGGGGTTGATCCTTCCTCCTTCCTCCCTTCCTTCTTTTGTTCTTTCTTTCTTTCTTTCTTTCTTTCTTTCTTTCTTTCTTTCTTTCTTTCTCTCTTTCTTTCTTTCCTTCCTTCCTTCCCTCCTTTCTTCTTTCTTTCCTTCCTTTCTTCCTCCTTCCTTCCTTCCTTTCTTTCCTCCCTCCCTCCCTCTCTTCCTTCCTCCCTCCCTCCCTTCCTTCCTTCTCTCCCTTCTTTCCTTCTTTCTTTCCTTACTTTCTTCCTCCTTCCCTCCCTTCTTTCCTTCCTCCCTCCCTCCCTCTGTTCCTTCCTCCCTCCCTTCCTTCCTTCCTCCCTTCCTTCCTCCCTCCCTTCCTCCCTCCCTTCCTCCCTCCCTTCCTTCCTCCCTTCCTCCCTTCCTTCTTTCCTTCCTTCTCTCCCTTCTTTCCTTCTTTCTTTCCTTCCTTTCTTCCTCCTTCCTTCCTTCCTTTCCTTACTCCCTCCCTCCCTTCTTTCCTTCCTCCCTCCATCCCTTCCTTCCTTCCTCCCTTCCTTCATCCCTCTCTCCCTCTCTCCCTTTCTCCTTTCTTCCTTCCTTCCTTCCCTCCCTTCTTTCATTCTTTCTTTCCTTCCTTTCTTCCTCCTTTCTTTTCTTCCTCCCTCCCTCCCTTCCTACTTCCCTCCCTCCCTCCCTTCCTCCCTTTCTTCCTTCCTACCTTCCTTCCTTCCTCCCTCTCTTTCTTCCTTCCCTCCCTTCCTTCCTTCCTACCTTCCTTCCTCCCTCTCTCTTTCTTCCTTCCCTCCTTCCCTCCCTTCCTTCCTCCCTCTCTTTCTTCCTTCCCTCCTTCCCTCCCTTCTTTCTTTCCTTTCTTCCTTCCTTCCCTCCCTTCTTTCTTTCTTTCTTTCCTTCCTCCCTCCCTCCCTTCCTTCTTTCCTCCCTCCCTTCCTCCCTCCCTCCCTTCCTTCCTTCTGTCCTCCCTCCCTTCCTCCTTCCTTTCCTCCCTCCCTTCCGTCCTCCCTCCCTTCCTCCCTCCTTTTCTCCCTCCCTTCCTTCCTTCCTTCCTTCCTCCCTCCCTCCCTTCCTTCCTCCCTCTCTCCCTTTCTTCCTTTCTTCCTTCCCTCCTTCCCTCCCTTCTTTCTTTCCTTCCTTCCTCCCTTCCTTCCTTCCTTCCTCTCTCCCTCCCTTCCTTCCTTCTGTCCTCCCTCCCTTCCTTCCTCCCTCCCTCCCTTCCTTCCTCCCTTCCTCCCTCTCTCCCTCTCTTCCTTTCTTCCCTCCCTTCTTTCCTTCTTTTTTTCTTTCCTTCCTCCCTTCCTTCCTCCCTTCCTTCCTTCCTTCCTTCCTTCCTTCCCTCCTTCCACATATGTGGATGCCTCCTTCGTTCCAAGAACAGACTGGCCCTGAAAGCCTGGACGAATTGGAGCTAATGCCCATCCTCCCCCAGGCTGTCAGGGAGAACCACATGTGAGTTGACAAGGCAACGCAGTGTGATAACAGCTGTAGGAAGAAGAAAAGACTAGAAGCAGCCAGGTGGCAGACGTATTAGCACAGGTGTTCACTCCTCACAGCCCTGCAAGGCGGGTACCTTCTCTCCACTTGGCCGGGGGGAACGAGCAGGGCTGAAATTCCTTGCTCAAGGTCACACAAGGAGAACCGGCAGGAAGGGGATTTGGGCCCAGGACTGTCTGCTGGTTACAGTCCTCTGAGGGTGCCATTCAGCGGAGGCAGCTTGGAAAGCAAAGGTCGAGTATAATAAGAATTGCACTTGACGGATACTTGGGAGACACCAGGTCGGGGACGTCTACGGTGAGTCCGGCACAGCAGGGGTTGTCTGTAGCCCGGGGGCAGTCCTGCTGTTCCTTCCCTGAGCTCAGGGGCCTGGTGTGTTATCGGAGAGCAACGCCAGTGGGCGGGTTTCACCCTTATGAAACTGTATTCTCCTTACACCCATTTTATAGATAGGGAGCCTGAGGCACAGAGGGGTAGCGGCCGGCTCCAAGTCACGCAGGGAGTGAGCGGCAGAGCTGGAGTCTGAACTTAGGCCAAGTCTCGTCTGCCAAAGCTTCCATTCTTCACCACTGTACTGCTAGTTAAAAAAAAAAAAAATCTTCGAAGTCTAAACTTATCCCCAGGTCGTTATAGGATAAGAGACCCCGGGGGACTGAGCCCCAGAGAACAGATTCTCAGCTGCATCTCATATCCAGTCGGGGCGTGCAGGTGCCCACTGGGCCACTGGTACTCTAATTATTCACCTTTCTTTTCTCTTCAGAGGACATTAAACACACGTAAGCTGCGATTCCATTGTAACGTAAGCGTGAGAGAAGCCCAAAGTGAGGGGCGCCGGGTGGTTCCGTCGGTTAAGTGTCTGACTTCGGCTCAGGTCACACGATCTTGCGGTTCGTGGGTTCGAGCCCCGCGTCGGGCTCTGCGCTCACAGCTCGGAGCCTGGAGCCTGCTTCGGATTCTGGGTCTCCCTCTCTCTGCGCCTCCCCACTCTCTCTCTCTCTCTCTCAAAAATAAATAAGACATTAAAAAAATTAAAAAAAAAAAAAAAAAAGAAGCCCAAAGGGACAGAGAAGTGAAGAGAGTGTCTCTGCCTGCAGTGGTCAGGGAGGACTTCTGGGAAGGGGAGGCATTAAAGGTGAATAGGAGTTTAGGTAGCATTCAAGGGAGGGAGATGTGTTCCAGGCAAGAAGAGTCAAGGTAAAGCCCTGCAGGTGAGAAGAGATGGTCTTTGGGGAAATATCAAGTCCTTCTAGGTGGTCGTGTGAGCTGGGCAGCAGGTGAGGTCCGGTGGCAGGCTGGACCTTTGGACGCCTCAGGAAAGAACCAGGACTTTATCCTGCAGGTGATGCTGATCACGATGTGTGTGGACTTGGGGTTCCTTGGGGACTTTGTAGCTTCCCGATGTCGCCTGAGGGGGAAACTGAGGCCCAGCAAGGACCAACCGCGGCCTGTCCTACATCCTCCGAGGCTCTCACGTGCCGATCGAGTGCTCGCGCAAATGTTCTTATCATGTCGGTCAAATGGAAGACGCTCAGTTTGGGGGAGGGGGGCTCTCCCTAGAAGAGCACCTATTGGGGGATGGGGATAGGGTGCCCATGCCCAGTTCAATCCGAATTTCAGATGAACACCCAGTCACTTTTAGTGTAAGTATGCCCCCAAATATTGCATGAGACATACACACACTAAAAAAGTATTCTGTGTGTGTGTGTGTATGTGTGTGTGTGTGTGAGAGAAATTCAAATTTAATTGGCTCTTCTATATTTTTATTTGCTACCTCTGCCAAATCTAGAGAGGGCCACTTTCCAAACAAAACCCGAACTCTTCTGAATCAGTCAGGGGCCCGTCAGAGCAGCAGAGCCTTTAGGCGTGACCTGGAAGGAGGGCTCCATCCCAGGGCTGTGACCTCATGCAGGGTGGGAGGAGGCGGGGCCATCTGCACAGGCTGTTCCCTCCACCTCTAGCGGCAGCCAGATGTGTCTCTGGACCAGCCGGGCCGGCACCCAGAAAGGGGAGCTGCCAGGGATGCGAGCAAGGCCAAGCTGGAGCCTGCATCTGTCACCACCCCAAGCCTCAATGCTGAGGGGACCTTCAGGGATTCCTGGCGCCCTTCCCTGGAAGCTGTGTGTACACCTGGTCCGGGACTCGGAGGAGCTGAAGATCCCGTTGGAGCTGCAGGATCCTGGGGATCTGACCGCTGGACCTCCCACCCTTCTACCCCCTTCCCTTCAGCCCCTCACCCCCCACCTCCTGCCACCCAGCTGAACAGCAAGCAGCTCGGGGACAACATGCGTGGGTGGCCTCTCTGCCTGGGCCCTGCATCGGCCTTCAGAGCATAAAACGGTGGCGGCTTCTTCACTTGTGTCTTTGAAACCTTGAGCAAAATGTCGCGCGGGGCCAGCATCACCCCTGGAACCATACGGGGAAAGGAATTCTGGGACCCACAGCTCCAGCTTGGCTAGGTTGACACGGTTGGAGGCCCCGTGGCGGGTGATGACCGTGATTACAAAGGGAAGGCCCCGGGAGTGCTGGATTTGCCTCCGGTTCTGCCCTTGACTGGCTCTTGGGTAACTTAGCTCCTCCATGGCTCGGTTTCTCACCTGTAAAATGTGACCAAGACCCGTACCTCCCTGATAGAGTCTCTGAGAAGACAACAGGTCCCCTCTAGCAGCTGACAGCTCATAAACAGTTAATGAATAATAATTCCTATCTGTGTCAGAGTTTGCTATCCAGCTGTTTGGCAATGGGGGCAAAGAAAGAAAGAAAGAAAGAAAGAAAGAGTCCCTTGTCTTAAAAGATAAAATATTAAGAAGAGTCTGTTGCAAAATCCTCTTTCAAGAAACTCACCAGGTCAGTCTTAGAAAGATAACATACACCATCTTCAAAAGCATCTCCAAATGCCAAGATTAAAATCAGACGCCGCATGCACACTGGTTGTGAAACGCTGAGCTCTTAGCACTCCTTCCCCTTCCCTGCAAATAAACAGAAATAAACCCGAAATGATACGAACATTGGAAAAGCATGCCTCCACACTGCTGCAGATGCTGGGGCTGTTGATTACTAGAGAACGCTCTCTTTTAAAAGGCCACTTACGGAAAGGAAACCTAGCAGTGGAGACGGCTTGGAATGGAAGCCGGGAGGCTGGCTGGCAGGTGGCAGCCGTGGCCACAGGACTCTGACGAAGCCAGACGGGGGGCCCCCGAGGGGTGGGAGGCAGAGAGTTTGGAGGACAGCAGCTCTCTCCTTTCCTGGTGTCCAGAGAGCGGCCAGGAGAAGGGTTTTCCAACCAGCCCTCCGTCATTTATAACCCTAGGGCCTGTTTTCAATGTCATCTCAGCACTGTGCCTTATTTTCACGGCTGAACAGAAGAAAACAAAAAAAAAAAAGTAGCTTCTCTGTGGTTGGAAGAATATGGGTAAATTGGCCTCTTCGGGGTGTTGGAGGCCTGTGTCTGACTCGCACTGGAAAAGGCAGCCCCTGGGCGGTCTTTTCAGCCACCACTTAGCCTGATTCTAAGATTTTCTCCTCCACGACTTGTAATTGCAGATGGCGACGAGTGCTCCGAATGCGTTCAGGACTCTGGGGGTCTGGGCCAGGGCGGGAGAGGTCGGGCAAAGTGTGGCCAGGGGCGCAGCAGTTCGGGGTGGAAGCTGGGAGGCCCACCCATACGATGGGGATGACGCGGAACGTGTCCAGATGGCAATCTGGATATCATGAAAAATATGCCCGTGTATTCAGTCCGGCCATCCCACTTCTAGGGACTTCTGCGCAGTGATGTGTATGCAAAACTGTTTGCAAGGAGGAAATAAATAGATGCGGTCCAGACCTCCATCAATGAGGAGTTCATGACGATCCTCCTTCTTCCATTATTCCCCCCTCCAATCCATTCCTGCCCAGCAGGGTTTTTGTTTCTTGTGTTTTGTTTTGTAAAAAATCACATTGGGGCAGGCTGCTCCCTTGCTCTAGAGGGTTCCTACTTCTCTCAAGAGAAACCCCAAGCTTCCCACCGTGGCCCCAGCCTGACCGTCCGACTTCCCAAAAATATCCACTCGGTGGTGTAGAGGGATGATCTCAGCGGGTGGAGATGGGCTGAGATGAGATTCGGGAAGCCCTGGGTGGCCGGGGAGGGGCTCAGGTGCACTGTTCTTATAGCATTTGTACTCCCTCCTCGGTGTTCACCTGGGACCCCAGGGTGGTGGTCTACAGCTAGGAGAGGAGTCACTTTGTACCCAAAGCGCCCCGCTCAGGCCCTCACCACCTGGTAGCTATCAGCAAAGTTGTAAACGTTCAGGGAACCGGCCTGTAACCTTTGTCGCCTGAAAGCTGCTTTCAATTTCCTGGAGCCAAGGCCACCCAGGGTCTCCCAGGGGCCTGAGTGTTTGGCCTGAGGCCAGGCTCTTCCCTCGTGGCGGTGGGGAGGGCAGGCACTCCCAGCTGTCGCCCAGCCCAGCGTTCCAGCGTTCTAGCGTTCCCGCATTCCCACTGTGCTGGAATGTGACTCCCTGGGCCGCTGGGCCAGGGGAAGGCACAGGGACCATTCTTGGAATAGCTGAGCCTGGGGCTCAAGGTGCTAAGAGCCGGCAGGCGATTTCAAAGGGCCTTTGTCACATCTCTTCAAAGACGAGGTTTTCGAACTTGTTCCGTGTCAGCGGGATACACAGCTTGGAAGGGAAATCAAGTTAGGGGCAGGTGGCTCGGGAAATTCGGTGCAAGCCAGGGCCCTGCTGTCTCCACACGAATACAAAAGGAGGGTGTGCTCTCAATGGAACTCCCAACTCCCCCTTCGGATGGTGCATTTGGGCTCCTATAACCACCCCTTCCGACACTCGTCGCTGACTGCAACTCCACCTTTATTTGGGGGATTATTTGGTGATCCCCTCCCCCAGAGACACCCCCAAAGGCCTGGGACTTTTCTGTTGTTCCCCATATGTCCACAGTATAAGGTACAGGAGACGCCGGGTACATGTTTCTTGAATGAATGTATTTTCCCCATGTTGGAAAGGCCCTGGGATTTAACCCCGCCTCTAAGACCAACTAATTGGGTGACTTTGAACTTTGCTTTCAAAACTATACGGCCCTGGAGCGCCTGGGGGGTCAATTGGTTAAGTGTCAGAGTCTTGATTTCCGCTCAGGTCCTGATCTCCCGGTTTGTGGGTTTGAGCCCATGAGGTCGGCTCTGCATTGATGGGGAGGGGTCTGCTTGGGATTCTCTCTCTCTCTCTGTCCCCCCCCCCCCCGCCCGCTCAAAGTCTCACTCTCTCTCTCTCTTTAAAAAAAAAAAAAAAACATTAAAAACCAAAATGGAACAAAACTGTATGGCCCTGTAGTCAGTCCATCTGGATTTGAACCCAGGCTCTGCCTCTTACTAGCCTCATCACCTTGGGAAATTTTCTTAACTCCCTTGTGCCTCGGTTTCTTCATTTGGGAAATGGGGCCCTCAAGGTGCCTGTGTCACAGATCAGTGTGGAGGATAATAGCTCAGCACATGGAAAGCGCTTACGACAGGGATTAGCACAGAGGAAGGTCTAGATAAACATTAAGTCACATTATTTTATTATTATTATTTTTAATGTTTATTTATTTTTGAGAGAGAGCCAGAGCACGAGCAGGGCAGGGGCAGGGAGAGAGGGAGACACAGCATCCGAAGCAGGCTCCAGGCTCCGAGCTGTCTGCACAGAGCCGGACGCGGGGCTCGAACCCACGAACCGCGAGCTCACGACCCGAGCGGAAGTCAGACGCTTAACCGACTGAGCCACCCGGGTGCCCCTATTTTGTTATTAAATCCACATTATTAAGGTAGAACTTCCAAGCAATAAAAGGCACTCATTTTAAGTCACCGTTCCATGAGCTTTGATGGCCACCTGCGCCCATGTAAGGACCACCTCAGTCAACGTAAAGGACACAATGTCCACCTCCCCAGAAGTTCCCTCTGCCCCTTCGGCCAATGTCCTTCCCTTCTCTGGCACCCATTTCTCTGCCTTCTGTCACGGGAACTTAGTTTTGCCGGTTCTAGATCTTGGCATAAGTGGACTCACACAGTGGGCACCCTTTCGGGTCTTGCTCCTGGTGCACGATGGTTTTTTAGACCCGTCCGCGTGTTGCATGTATCACTACCTTGCTCCTGTCTGTTGCCGTCACTCGCTATGGCCTGTGACTTTCTCAGTCCCAGTTTCCTCATCTGTAAACCAAGGTCAGCAACTTCCACCTCGTGGACTGTGGTGAGGGCCAGGCAGCACCCTGAACCCCCTTGCTGCCCCACACGGCCCCCCCTCCACCCCCCGGAGAGGGGCCCCCCCTCCAACGTCCCAGGGAGCCCGGAGTGCAAAGGGTCAAGGGCTTTGAGGGGCTGACGGAGGCGGGGGGGGGGGGGGGTGAGCAGCCTTCTGAGTAGATGCGCACCCACGACATGATGGCTGTGTTTATAAAGCAGATTTGTTATTTTTTAATTCTTCGCCTCTGTGTCCTTTCCCCTACTTCCCTCTTTTAAGGGTAATTACGATGCAGGCAGGCACTCCCTGCGAGGAGACAGCTGAAGATTTAATTGTCCCAAGAAAAATTTTCCAGGGAAAGGTCCCCGGGTAACGGCAGCTCCGGGCCCGGCCGCCCCAGCGCCTCTGCCCCCCCCCACCCACTGTGATATCAGCGGTAACACGTTCATCTGCATGTGCACGGGGGCCACTCGCTGGCCCCCCTGGGGACCGGGGCCGAGCGGAGCCCACAGCCTCTGTCGGGCCACAGCCTGCCTGCCATTAAGCCCTCACCCAGCCTCCTTCTGGAGACAGCTCCGTGGCCCAGATCCATGCGACCACGACCGGCTGCCTCACCAGCTGACCCGGCCCAGAGCGGGCCCGCGGGGGCAGATGGCCCGGGTGGCTGGGAATGGCACCTTCCACCACGAGGGCCCGGCCTCTTGTCCTTGGAGCGAGGGCCGGGAGGACACCAGCAGCCCCAGCATCTTCCAAGTTGGGCCGGCCGCACCAGGGTGGTGCAGTTTCGGGGCGGAGGGAGATCTCTGCAATCTCTCATCGGGTTTTCTAAGCGCGGCCCCAGAGGAGGCATCAAAGGCTCAGACAGCGGTCACTGGCTCCTTGCCTGTCGTGGGGGGGGCGGGGGGGGGCACGCATCCATTTTGAGAAAAGGGACGGCTCTGAGCACGGGCTCATGATGAAAGGCAGAGTGACTCAGTGGGAAAAGTCAGCCGGATTGGGGTTTGAAGCCCGCTTCCAAACCTGCCAGCTGGGGCATTTTCAGTTCTCCTAAGATGCCCCGCAGGCTCCAGCTTCTGGGCTTTTCCACACGCTCTCCTTTCCTCATCTTTCCTCTCCTCCCTCCCTCCCTTCCTTCCCACCCACACATCCATCCTTCCCTGCACGTATCCAGCCACCCATTCGTCCTCCCTCCCTCCTTCCCATCCATCCAACAAATATTTATGGGGTGCATCACACCGACTAGGCGCAGGGGTTATACTGGTGAGCATAGCCAGCACCCTCTGTGCCCTGAGGCAGCTCCCAGGGCAGTAGAGGAGGGGGATGTTAATCAAGGAATCCCATGGTCACTAGCCAGAAACAGTGACAAGGGTTACAAAGAGAGGTCCTGGACGGGGTCGTTACGGTGTTGTTTTAACAAGGGGACGCTCCCAGGTTGGACGCTCCCAGGTTGATCATTGGAAGACAATCAGGAAATAGGCCCAGCAGGTGTTCCAAGCATTGGGCGGGTGTAGCATGTGCAAAGGTCCTGTGGTTCATTCCAGGAACCACGAGGAGGCTGGTGTTGCCAGTGCAAGGAGCGATAGGGAAAGTGATGCAAGATGGGCCTGCAGAGTTTGGCAGGGGCCAGTCCTCGCGGGGAAGGGTTGCTTCTGCGCAGCCCTGACTCCTTCGGACCCTTTTTATCCGGTGCATTCTTTTTTTTTTTTTTTTTTAACGTTTATTTATTTTTGAGACAGAGAGAGACAGAGCATGAACAGGGGAGGGGCAGAGAGAGAGGGAGACACAGAATCTGAAACAGGCTCCAGGCTCTGAGCTGTCAGCACAGAGCCCAACGCGGGGCTCGAACTCACGGACTGTGAGATCATGACCTGAGCCGAAGTCGGCTGCTTAACCGACTAAGCCACCCAGGCGCCCCATATCCGGTGCATTCTTACTCATCTTTTAGGCCTCAGCTCAGGGTTTCCTCTCGTGAAAGCCTTTATTGCCCTATGCACACTGAGTGAGGCCTGGGAACTTTCTCCCAGTAAGAAAAAGCATCTGGTAGTTGGAAATAAGGCAAAGAAGGTGAAACTTCCTTTCCATCCCATACTCGGGCATTGTTTAGAAAGGTCCCTGACCTTTGTGGAATCAGTTGACCCCACAAGGAGCGTAGCTGAGCTGGGCTTTGCTATTCTGTGTTTGGCATCCATCGTGTTTCGTAACTTCTCAAAAATTACACACGGACACCTCGTCCAGATGCTCTGGCCCCCGCACACCCCGTGAGCTCATAAGGGTGTGGCCTAGCTTCCGTCGGCCTGGTTTCCCTGGAGGTTTGCAGGGCTAGGCTCACAGCCGGAGCTGGAGAAATAGTGACTGGCTGCATGAGTGATCTTGTCTCTTCTCCTCTCTGAGCCTCCATTTTCTTATCCGTGAAATGGACCTCACCGCACCCATCTCCAGTGGAAGTAAACGTTCGGTGACTTCAAGAATTCAGGTGCCCGGGTGGGCTCCTGTCTGGCACATGGTGGGCTTCAGTCTCCCTTCTCCCAGGGGCTGGATCTCCAAGGCAGGAAGTGATATTCTGGTGTTGGGGAGCTCATGGTCTGGCTGGCAGGGGCGGGGGGGGGGGGCAGACAGGAGAGGGGGGGAGCAGGAGGTGTCGTTAAAGAGGTCAGAGGGGGCGTGAGGAAGAGGCTGGGCTGGGTGTTGGATTCCCCAAAGTTGGTAAGAGGGAGCCACCCCAGGCTAAGGAGGGAGGGAGGGACCTGGTAAGATTATTTCAGCCAGCAGGCGAGACCCACCATTGTTGAGCTCCTCTGAGAACGTGGCCTTGGCGTGTGGATGTGAATGTATGTGTGAGCAGTGTGTGTGGGGGGGAGGGAGGTGAGTGTGGATGTGTGTGTGTTGACTGCTGTCTGCCCCACGTGTTGCCGAGGTCTTAGATCTATTCTCTATTTAACCTTCGCTAGAACCTGCAGGTGAAGGGTCCATCCCATTTCCCAGGAGAACAAACCGAGGCTCGGAGGTGAAGCCACCGGCTCAAGGTCACAGGCGAGGACTCTGCAGCCGCCCGCGCCTGTGTAGCCCTGGGTGGCGGGAGGAGGGTGTAGGCGTGGGGCGAGGCGGGGAGGCAGCCTCCGTAGGCAGAGCGATGACAGATAAATGGCTTGTCCTGTAAAGGCTGTACTTTTTCTTTTCCTCTTCTGCTTGCTCTGTTGGTCACTGGGGTGCTATCTCTCCATGTTCCCAGAGCCCTCACCGGGGCCAGGCCCCGGGCTGGGCTCCAGGACTGTCAGGTCGGGGCAGGCAACCACAGTTGGGGCGGGGGGGTGGGGGGTGAATCCCCAGGGGGACGGGGCACCGGTCTCTTGTGGGGTCTGACTTCTACACGGGGAAATGCAGACACGTTAAACATGCACTTGATGGAGATTAATGTCCACAAGCCCCCACATCACACCACTCGCGTGGAGATACAGGACCTCCCGTCACCCGGAGGGCTCCTCAGACCCCTTCCCATCGCTGCCTCCCTACAAGGATCGTCCCCCACCACCCCCCTCCACCCCCCACCCCCGTTTCCAAGGTTTTGCCTGTTTTTGGACATCTGGGGCACATATCTTTTCAGAAAGCATTTTCTAAATATTTTTTTTAATGTTATTCATTTGGAAAGAAAGAGAGAGAGAGAGAGAGAGAGTTCACCCATGGGCAAGCAGGGAGGGGCAGAGGGAGAGAGAGAGAATCCCAAGCAGACTAGTGCTGTCAGGGCAGAGCTCGACGTGGAGCTCGACCCCATGAACTGTGAGATCATGACCTGAGCCGAAATCGAGAGTGGGAGGCCCAGCCGCCCAGGCGCCCCAGTGTTTTCAATTACAAAGTCTCGCATTCGGAAAACAAGCCCAGACCCCAGTAAACACAGTGCTGTGGTTAAGGGAGGGCAGGAGAGACCCCACTGGCGGCAGGCTGAGCCCCAGGGAAGCCCAAGGGCATGTCAACCAGCTGCTGACCAGGCAGGCGACGGGGGCCGCCCTGATACTCGATGTTTTGGTGGCAGAGACCACGTGGTGTCTCCTGGCTCCCAGCAGAGCCTAGTGCCTGCCAACACGTCTGTGCCCCCTGCTGTGTCTCCAGCACCGCCCCCCCCCCCCCCCCGCCCCGCGCCCCCCGGCCCTGTCGCGCCCGCCCGGTGCCCACGCACACCCACAGTGACGCCACTTCCTGGACGGCGGGTGGTCCCTGGACAAGATGTGCCATCTCTCTGTGCTTCAATGTCTTTATTAAACAGAGGATCATCATAGCACCTACCTTGTAGGTTTGTTAAGAGGACGGAGTGAATCGATTTTAAATAAGTTAATATTTATACAGAGTTGAGGAGGCTGATACAAAAAAAAGTGCTTATGTAAAAATTAAATAAACAAACCTCGGTCCAATTTTGGCTGGTGGGAATATGCTAGAACACGCGGGGTTTTTCACAGTGGGGCATTAGAATCTTGTGGAGAAGGCAGAGATTTTGCTGATTATCATGTAAAGGGGGGGGAAGGGGGCCGCAAATGCCCTCTGGGTCCGCGCGTGGTGGGGGTTGGGTTGGAGGGGGCTGGAGGAGGTCGATGGAGTCCTGTGGTTCTCCTTTACACAACGCGGAACCAGAGGAGGTACCTGATAAATGCCAACTGCTTGACTGATTTCCTGGCGGGCAGGAAGAGGGTCACTTGGCTCCTATCAACTTTCATTCCGCCTGCCAGCCCGCAGCCCTGGAGATTTGGGCTTTGGAGAAGCAAGGCCCAGGTGCTGCATAAAATCCATCCTGCAAGTCTCTTTGCCTGGACACGCAGTCCATCACACCACCCCACCCCGGACCTTCCCAGAAAACGGGAGGCATTTCCCCACCCACTCGGCCTGGCATGCCTTGAACACCTCATCCCCACAAGCGGCACATGTATTTTCCAGGTTGGGCCCTGAGGGAGGCTGAGACCTGAGTTTTCTGCCACAGCCAAGGTCCTGGCCTGCGAGGCAGGTGACTTGTCTACACCCTGCAGGAGGCTCTTTGCCTGAAAGTGTCTTAGGTCCCTGAACACATGCCTCAGGCCAAGGGCTCAGGGATGATCCCACGTGGGCCTGTGGATCCAAGCGCCAAGTCCCAACTCGACTACATGTTCATTCGCGTGGGATCTCCAGGTCCCCCGCACTTCCCTAGCCTCAACCTTCCTTCCCTGCAGAATGGGCACAACCCCCTGCTGACAGCTGTAATTGAACGAAGCAGTGCGATGTGATGCGGGAGGGCCAGACTCTCCGGGTTCAAGGCCAGGCTCTGGGACGCTGGGGGAAATGAATTCACCGCTCGGTGACTCGGTTTGCGCATCTGTAAAATAGGGATGACGGGAGTGCCAACCTCCTATGGTGGTCGTGGGGCGGCGGGGGGGGGGGGACCAAATGAGGCCAACGACTGTGCAGCACTTGGCACGCGACTTCCCATAGTTCACGGTCAATGCCAGTACATGACTGTACCAGTTGAGGACGCAGGGGTTAGAGGCTGGGCACTGAGGTCAGAGGGCCGGAGTCTGCGTCCCAGTGACATCACTCATTAGCTGTGTGACCCTGGATAAATTAAACCACTTCCTTACCTGTTATGTGAGGTCAGTAATAATACCTAGCTCCGGCTGTGAGGTTTGAAGGGGCCGATCAAGGCAGAGTGCTGACACACGGTAAGCACTACTTATTGTCAATATCGTATAGCCATCGTCATATAACTGTCGTTAATATTAATATTCTAATGGAGAGGCAAGGAAGCCAACACTTGGTGAACACCTCTTACGGGGTAGTACTTGACGTGAATCCTCTGGCGAGGATATTCAAAGCCCAGCACTGGGTTTCTGCCTTCGGTCGAGGGGGGACATAAGGTTCCCGGGGGGGGGGGGGTGACCCACTTGTCCAAGACCCCAGAGGTGGGGAGGGGCAGTCGGTACCAGCTGTGCGATGTCCAGGGCAGGAAGGAAAGACTGACACTTAAGCGAAGGCCTTTCACGTGGCAAGCGGGGGGCTCGGCGCCCCCCGGCCCCACTTTGATCCGCACGGGAACCCTGGCTGCGGGTAGTACTGTCCCCCTTGGGTTGGTGACAGGCCTGAGTCTCTGGGAGGTGAGCTGTTTCAACTCTGCAAAGTCGCAGAGCGGGGACGCGACTGCGGTGGTCTGTAGGAATTCTGTTTACGCAGGTGTTTGGGGCACAACCTTCCACCGACTCCCTCTGAGCCAGGGGAAACAAAGTCTTTGTGTCCAGAAAACCCCAGAGAGAGGTCCAAACCCTGCAGTCCCCAAGCCCTAGGGGCCGCATGCGATCCTCTCCCAGGCTCCCGAGGATGAGGACGGGTGGCGGGGAAGGGGAGGGGCACCCTCCCAAAGACAAAGACACTCCACACCCAAACTGGTCGTTGTTACCCAGAAATCTTTATTACAAAAATATTTTGCAAGCCAAAAAGTTTAAGTTGCAACTATATACAAAATGGGGCCTGTTTCCTTCCTAGCAGTCTTAAAATAAACTCCCGAAACCACGCTCCTTCCGTAGTGTTCTTTCGACCTCTTCCTTTTCCTGGGGTTCGATACACAAGGTATGGGAATCTCCAGGCTGCCAGGCCGGAGCTAAAGCTGCACAGCTTCCTTGGCCTCATTCCCTTCCTCCCCTTCCAAAATTCAAAATAAAATAAAATAAAATGGCACCAAGAAAACACTCTCTTAAAATTCTGTGTGCATATGTGGGTGCGCGTGCACATACATGGGACACACTCAAGCACATGTGCCCTCTCTGGGCCGCAGAGAGGGAGGCTAAGGTTGACAAGCCAACCTTTTGGAACTTGGAAATGGCCCGAGCCAGGTGGCTGGGTCACTGTGCTCCCAGATGCCACAGAGAAACCCTGGCTCATCGGCCAAAACTGTCCACATGGCCCGTTGGCTCACCCGATTCCTGGATGCCATCGTGTGAAATGCCAAATCTCTGTCCCCAAAGAACTGGGTCTGAGCTGAGCTCCCAGGGTTCCATGCGTAGGACCTGCTGATGGGCAGCATGGCTCAGCTTCTTGTTCTGATGGCTTGGAATCCCTGGGGCATCCGATGGATGGCCGGACCCAGGGGGCGACGAAGATTAACCTTTCCGCTCTAAGACTTGGTTGGTTATGTGTGAAGACCGAATCGACAGGGCTCGCAACGTCTGCTGGCCCTGGGCCCAGCCAGGCCCCCAACTGGAAGGGTGGGGATCAGAGGCAACAGGTCACAGCATCTACCCAACCTCCTGAGACAGAGGGACAGAAGGAGGGTCAGTCTTGGCTTCACAGCTGCCCAGTCCTCCTGGCTGTTTGGGATTTATTCCAGTTTGATCCCCAAAGGGTTTGAGAGCAGAAGTAGAAGATTCCTCCTGCAGGCACCAGCTCAGAGAGCTGGAATGGGGTCGTCGTTAAGGGGCGGGGAAAACAGACGGGCATAGCTTCCCTCCCCCGCGTGGCCTTCCAGCGCTGGTAAGATGCCAGGGAGCAGGGGGGCATCTTTTCTCTCCCCTCTTTCTGGATGAGAAAACTGAGGCCTCGGGTCTCGACAAGCTTGCACTGTGAAGGACGCAGCCAGGAGGAGGAGCACTGAGCGGGTCTGGACTTAGCACGATGGGGGCACAGAAGACCGCAGTACCAGCCATGTGGCTCGGCTGAGAACGTGACCTATTTTGCCCTGGAGGGAAGGCTAAGCGTCTCCACGGGGCAGCCGCACTGCAACCTTCCTCCCCATCCTCGGGGTCTGGGATGTGGGGAAACCCAGTTTCCGCCGTAAAGAGGGTCCCCCCCCCGGGACGACCAACTGGTAAACCTTAGACCGCACAAGACCCGACCAGGTACTTCGACACATGACAAAGAGCCAAGAGAACGTTGCTGTCGTTTTAAGAAAAAAACCAAAACAAAACGAAACACCACAGATCAAATTTTCTAACACCTCAGGTTCAAGATTGCACATTTCACATTTCTCGATAATTTACAGGCGTCCGCAGCGAGATGTTGCTGAGTTAGTGCTAGCTGGAGGAAGCAAGCTCGGGTCTAGAAAGGAGAGGAGGGGCCGTGTGGAGCGTCACGGTTGGGACGGCGGGTCCTCAAGGAGTCTCGGAGGGCCACCAGGAGGAGGGGGGTTTTGTTACTCAGTCCTTGGTGGTGACGGTGGCGGCTGTGTGGGGGTTCCTCGGAGGCTCCTCCCCTCCCCCGGGGCTTGCGCCTCATCAATCCCGGGATGGGGAGGCTAGGACTCTTGGCAGCAGTCTCACCGAGTCTTGGGATGAGGGTCCCGGAGGGTTTTTTTCCAGCTTCTCCACGGACGGGGCAGTTCGATCGAAAGAGACAATCTTCCCCAAGCCCCAGGTGGGTGGTGCTAAAAGGAGGTGGGGTTTTCTCCCTCCTCACCCTGGAAGATCAGGCTGCAGAGCACGAAGGGGGGCAATCAGGGTCTCCAAGACCGTGACCGAGACCCGCATGTTGATGGAGACAGGCATGAGGGTTCTTGGACCCTGGTGGTTCTGGCCAGTTCCCAGGTGGGTCCCCCGGCTAGTCTGGCAACATCGGCCTCCGCGTGTGGTGATGTGGGGGGACTGTGGCTGCCCTGGAAATGTCGAAGAGCCACGTGGGTTGGGGAGACAAGAGCCAGCCTCATCCTGGAGTTCCAGGGCCTGCACCATCCCGGCCCTCTGGGAACTGGGCTGGCTGTCCCCATCACGGCTGTCCCACACGGGACAGGAAGGCTCGTGGGGACAGACCCTAGAGACGACCACAGTCCCGTTCACTTCCTCTGGACCTGGACGCTGGCATACTCCGAGTAGGATGGCTCGGGCTTGGGGGCTGGCTGCTTGGGGGCCCGGTTGAGGTGGACCATGTCTAGGTCGGCGTAGGTGAGGGTGTCCTCGGGCGCGGGCGGCGGGCCGGTCTGAATGCTGGCGTACTCTGTGTGGTTGTTGGGCTCGGCGGCCCGCGGGGCGGCCTTCTTCCCCTTGGGCAGGTTCAAGTCTGCGTATGTGATGTCATTGTTGTCCTGGATCTAAATGTGGTGGAGAGAAGTTCATTCTGGAGCCCCCAGCCACTCCTCCGCCCATCGGTACCGAGGCTGGACGCTTCTGTCTCCCCTTGGGCCCCGCTGGCTCAGCCCTAATTCACGCCCCCCTCTTCTTCAGCCCAGGTTCCCCGCCTCCGGCCTTACCCTTCCGATCCTCACCTGGCCCAAAGGAGCCTCCTACCCGCCAGTGGGGTCACCTCACGGCGCCGCCTCACTGTCCCTCTGCCTGACGTTCCGTTCTGTCCTTTCAGGGTTCTTCCCTCTGCCTGCTGTCCATTCCCCTTCTCCTCGTAACGAAACCCCTTCCACCTTGTGCCTTTTAGCACGTGCATCACTTCAACCTAAGACCACCCTCCCCTCAGCTGGCTCTAGGGTTCCTCTCTGTGCTTCCTCAAGCCGTGTCTCTCCATGACAGCACCCACCACCCAGGACCGACTCTGTCTGGGGGTCTGAGTAGGTGCCGACCCCCAGTGGGTGGAGATACTCATCTGTTTACTGGTTTATTCAACACATCTTCACTAGGTTATTTGTTATAATGCAGAACCCAAGGCTGGCATTGAAGAAGCCCCATCGGTGTGGAATGAGCGAACGAACGAAAGAATGGATGGCAATTTCAGCCTCACTCAGGGTGCAGCTGGGGTCTGGGAGACTGGGAACAGGGGCATGCGAGAACGAGAGCCCAGGTTGCAGGTGCAGTAAGGAGCCTGGGGCTTCAATCCTTCTCCTGCTCCGTCTAGCTGAGGGCCTTGGGGCAATCCACTTAAGCCTCTCTGGGCCTCGGTTTCCCCATCTGTAAGGCGGGGCTGGGATAGTGTCTGTTTCCAGGGTCCCTGTGAGGCTCAGACATGATCGCCCAGGTAAAGCGCACAGAACAGAGCCTGGCACACATCGAGGGAACCCGTGTGTCCGATAAATGCTAGCAATCATCAACCGCCTGGCAAATCTGAACATCTCCCGTGTGCTAATCTTATCGCTCGCAACGGCTGCCTTCAAATTACTCATCATGAATTGCAAACTTTGCTTCTTCCGTGCCCAGCACCTATGCTGTAGAAGGGGGCGGGGAAACACCACCACGGCTCCTCGCTGGTGCTCAGTAAGCACCACGGAGCGCAGCTCCCGCAGGCTTACAGGCCCTGTCTCAGCCCGTCGCTAGGAGCCCCCTCCCCCGCTTTACAAGTGAAGAAACTGAAGCCCAGAGAGGTTAAACAATTTGGTTCAAGTCACACAGCTGCAAAGGATCCAGAGTCTGTTGGACCCGACAGCTGTGGTCTCACCGCACGGCCCCCTCTGTCCCGAGCCTTGCACACTCACTCACTTCTCTCTGGGAAACCCACAGCAACAGCATTTAAAGTTCCTCCCTGGCAGGGGTCGGCACCTAGCACTGGGGATTCGAGACACAAGGCTGTAAGAAGCTCCGTGAGGGCCGGGCTGTGGCTGCCTTGGTCACTGCCCAGGGCCTGGCACATAGTAGGTGCTCAGGAAGTCGTGGCCGGCTGCGAATTCTGTGCAGGTTTTAGTGACCACCTCTCACCATCATCCTTTCCCCTGAAAGTTCCTGAGAGAAGTCCAGAGGTAACAATGACTGGGGAGAAGGCCACGCTTTGTAATTACCCCTTGGGCTTGTGCCCGGGGCCGCCGGGGGCGGGGCTGTCCCGGGTCGGGAGAGCAGGCCACAGTTGGGGCTTTACAAAGACCGTGCCTCTCAGCAGCCCGACTCTGTGCAACAGATTGCATCTGAAACGATGACAACACCCCGGGAAATGTCAAGGACAGCTGGTGCTCTCTCCTCGCGGGTTCAGGGCAGGGCCTGTCTCATCACAAGAGACAGAGGAACCCTCGGCCTCCAAGGTCTGACAGCGTCAGCCCGTGAGAAGCAGGGCGAGGTCTCTCGGAATCAGGCCAACCACGCTGCCCGTGAAATCGCCCCGGCAATGCTGCGGAGAAAGTGCCAGAAAGGGAGCATGCCCTTGCATGAGGCGATCGGTGAACAAACTGTGAGCGGTGCCCCCTGGAGTTGTGTGTTGGGTGCCCTGGGTCAAGGAGGTGGTGACCTTCTCCTGGCTGGGGCAGAGGACAAGGGGGAAAAGAGGACTGTGAGCATCCCCCCACTCTCTCCACCCCTGCCTCCACCCCACCCCTTCCCCCACTCTGGGGAAAGAGTCTTAATTTAGAACAGAATCTGCAACTCTGGTTGATGCAAGGAGATTGCACCAGTGAGAGTACCAGGAAGGGCATCTCACCAAGGACTGTACCTGGGTTATTTCTCTGGTATTCTTCTCGGGCTCATGCAATCTAAAAAGGAAAGAGACACACAGATAAAAATATCCTCACTATCTCCAGTGCTCATGCAAATTGGTAAGAATAACATTTCGGTTCCATTTCCTATATGGGCGGAGCAAGTCACAACAGAAACACAACGGCTTTATCAAATGTTTGGACAAAAGGGTCAATCTCACTAAAGAGGAACTTTCAGCAAGGCGCTCCCCCCCCCCTTTTTTTTTAAACCCACTCTTCCCCAGCAAGGATCTTCAAAAGTTAATATACCGGGTGCTGGGGAAGGTATGGTGAAACAGACACGTTCACGCATTGCTGACGGGAAGGTTAAACCCACACCCTTTTGGGAAGGCAGCTTGGCAAAATCGAGAGCTTGACTCATAAGTGCACATTTTTTTGGGAGAATTCAAAATATAGAAAAAGCTTGCTGCACAGAGGCATTTGTCACAGAGCGGGATAGGGAGGAAGGTTTCCATGTTAGAGCTCTGCCAGTTGGAACTGGTTAAGGAAATCAGGATAGACTCATAGATAAAAACTTAAAAGGTTTATGAGGAAGGGCTTTTTTTTTTTTATTACAAATGATTACATTAAAATGATAAGCAAAAAGGCAACATTCTCTGGAATGATCCCAAGCCTACAAAATTGTGTGGATCACCGGGAAGGAAACGTAGTAAAATGCTAACCGCAGTGGTCTTTGGGAGGGATTTTTTTTTTTTTCTTCCATTTCGTTCCCGTATTTTCCACACGTTCTCTATTCTACACATCTAGGTCTCAGCATTAAAAAAAAAAAAAAAAGAGAGAGAGAGGCGGAACGGTGTCCTGGTTAATCAAAGAAGCTGTTCATGCACTTGATTCTGTAATTGGAGGCCATCGCTTGGCTCACTGCAGGGTCATGGTCAAGGTGGTGAGCAACCCGGAGCCACTGGTTCTGTAGGAGTTGTGTAAATTCTCAGGCCGGCAACTCCAGGGATGTTAGCCTGGATAATGTCAGAAATGAGCAATGGGGCTTGGCAGCAGGGTTATTAATGGATTTGGCATGAGCTCTTGGCTCAGAAAGCAGTTCTGGGGCATGACAAGCCCCACGTGGCCACAGAAACAACCCTCTGGGAGCAGGGACGCTGGCTGCGGAGGAAGATCACGAAGGTCTATCCACACCCCTATTGCTTCCAACCCTTCCAGGAACCCCCGCTGCCTCTGGTTCAAGTAAGACTCATCACCCTGCGCGTCAGCCGTGCACGGTCTGGCCTCTGCTGACCTCCCCAGGCCCCTTCACGCTCCTGACCTCAGTGAACCACTTACCCACCCACCAAGTCTCTCCTGAGGGTTATTCGATGAGACGCACTTTGCGTCCACAACGGCCAGGAAAGCTGCCCTCCACCGCTCTGTCTCTTGGTGAACTTTTGTGCACTCTTCAAGACTCAACTGTGGTGTCGTCTCCTTGGGAAAGCTTCTGTGACAGTGGTGGACTGTCTAGACTGCCCCTCCGTGACAGCCCCAAGCCCCCTTGCCTATTTTCCAATGCGTCTGTCTGCCACCTGCCTGTCACGCTTCCTCAGCACGTGGGTACAAGTGCCCTAAAGTGACCTGGCATGAAGATAGGCTGCCCCGGGGCCTTTGCACATGCAGCCCTCCTTGCCTCTTCATTTGCTTCACTGCTTCTCTTCCCTCAGATGTGGTTTCAAACAGTCCTTTCTCGGGGAAACCTCCACTGAACCCCAAACTCCAGTCTCAGAATACTGGGTTCCTCTTTTTCAGAGCGGACTGGAAGTAATCATCCATTTGGTTGTGTCCGACTGTCCTGTGTCTGAGAATGGCACTACTGTTACCCACCCCTGTGCGCAGGCTACAGAAGTGGGAGTCAACCCTGATCCTCCTCTGTCCTCCTTTACAACCCATGTTAACCCATCCCAGTGCTTGCTGACGCTGCTTCCAAAATCCCGGCCACTCAGCCTCCCCCACCGTCCTAGCTCCCTCGTTTCCTCAGGAGCCTCTCCGCCATCCCTGCTTTGTTTCCGCCCCTCGGCCTGCCATTCTCCACACTGGAAAAGGCGTAAGTGAGGTCACGTCATATTCCGCTCCAAACCCTCAACCCACTGTCAGCACACAGGGAGATCCATGTCTGTATCCAGGATGGTACGGCCGCGCGATCGCTGCCCCCGCCCCCCACCCCCCCGGAATGTTCTAGCCTCCCATCTCTTCCCCTCGCCCACTCCAGGCCAGCTGCTCTGACCTCCTCCGTGTTCCACGAACATTTCCAACTGCTCCTGCCTCGGGGTCTTGGCACTGGCCGTTCCCTCTGCCTGGTCCACTCTTGCCCCAGATATTCCCGCAGCGGGAGCCTCCTCGTCCTTCAGCTACCTTCTGAATGTCACCTCCTTAGACAAGCTTGCCCTGACCGCCCACGGCACCCCACCCCCTGCTCTGCTCCGTGCCCAGCTGTATTTTATTTAGTCAGCGCCCGCATCACATCGTGCATTAACCTCCCCCCCACCTTGCTTGGTGACCTGCCCCCTGATGGACCGTGGGCTCCTCGCTGGAGCCCCGACACCCGGTGACGGGCTCATACACTGGCAGCGCCCCCAAAGTATTTGTTGAGTGAGTGACTGAATGAATGAATGAAGGCGGAATCAAAAGGGCCACGAGACCGGGGCGAGTGTCTGTTTCGCTCTCCTTCACGATCCCCCAGCTTAAGGCCTGGCACAGAGCTGGGCTCAATTCAGATGAATAAATGAAAGAATCAGAGAAGCCCTAAATATTCCAAGAATAAACGCACTGAATGTCTGACAAGTGAACAAATGGCCGCCCGAAGGAACCCCAGTGCCCAATTAAGGGAGCGGAAACATAGTGTTCTCTCGTCTGAGCTGGGGGAGACTACAGACAATGTTCGACCTGCACGCTCCCAACCCAGGGAGTGAGAGCTACCCAGGCCCTCACCAGCCCTGCAACCTGAAGGGCCCTTTGAGCTCAAAGCGGCGGCCTCCCCCCCGCCCCTCCCTCGGCACCCTCCCCGAGGTGCTCGGTTGTTACCCACGCCAGCGTCCTCTGGAAAGCGTCTGATCCCAGCCAGCCGACTGAAGCCAGCGCTGCATGGAAACTACCATTACCTCTCACCAGCTATCGCTTTGGTTTAGAGAGATGAAAGGGAGAGAGGAATCTGACGGCTCCCTTGGTAGGTTCACGTTGGAAAAATAGAAAACAGGCAGAAAATGGTTGGCTTCTCTGGGGAAGGAGAGCATCAGAGCACCAGCGTTCAGCGTCAGAGGTATCTGGGCCGGCCTCAGAGTTCTGGCACCTGCTAGCTGTGGGACCTCGGGAATGTCCCACGACTTCTCTGAGCCCCGGTTTCTTCCAGCACACACACACACACACACACACACGGCCAAGAAGAAGCTTCTAGAACAAGGGTTCTCAAAGTCTGGGTTGGAGGCAGCAACATCAGCACCACTTGGGAACTCGTTAGGAATGGAAATTCTGCATCAGAAAGTCGGGGGCGGGGGCGCCCAGTAATCTGTGTTTGAACAAGCCGTCTAGAAAATTCTGCCACACACTTGAGGTGGAGAAGCTCTGTTCAATTAAAACGGGATGATTGCAAATCAGAGGGGTTTTGCTATAATTAAAATCACCAACGGGCTACTATAGGAAAAGGCATAGATCGGTTCCCGGAACGCAGTCAGTGCTTGATAAATGTTAGCGGCCGAGGCTGTTATTATTATTATTATTATTGACACCGCCCCTTTCTTTCGGGAACTTATTGTCTAACTGGGGAGATCAGACAAGTAAAAAATAACGGCGACAATAAGGAAAAAAGAAAAGAAGAAAGAGCGATCCGTATCTGAGGCCGCGAAGCGCTTGGAGAAGGAGAGTTTTAGGGATCCGGGGGAGGAAGAGATGGGGATTGGGACCACGGTCTGGGGTGGCATTCATTCAGTCCGCATTCATTTGTTCATTCAACACACCTTAACTGAGCACCTACTCCATTCCAGGCATGGTGTGAAGTTCAGCAGTCACGGGGTGGGTTATAACACGGGGCACGTGCATTGACAGTTTGAATATTCCCCCAAGGTGTCAGTGCAGGGGCCCCAGGAGAGCTCGCAGGACAGGCCTCTGTCCTGGGGGGGGGGGGGGGTGGAAATGCCCTCTCTGAACCGGGAGAAAGGGCGGGAGGTAAGCAGATGAAAGGGTGACCTCCCATGTGGCACATCTCCAGGGGGCGCTGTTCACAGAACCCACTGTGACTGCTGCCTCCTGGCATGGTAGAGACCTTGGGTGGTGCCTGAGCACATCTCAGGGAGAGAGGCCAGCACGCAAGGGCTGGAAGGACAGTGAGGACACAGCGTGTGGGAGGCTGTGAAGGGAGTGCAGCCGGTCTGAGTCACCAAGCACGAGGGCTGGGGAGTGGCCAGGAATGAAACTATCCAAGTTAGTAAAGGCCGGACCACGAGGGGGTTGAGGGCCTCAGTAGTGCGGCTGGACTATGTTGAGGGCCGTAGGGAGCCACTGAAGGTTTTTAGGCAAAGGACAGAATTCGAGGCTTGCCCTTGGAAAAGAGTGTACCCGGCATACACACACACACAACACCCCCACTGCCCCCAACCTTGGCGTTGTCCTTGACTCTACAGTCCATCAGCAAGCCCTCTTGACTCTACCTCCAAAACGTATCCAGGATCTGAGCATTTCTCAGTCATCCCACTGCCACGGTCCAGGCCACCATCACGTGCTTGGACCACTGCAGTAGCCTCCTCCCAGGCCCCTCTACCTCCTCTACCCTTAGCTCCTACA